>NW_027077815.1:0-313839 GCF_963930625.1 Muntiacus reevesi | reverse complement strand
AAGACTCCTGAAGAGCCCCTTGGACTGCAAGGAGATCCAACCAGGTCATCCTAAAGGGGATCAGCCCTGGCTGTTCTTTGGCAGGACTGATGCTGAAGCTGAAACTCCAGTACTTTGGCCACCTCATGCAAAGAGTTGACTCATTGGAAAAGACCCTGATGCTGGGAGGGATTGGGGGCAGGGGGAGAAGGGGAAGACAGAGGATGGGATGGTTGGATGGCATCACTGACTCGATGGACATGGGTTTGGGTAGACTCCAGGAGTTGGCGATGGACAGGGAGGCCTGGCGTGCTGCAGTTCATGGGGTCGCAAAGAGTCGGACACGACTGAGTGACTGAACTGAACTGAATGATGTTAAATCTCGAATTTAAATCCTAACCCTCTTCTGTGAATATCCAACTATCTATCTGATATTTCACTTGGATACATTTAAAATAAACAGATACCTGATTCACAAATTTCCTGGCCCTCTCCCTATGAGACTTAAATCTTCAAATACCTACTCCTCTGAAGATTTCTGTCACAAAGAATACAGGGACAACTTTTTTTTCTTCCCTTACAGGGGCAGCCTTGCTCTTCCACACTATTACAGCAGCCTGAGTATGTATGTGCTAAGTCACTTCAGTCGCGTCTGACTCTTTCGACCCTATGGACAGTAACCCACCAGGCTCCTCTGTCCATTGGATTCTCCAGGCAAGAATACTGGAGTGGGTTGCCATGTCCTCCTCCAGGGGATCTTCCCAACCCAGGGATTGAACCCACGTATCTTACATATCCTGCCCTGGCAGGTGGGTTCTTTACCACTCACACCACCTTATTTTGTGAAGAGTATAGTCAGAATTCATTATTTTCTGAATAAAAACGCCCTATATACAGTGAGGGTTCTGAATGACACCTGGATCCAATGCCTAGATTAAAGCAGTAACATCAATAGATAAGGCAGGCAAGATCTCAGCACCACATTAAAGCTCGAGGATGTATTCTACAATTTCTAAGAGGAAGCCAGAATACTAATTCTTTAGATATTCCCAGATTACGTGAATGTTGTTCTTATCAGGCATCAAATACAACAAAAAATAAATCACTGTGAAAACGTTGGCAATCAAACAGGCATTTTCCTGAGCAATGCATAATAGAAAAGTATGCAGCACCCGAAAAGCATTACTTTTTTGAATAAATTCACCTTGAGATTACCAAAAGCACCAGCTGTAAGATCGCTGATCCAATGCTTATTTAAATGGGGAGTGGCACCAGAGCCACTTTCAAAGACTATCCTTAAAAATCTTTAAATTCTGATATGCAAGCTTTAGCACAGTGTTCACCTATGCTGAACAGAGCTGACCTGAGTGACCAGTGGCTTCCCAGTGGCTCAGCGGTGAAGAATCCACCTGCCAATGCAGGAGACGCAGGAGACTCGAATTCGGTCCCTGGGTCAGAAGATCCCCTGGAAGAGGACATGGCAACCCACTCCAGTATTCTTGCCTGGAGAATCCCAAGAGCAAAGGAGCCTGCTGGGCTACTGTTCACAGGGTCACAAAGAATTGAACATGACTAAGCACACATGAGTGACCAATAAAACATTGCAGAAGCGTGTGACTTCTGAGGCTACGTCACTGTAAGACACTGTGGCTTCTACCCTGGTCCCTTGGATTGCTTACTGTGGAGCCAGCCTCTGGGTTATCAGGACACTCAGGCCACTCAGGTAACCTTATGGAAAGGTCAACCTTTGGGTCCCAGGATGGCCTTTCCATAAGGTTACCTGAGTGTCCTTACAATGACTACCAACTTGCCAGCCAGATGAGTGAGTGAATGACCCCGGAAGCCGATCCTCTAGCCCTACTCAGCACTTCTTGCTCATGTAGACAGAGAATAAGCAAAATACACAGATTCTTTCACCCTACTGTAATTCATAACAGAAATTCCTCCTAACCACCCCCTTGAATAACTAGCAAATGAGCCATCCTTGTCAGAATTTCCCCAATTATCTTAACCACGGGACCACTTCTGTTAAAGCCCAAACCAGTAGGATTTCGAAACTGAAGGACTGGCTAATCAGACTGAAGCAGAAAGCTGTTTATCCTCTTCCAGTATCTGCTTTGTAACTTTTGAAGTAAAAAAAAAACTGTTCTGGAGCTTGAATGAGAGTTATCATTATGATTTAAAATGCATGTTCTAGAATGCTACCTTGTGATGAAGACACAAATTAGAGTTTACCACAGTAGTGTATATATTTGCCCACCTAACAAGCTGAATTTGCAAAATTTGGGTTTCTGTGGACTACAGTGTGAAAAGCTAATCAAGAAACTGGTCACAGTGATTACACTGTTACCTGTGTTAATCACACAGTGATTGCTTCTGTGGAGGGGACATGTGTAACTAAGAGACAGGGATGAAAAGTCAAAGTGTGAGTCGTTCAGTTGTGTCTGATTCTGTGACCCCCATGGACTATAGCCCACCAGACTCCTCTGTGCAGGAAATTCTCCAGACAAGAATACTGGAGTGGGTTGCCATTCCTTTTCCAGGGTGTCTTCCCAACCCAGGAACTGAAGCAGGGTCTCCTGCATTGCAGGCAGGTTCTCTTCCGTCTAAGCCACCAGGGAAGAGACAGGGACAGCATATTTATTTTCATTTCATTTTCTCTTGCAGGTTTTGATATGTATACTGCACGCCGGTAATATCTGCTCAAGAATATAAATCTTTAAGTCTCTTCCTGACAAAACTACATTTTTTAACGTTTAAAATAAGAGAAACCTAAAACAACTTCAGTACTTATTCAAAATCATGCTCATTACTTTTTAAATTCAACCAAGTAAGACATTATCTCAGTATCTTATTAGTGCCTACATTTGAAGCAAGTTACATGTTACAATGCTAGAAACACCCAAGATGATACGACAAGAAACAATCAGGCTTTGATAACATAAAAGCAGAATATGATTTTTTAAAACCACGTGTGTAGATCAGCCTTAGAAAACAATAAAAAGAAAACTGGTGTTGTTATATCAATCCCAGACAAACTAGACCTTCATGCAAAAAGCACTTTCAGAATAAAAGTGGAATACTTCGTAACAGTAAGTCACTAAGCAGATATAACTATTACACATTTCTATCCAACTACTAGGCTTCCCTGATGGCTCAGCAGGGGAAGAATCTGCTGGCAACGCATGAGACACAGGAGATGTGGGTTCAATCCCTGGGTCGAGAAGATCCCCTGGAGAAGGAAATGGCAACCCACTCCAGTATTCTTGCCTAAAAAATCCCAAGGACAGGGGAGTTCGGAGGGCTACAGTCTAAAGGGTTGCAAAGCGTCAGACATGACTGAGCAACCAAGCACAGTGTATATATATGTTCATCTACTAGCAATGTCTCAAATAAATAAAGCAAAAGCTGAGAGAATACAAGGGGAAATATCTACAGTGGTAAACGGGATATTTTAATACACTCTTGTCTGTGTAATTGATACAAGCAAACAAAAGGTCACTTATGACCCTGAAGATTTGAAATACGGGATTAACCAGCAAGATCCAATGTAAATATATTAGAACACCACATTCAATAGCTATAGGGAAAAAATAATATACTGGGGCCACAGTGCAGATCTCAAATGTTAAAGGTCTGAAATCACAGACCTTTGAAACACTGAGATTGTTCTCTGATGACATTGCTATGTTGTTAAGAGTTCTCTGATGACATATCTTATGTTGTTAGAAATAAAAGACATTTGAAAACAACTAGAAAATCTCCATGTGTTCAGAAATCGAGAAATATAATACATTCAACTTATCCAAGTGTTAAAGTAGATACCAGTGAAAATTAGAAACCATTTTAAAGTGAATTATAAAAGTACTATATATTAAAATTTGAGTAATGTTGCTAGCTGAAACAGTACTTAGAGGGAAATGCTCAGCCTTAAATGCATATATTTAAAAGGGAGAAATGCTGAAAAGTAGTGATCTACAAGAAGTTAGCAAAAGAACAAAAAAGTAAATCCCAAAAAGTAGAAGGAAGGAAATAAAGAGCAGAAATCAATGCAATAGAGAACAAATACGTAATAAAAAGAAAAGGAATCAGCAAGATTCAAAATTTGGTTCCTTTGAATGACTACTAAATTCCCAGGGAGACTGAATGAGGAAAAACAGAAGGTAGTTTTAGCCTATAACAGATACAATAAGATAATTCTTTACTGCAACCATTAAACGGATACTAATATTTATTATAAATAATTTTATGCTAGTAAATTTAAAAAGTTTAGATGAAAAGGACAACTTCTTAGGGGGAAAACTACCAAAATAATCAACAGAAAATCTGAGAAGGTTAAAAATTAAAAATCAAAGGAGTAATTAAAAATTTTTCCACAAAGAAAATTACCAGCCCAGATGGCTTCTCGGCCAGATTCTCACAGAAATTTAATGAAACAATTCAGTCCTACTTAAACTTTTTCAGAATAGAAAATGAGGGTCAGCTCATTTTATAAGGCTAGTATGAGATAACCGCTGATTTCAATTCCTGACAAGGACAATATAGGCCACCTCACTGATACAAAACTATTAACAGAATATCAAACTGAATCCAGAAATACATAAAAAGAGTAATACTGTAAAACCAAATTAGGTTTACCTCAGAAATCAGGTTAGGTTTAAGATTTTAAATAATATGTAATTCAATATATTAACATAGTGAAGGAGAAAAGTCATACAGTAATGAAAAGCTGCAACAACAACAAAAAAAGCATTAAGTTCAAATATACAGAACAAAACACAAAATTCTTAGTAAACCGGTACAGAAGGGAACGTCTTTAAACATGACGAAGGGTTTCACAGAAACAAAACAAAACGAACTTGAGCAAACAGGCCTGGAGGGAAATGCTGAAAGCTTCCTCTTGGAGACCGGGAACCAGAAGGGCAGGAGCTCTGGGGTGGCGGCAGCACTGTGCGTCTTGACCTGAGCAATAAGTTCATGTGTGTTTGTGTGTTTGCAGTAACATGTAAAGTTCTCCATGGTGCTTTTATATACACCTTGAAATATATATTAAAGATAAAAAAGAAAGAAATATTTGGAAATAAAAGGCTAACCTAGCCTATCACTCAAGCTTGGCAACTCCGTAGGTCCTCACCTCCCCACCACCACCCAGTTACCGTTACTTTCAAACCAGTTAACATTTATTGGGCTTACAAGACACGGTACAATGTGGCAACATGTATCATGAACCTTAACAATGTCTAAGATGAAACCTTATTCCATTACATTACTCCAGTGCCAATCATTCCATTCTAAGGAAAAAGACAAAGAGAAAAAAATCCATGTGTTAAGACATTCACTGCCCACATGATGATAAAATAGAAAACCTAAACTAAATAACCAACTCCAGGAAACAATTAAGAAAAATAATTTTTACAATGGGATTATACAGTCAATAAAAATAAGATTTATCAAATATTCCAAGAAATGAATATAACCTAATTTTTAAAAAATTAGACATATACACATGTTTACACTGTAACAGGGGGAAAAAGTCATAGGCACAAAGAAGAAAGTGAAAGACAGAGGGAAGAAGAGAGGGACAGAGGGTACTGAAAGCGGGAGGGAAGGGTTGGGAGAGACGAAAACTGAACTGGTTTTCTTCATATGCTGAGCTTATGAATGTCATCTGTACTTCTGTATTTCCTGAATTTTCTTTAATGACTACAGAAAACTTTAGTAATGGGGTACATAAGAGCTGAAGAAAATAATCACAAACCTAAGTAAAGTATCCTAAATATTTTAAAAAGTTCCTTCAAAGGGTAACTTTAAAATTTCAACTTTTATCTCAGTACCATTTTATTCAGATAAATTATTTAACATTTAAATTGTGTTAAGTCTATCATATGCTAGTTACTTAGCACAGAGAGAACTTCTAATCATAATTAGTACTTAAAATAATATAACTTAAGAATAATAATTAGATTTCCAAACATATATCAACTCCAATTTTCTAGCTAGAAAGTGAAAAGTGAAAGTGAAGCCCCTCAGCTGTGTCCAGCTCTTTGCGACCCCATGGACTGTAGCCTACGAGGCTCCTTCATCCACAGAATTTTCCAGGCACGAGTACTGGAGAGAGTTGCTGTTTCCTTCTCCAGAGGATCTTCCCCACCCAGGGATCAAAGCCGGGTCTCCTGCATTGCAAGAAGATGCTTTTACCATCTGAGCCACCAGGGAAGTTCCCTTGAGGCTTCCCTGTGGCTCAGCTGATAAAGAATCCGCCTGCAATGTGGGAGACCTGGTACAGTCCATGGGGTCACAAAGGTCAGACACGACTGAGTGACTTTCTAGCTAGCTGCTGCTGCTGCTAAGTCGCTTCAGTCGTGTCCAACTCTGTGCAACCCCATAGACGGCAGCCCACCAGGCTCCCCCATCCCTGGGATTCTCCAGGCAAGAACACTGGAGTGGGTTACCATTTCCTTCTCCAAAGCACAAAAGTGAAAAGTGAGAGAGCAGTCGCTCAGTCGTGTCTGACTCTTCACGACCCCATGGACTGCAGCCCACCAGGCTCCTCCATCCATGGGATTTTCCAGGCAAGAGTAATGGAGTGGGGTGCCATTGCCTTCTCCAGACTTTCTAGCTAATAAAATCAAGTCTTTAAATGACCTTCAGAACTCCCCTTGGTCTACCCTGCCCACACCTACCCTCTGACCTGCCCTGCCACACACCCCCCACCCCCGCTTCAGCCACGGCCTCCCACATGCTGCTCTTCCAACATGCCAAGGACATTTCCACGTTAGAAGCTGCTGCTTGCTCTACCCGAACATTTCCTTCCAGATAGTTCCATGGCTTAATCCACTTCACTCAGAAAAGGGCTTCTCAAAAAGCCTTTTCTCACCAAACTACCTGAAGTGTTACAGTATCCTGTTACTTTTTAATCCCCTGAATCTATCTTATTCTGCTTCAAACCCTGTGAGCTACCTGACGTGTGTGTGCGACTGAGTGTGCACACATGAATAATGTCTATGCCCCTCGCTGATATTTAAGCTCAGGAAGCACAGCTCTACTTTGTTTACCATTGTGTCACATGACCTGCCAATAGCAGGCTTTCAAAAATACTTGTTGAAAGAACAAAAGATGGTAACTGGTTTTAGTTTTGCTGAGAAAATAATGATGGAACACTACTAGAATTCAGTAAAGCTTTCAAATGAATTCATTCTCAATCACAAGAGCATTACACACATACTTTGGTGGTAGGAGTACAATGTTCACAATTCAGGGTTCAGTAACAGGAAGGAATGGGGACTTCTTATGATTCCCTGCCCCTTTCCATATCCTTCCTTCCTCTCATTCATCCATAAATGGTTAGTCAGAGAGTATTCTACACATTAAGAACACACAGACAATTAAGGCAAGTTAATGCATGAGACATATGAGCATAATAACCATAGAACATGGCATGCAACAGAGTTCTGTGAAGTTGTAACATAACAGAGGAAGTAATCCACTTTTAGGGGCAGGTGTTCAGGGAAGTTTCAACAGTGATGACATTCAACAAACACTTGCAAAACCAAATAACAAAAGATATGCTTCATTTTACTTTACATATGAAATGAGAGTATTAAGTCTGAAAGTGTTACAGTAATTTGCTACCATGAGATAAGCTCGCTTGAGAGCGAAACCAAAACAAGAGGAATGCCAGAGCAGGACCAGAGAAACTAAGCCAAGTCCTTGATGATTTCAGACTGGATGAAGCCCCAGATGAAGTTCAAGGACAAGACCTAATCATGCCCTTTACTGTGTAGCCAGTCTGAATTTGGTTTTCTGTCACTTGCAATATAAGTATACAGAGGAATCTCAGCGAATTCTTTGAAAAAAACCAAAGCATTTGTTTTTTCAGTGTACAGGGGCACTATTGGTATTCTGGAAGGGACAATTCTTGTTTTGCTGGCAAACATCACAGGACACTTGGTATATCTCGTCTCTACCAGACCCACAGATTTCCAAACACCACTCATCTTCAAGAAGAACCACAGGTCTATTCCCTGTTAGTTGCTACCTGTATCCATTCCTCACAGTGCACGCGTAAATGTTCTTAACAACAACCTTAAAAGAACTGGGATATACCACTCAAATATACTAATTTTATATAGTAATCCATTTTAATTAGTCATTCATGACTATCTAAATGACTGATTCAGTCCTAAGTACAGCTTATACCCGCTCTTGAGATAAGCAGTGCTTTAAGAATGCCACTACTATCTGAAAATTCTCATTCATTTAAGCTTACTTCTCCATACAATATTATCAATATATGTCACTGACAATGTTGGTTATCTTCCCTGTAGCCATTCATCTAATTTCTTCCTAGACTGAAATGCTAGTCCAAAATGAAATCTGATACAGGCTTTCTGTAAAAGGTTTACTTGCCTCATCAAGAGATGAGAGGGCAAACTTCCTCCCGTCTTTGGTGGTTGTGTCAGAATGTGGTGCCTGGAGCAGAAAGAGAAACATGCAACTATGAAAGGATAAACCTGAGCACAAAGGTCGCCACACTACAGATAAAGATGGAAAGCACTTGGATTCAATCTAGAGGGGAAGCCAGTCTGAGCAGGAACCCAAATGGGAGGGCAGTTTAGAGGAAACGGAAACACAGAACCTCTGTGCTGACTGAGGACTGAGGACTGAGCAAAGCCAAGCTTATGCACAAACTGCCCTTTAAACTAATCCTACCTATGCCTTTGCCAATTACCTGAGCTAATACACTTCTTCTGTTTTTAAATCCTATTTGCATCCTAACTGATACAGGAAACAGCTATGTTTAGGGGAAACAGCAAAATCGAGACACTGCAGGGAATGTAAAGAAACTTTCAGACATAAGAGAATCAGGAACTATAAAGTCAAGAAACAAGAAATCAGATCATTTCATTCCTATGGAGTATATTTCAGAAGCGGTCTAAGACAACCATGGATGATTGAGATAAGGCTGTTAGCTTTGGTAATTAGATCATCAAGATGACTTTTTAAAAACCAATTTCGGTGCTGTGATGGTAAGGGAAGTCAGAGTGCAAAGGAAAGAATAATTTACACTTTTAAGAACTCCATAACGCACCAAACCCTTGGAAAGACATGTAACGTGTGTTAAACTCCGTCGATTACAACTCTGTGAGGTAAGTATAACATTCTGTGGTGTCCTTAGTCGCTCAGTCTTGTCCGACTCTTTGTGACCCCATGGATTATAGCCCACCAAGCTCCTCTGTCCATGCTGACTCTCCAACAAGAATACTGCATTGGGTTGCCATGTCTTCCTCGTATAACATTCTACTTTACAGACAAAGAACACAGCCTGAGTAGTAAGTTGCCCACAGCCACAAAGACAGTAACTGGTTTCAGTAGACTTCAAAATCAGATCTTTGAAGCTTAAAAGTAAATGTCCTTCCTACTATACCCCTTCATGGATCACAGACTCATCGTGGTGAAGGGGCTTGTGTAACTCAGTGAAGCCATGGGCCATGCCGTGCAGGGCCAGCCAAGACAGACGGGTCCTGGTGAAGAGTTCCGACAAAACGTGGCCCACTGGAGGAGGGAACGGCAAACCACTCCAGCAGTCCTGCTGCGAGAACCCCACGAACAGCATGAGGCAGAAAAATAAGACACCGCAGATGAGAACCACAATCAAAAGGTGTCCAATATGCTCCTGGGGAAGAGTGGAGGGCAGTCGTTAGTTCCAGAAAGAATGAAGTGGCTGGACCAAAGCGGATATGACGCTCAGTTGTGTGGATGTGTCTGATGGTTAAAGTCAAGTCCGACGCTGTAAAGAGCTATTGCTCCTTTTTTGCATGGGAACCTGGAACGGCAGGTCCATGAATCAAGGCAAATCGGATGTGGTGAAGCAGATGGCAAGAATGAACATCTTAGGAATCACTGAACTAATATGGATGAGAATGGGCGAATTTAATTCAGATGACTGTTGTATCTACTACTGTGGGCTAGAATCCCTTAGGAGAAAGGAAGTAGCCCTTAATAGTCAACAAGAGTTCTAAATGCAGTACTTGGGTGCAACCTCAGGGAAAAAAAAATAATCTAAGTTCATTTCCAAGGCAAACTGTTTAATATCAGTGTTATCTTAAGTCTCTGCCCCAACCACTAATGCCAAAGAAGCTGAAGCTGAACAGTTCTGTGAAGTAGAACTGCTGTAGTTCTCGAACTACACCTTCTAGAACAAACACCAAAAAAAAAAAAAAAAAAAAAAAGATGTCCTTTTCATCACAGGGGATTGGAATACAAAATAGGAAGCCAAGAGACACCCAGAATAATAGGCAAGTTTTGCCTTGGAGGGCAAAAGCAGGGCAAAGGCTAACAGAGTTTTGTCAAAAGAACACGCTGGTCATAGCAAACACCCTTTTCCAACAACCAAGAGACAGCTATACACACGGACATCACCAGATGGTCAATACCAAAATCAGATTATGTTCTTTGCAGCTGAAGATGGAAAAGCTCTACACAGACAGCAAAAAGAAGACCTGGAGCTGTCTGTGGCTCAGGTCGTGAGCTCCTAATAGCAAAATTCAGGTTTAAAGTGAAGAACGTAGGGAAAACGACTAGGTCATTTAGATACGACCTAAATTAAATCCCTTATGATTATACAGTGGAGGTGACAAATGGATTCGAGATGAGATCTGGTAGACAAAGTGTCTACCAGATTCGTAAAACTGAAAGAGGTTCATATATGAGTTTATTGAAAGAGATTCATATGTTTTATATGAGTTTATATACGAGGTTCATCACTGGAAAGAGGTTCGTAACATTGTATAGGAGGCAGTGACCAAACTAGTCCAAGAAAAAGAAATGCAAGAAGCTTAAGTGATTGTCTGAGGAGACATTAGAAAGAGCTGAGGAAAGGAGAGAAGTGAAAGGCAAGGGAGAAAGGGAAAGATATACTCAACTGAGTGCAGAGATCCAGAGAATACCAAGAAGAGATAAGAAACCCTTCTTAAGTGAACAATGCAAAGAAAACAACACAATGGGAAAGACTAGAGATCTCTTCAAGAAAACTGGAGGCATCAAGGGAACATTTCATGCAAGGATGGACACCATAAAGGACAGAAATGGTACGCACCTAATAGAAGGAGAAGATATCAAGAAGAGGTGGCACGAATACACAGAGAACAGTACACCAGTCACTGTGGTCACTCACCCAGAGCCAGACATCCTGGAGCGTGAAGTCAAGGGGGCCTTAGGGAACATTACTACCAACAAAGCTAGTGGAGGTGACGGAATCCCAGTTGAGCTATTTGAAATTCTAAAGGATGATGCTGCTAAAGTGTTGCACTCAATATGTCAACAAATTTGGAAAACTCAGTAGTGGCAACAAGACTGAAAAAGGTCACAGTTTTCATTCCAATCCCAAAGAAAGGTAATGTCAAAGAATGTTCAAACTACCATACAACGGCACTCATTTCACATGCTAACAAGGTTACGCTCAAAATCCTTCAAGCTAGGCTTCAAAAGAATGTGAACCTAGAACTTTCAGATGTACAAGCTAGGTTTTGAAAATGCAGAGGAACCAGGGAGCAAACTGCCAACATTTGTTCGATTATAGAGAAAGCAACAGAATTCCAGAAAAACGTCTGCTTCTGCTTCATTGACTGCGCTAAAGCCTTTGAATGTGTGGATCGTAACAAACTGTGGAAAATTCTTAAAGAAACACCAGTACCAGACCACCTTACCTGCCTCCTGAGAAACCTGTATGCAGGTCAAGAAGCAAGTTAGAATCGGACATTGAACAACTGACTGGGAAAGAGTTATAATAAAGCTGTATCTTGTCACCCTGCTTATTTAACTTCTATGCAGAGTACATCATGAGAAACACTGGGTTGGATGAAGCACAAGCTGGAATCAAGACTGCTGGGAGAAATATCAATAACCTCAGATATGAAGATGATATCACTCTAAGGGCAGAAAGTGAAGAGAAACTAACGAGCCTTTTGATAAGGGTTAAAGAAGAGCATGACAAAGTTGGCTTGAAACTCAGCATTCAGAAAACTAAGATCATGGCATCTGGTCCCATCACTTCATGGGAAATAGATGGGGAAACAGTGGAAACAGTGTCAGACCTTTATTTTTGGGGGCTCCAAAATCACTGTGGATGGTGACTGCAGCCATGGAATTAAAAGATGCTTGCTCCTTGGAAGAAATGCTATGACAAACCTCAACAACATACTAGAAAGCAGAGACATCACTTTGCCGACAAAGGTCCGTCGAGTCGAGGCTATGGTTTTTCCAGTGGTCATGTATGGATGTGAGAGTTGGACCATAAAGACTGAGTGTCAAAGAATTGAGAATTGTGGTGCTGGGGAAGGCTCTTAAGCGTCCTGGGACTGCAAGAAGATCAACCAATCCTAAAGGAAATCAACCCTGAATATTCACTGGAAGCACTGATGCTGAAGCTGAAGTGCCAATACTTTGGCCACCTGATGCGAAAAGCCAACTCACTGGAAAAGACCCTGATGCTAGGAAAGACTGAAGCCAAAAGGAGAAGGAGGTGGTAGAGGATGAGATGGCTAGGTAGTGTCACCGACTCAATGAACATAAATTTGAGCAAACCCCAGGAGGTAATGGAGGACAGAGGAGCCTGCCATGCTGCAGTTCTTGGTGTTGCAAAGAGTTGGACACAACTGAGCGACTGAACAACAACTACACCAGGCTCCTAGGATTAAAGAATAAAAATACAGTGGCACAGCAGGCTCAAAATTCAGACTGGCTTCTGTGAGCTGCACGGCACACAGCACGGTGTTTGGCAGCCCTGGCAAAGGTATATTTAAGCATGCATGGAGGCTAGAGAGGGCAAAACTTAAAAAGGAGTGATCATGGATAATTACTGAGAAAGAAAGATAAAGAGGGATGATCATGGACACATCTGGAGAAGGTTGCTCTTGAAGAAAAGGAAGGACAATTCCTTCTTTTCAGAGAAGAGTAAATAAAGAAATGATATCAGGATAGAAAAGATTATACCTCAGATGCTTGAGATTTTTCTCAGGAAAGGAAAAGATCAAGTTATTTGCTATAAACACTTTCATGAATTAAGACAAAAAAACCCCTCACAATTGACATTATAGATCTGGAGGATAACAGAACACTAACTGGTATGAAAACAATCCAAAATCCTCACACAACTGTCTCTTGTATCCTTCAGGGATCAAGATAGTGATTAGGCCTGTTCAGAACTGGGCACTAGAAAGATAAATTGACATAAAGTTAAGTATTCTAAGGTATCAATGATGGGCTGGTAAAAACTGATGACCATGGGATCCTGGTGACTAGGGGAGGCAAATGAAAAGAGCAGTAGGCTAAAGAATTGAATGAATAGACACAAAGACGGGAGGGTTCCTAAAGACAGGAAGAGGGGAAGAAAGAGAGAGAGAAATCGGGTTCCATAAGTGTGGAAGAGTGCTTGTTTGTGGTCAGACAGGTCTTGACACAATGCCTCAGGCAATGAGCTACTACCTAGGGCTGAGCACTACCCCGTCAGCTAAAAGCACAGAATTGAGAGACAAGTGCCTGTAAAAACACGCAGTCCTCGGGTGCAGGAAACAAACAGGCTTACCTGGTGGCGCTAGTGGTAAAGAACCCACCTGCCAACGCAGGAGACAGAAGAGATGTGGCTCTGATCCCTAGGTCGGGAAGGTCCTGTGGAGGAGGAAATGGCAACCTGCTCCAATATTCGTGCCTGGAGAAGTCCCATGGACAGAGGAGTCTGGCTGTCCTGTGGAGACTGCAAGGAGATGGACGTGACTGAAGCGACTTAGCATAGCACAGCAACAAACAAGTGAATGAATCTGCCCGTACAGGAATCAAACACCTAAAATATCTCCTCTCCTTTTAAAATGAACAATTCTATCTCCAAATTTAAGAAATTCATCAAGAGGCTAAAAGTCTACAATAAAGGTTAAGGCAGATGTGTGTCAGGAGGTAGAACAAAAAGTTAAATCTGTCAGGCCAATTGTAACCCACCTGTTAAAAGACTTTTAGCATAAATTTCCAATAAGGCAACAACAGTTTGTGCTTTAGAAACTCTGGAGAGCACCTAGCATGGCTTCAAAAAAAGGATATCACTCAATTTAATTTTAAAAGCTCCACCCATTGCAATCTCAGTGGATACACTACCATTTATACTCATAGCTTCATTTTTCACCATTCTGCTGCTCTTGACACATTATCCAATTACAGGAAAAAATTGGGAAAAATCAGACATGGCAACCTCCACTACCACATCCCTCCTTCAGTTTGCACTTTTTACACCATTAATTCTGACTACTCTTGCCCTAGTAATAAATGAAGAAGAAATGACACTGGCACAATCTAAATTTTGCAGAAAATATCAAGTACAAGAAAGATTGCCAAGTAGTACTAATAACAATTGAGAACCCAAGAAATTTGAGAAGTTTCAAGTTTAAAAAGCGTTTTCTCTATTTCAGTCCTTTCCAAATAAAACAAAGGGCTTGGACAACACAGGATTGTGAAGCTTCAACGGACGATTTAGCCTAACAGTGAATAAAAGAATCACTAAAATCGCTTATCCTTTCTTGGGCTATTACATTTCTTACCCTCACAAAGCCTTCTTTTAAAACCAGGACCACTTCTCAATTCTTTCCCTGGATCTAGTATACATATGTCCCTCCGTCCGCCCCGCCCCCCCCCCAAAAAAAAAGTTTAGAGACCAAAGACTCGCTGTAGTAAGAAAAGGATTAATTTAGATGAAGAATCACTTGCCGTCACTGGCACCATTCCTCAAAACCATCAAAGTCTCCTGGGGGCTGGATCCCCCCGACAAGATGAACAAAATCCACTGGCGTCTGGATAGCAAGCTTTTCTTTGTAAGTCTATAAGCCTGGGAAAGCTTTCCAGACAGTTAAAAAGACTTCTCAAGGAAGCAAAAGGTCGAGACCAGGAAGATGGGGAGGTGACTAAAACAGGCAGACGACCCACCCACCTAACGTGAAGGAGGGACCGCTTGCCAGGGCTGACGCTTCAGCAGGAGGCAGGAAAGGTTGCGGAGGGCGGCCGGCGCTGCGACCCCCGGCCCCTGCGTGGGAATGGAGGGCACGCAAAGTCAGGGGCCAGCCGGAGGCCTGGAGCGGGGCGCGGAGAGGGGGCGGGACGTGGAGACAAAGCAGCGGTGGAGTCCGGCTGAACACCACCAGGGTCTGAGCCACGGCGGGGCAAAGCCGAGAAAGCTTTGCCCCAAGAGGAGACACCGAAGCTTGCAGCTTCACCCACCTGCCAGACGCTCGCCCCGCGGACAGAAGCACGGACGCAGCCCGGGCGCTTCCTCTCCTGCCGGACACAGCCCCTGCCGCCGCCGGAGCTCCGGACCCGACAGCACAGGGCGGTAGCGAAGTAGGCAAAGCGGCGACCGCACTCGAGCAGACGGGGGTGTACGTAGGGGGCGCCGGGGGGCTCGGGAAGGCAGCTCTGTGCTTGACCTTCCTCACCGGTGGCCAACGGCGCTCCCTGGGAACAGCATCCCGCCTCGGCCCGCTGCAGCGGCCGGGCTTCCTGCGGCCACAACCCGCCCCCGCGCTACTCGGCCGCCGCCATCTTGTCGGAGGCGGGAAAGACCGCACTGCGCAGGCGCGCGCCGACGCTGCCGGCTCCCCGCCATAACGCGCAGGCGCGGGGGGCGCTTCCCACCCCACCCCCCACCCCCACCCGCCGAGGCCGTCTTCCGCAAAGCCGTCTGCTCCCTCGCACTGGTGCTGCCAGGCTTAGTGGCCAGCCACAAACTGCACCGCAGCCGAGTTAATAGACCCTTCTGCGCACCTCACAGTCAGTCATTGTGTAAAACCCTATCTGTGTGCCAGGTCCCGGGACAGGCGCTGGTGAAAGATTAGTAAAACGCGGCTTCAGCGCTAACTGCCACTGCTGCTAAATCGCTTCAGTAGTGTCCGACTCTGTGCCACCCCATAGGTGGCAGGTCACCAGGCTCCCCGGTCCCTGGGATTCTCCAGGCAAGAACACTGGAGTGGGTTGCCATTTCCTTCTCCAATGCATGAAACTGAAAGTGAACTCGCTCAGCCCTGTTCGACTCTTAGCAACCCCATGCAATGCAGCCCACCAGGTTCCTCCGTCCATGGGATTTTCCAGATGAGAGTATTGGAGTGGGGTGCCATCACCTTCTCCGTCCAGTGCTAAAGGTGTTCCTAATCTAGTGAAAAAGGACGGGGATGAACGAGTGATTTCCACAAGTCTTGTTTGTTACCTGCACGCCACCTTCGCTCTCTTGCCCCTTTGATTTTAATAACTGAAAACATACCTCTTCCAGGAAGTCCTTACTCTCACACAATTTGGTTAGTTCTTTTCTAATACCTCGCCTTACCTCTTTAAGCTTTATTTCATTCATTGTAAATTCAACAAGTAATATTTGAGTTTCCTTTATATTCTAGATATGCTTCTAGGTTATAGCAATAAGAAATATAAACATGGGACTTCTATTTTAGGGGAGAGTATAAATCAAACAAACAAAAAAAAACAAACTTCAAAAAATGAACGAAATAAAATTTGATAGTGGTGAGGGATGGGAAGAGGAAAATACCACCAAAGTTAATGTTGGGTGAGGGGTGGTAATTAGCAATCTCTCTCCAGAGATGACACTTGATCTGAGGCCTGACTGACCACTGGGGTCAGAAGCTATGAGAATCATCCAGGCAGAGCGTTCTAGACAGAAGAACAGCAAATGCAGCACACCTCTCATTCTTGAGGTGGGAGTGAGACCAGCACATAAAGGACAGAAAGACTAGGTGATGTGGACACCTGGGGAGGATATGTGGGGGGGGCGGGGGGAGGACAGGGGCAGTTTAGGTGGGACATTGAGGCCATGGTAAGAAACTGGATTTTTACCCGATGGCAGCCCCTCCATCTTGCTGACACTGCCAGAACTCCTCCTCAAACACTTCTAGCTCCTGACTGCCTCGCTGGACATGCTGATTCCACTGTCTTGAAGACACTTGCTCTTGTTCTTTACACATCTAGCTTCTCATCTTTCAGGTTTCAGTTTAAATGTCACCTCAGAAAGGCCATCCTTCCTAAACTAAGTATCCCACCTGCCCTTTCATTAGTCTCCATCATTGCACCTGATCATTTCTTTATGGGCACCGAACATATTTTTCAATTATATATTCATTGCTTCTTCACCATTCAGTTCACCAAACTGAACTCCACCAGGGAGGGAAGATGTTTCACTTACTAGTGAATACTCCATGCCTAGCACCATGCCTGGCATGAATGATCACTCAATATGTGTTTGCTCTTTTTAGGAATGTCGAGTTTGTCAGCACTTAAGTAGTCAGTGGTATACTACATTGTTTTACACTGGTTCTTAAAAATAAATGCAAGTCATTTCCTGTTGATATACCCTCTGCTAGACTATAAATACGAACTTTGGCAGAGAGAGAGAGGAAGAGAATGAGATGAAGAGTAGGTGAGGGGTAGTGGGCAAAGATTGTATTTTGCATATATTTGCAGGGCTGGGAGGTGGAAGGCTTCGATTTAGTGAAGCACCTGTTACATGTGCCCTGCGTTTGGCTTAATTGTCACTACAGCCTTGCTAGGTAGTTTTACTTAGGTTTCTACATAGCAAACTTGAGAGAGATTAAGTAACTTGCCTAAGGTCCTACATTAAGTGACAGTGCCAACCATAAAGTTCATGCCCTTCCCTTCGAGAGAAACTGGATTTTGAGATGGGTTTGTTTGGTGATTTGATTCTGTGTCATTAGCAGGCTTTTATTAGCCATTTCAGCCACTGCCATTTAAGAATCCCAATCATACTGCTGTTCTTGTATAGGATCTCAACAGAGGGCCTGATGTGAAATTGCTGTGATTTTTTTTCTTTTGGACTATGGCAGGGTTCATTTTATCATTCCCTCTTCATGTCTTTTTAAAATTTGTATTTCTTTTTATTAATAATATGTACACGGTTGATCAAAGGAAAAGAGGAGATATAGAAAAATGGGTGCATTTCCTAAATGCTAGCTGCATCCCCTTGGTTAGGCTTTTTATTTTATGACTCTTTCATCTAGGTCCCAAGTAATACTTTAGACATCAAAGACAGTTCTCTGGCAAAGAGTGACAGCCTCATCACAACAATCACTTATCACATTTGCTCATCAAAATTATACACCTTCATTTCCCTCCAAACAGGATAGCTGGGGGAAACTATGAGAAAGAATAGGGCCGCTATCCTGTATCCAGGACCATTCAGCCTTTATATGAAGACATTCAGATTCTTTAATATCATTAACTCATGATAGCATACACCGGTCAATCAAAGCAAGTTAGTCCATAAGCAAACCAAATAGTAGTTGGATAAAGACACTTAAAAAGTTTCTTTGCTCTTCTACCCCCACTGTAGTAGGACTCCATCTTGGAATAAATTCTGGAACCAAGGCAATGTCTTGGGTTTCTCTGGGATGCTCTCCTCATGGTTACCATCTGTTGTTGGTTGAATATTCTCCCACTCCTCAAAAGATATGTTGAATTCCTAACCTCACGTACTCAACAATAAGAACTTATTTGGGAATAGGATCATTGCCGATGTAGTTAAGTTCAAATGAGGCCATACTGGAGTAGGTGGACCCCTAATCCAATAACTAGTGTCCTTCTAAGAAGTCAGCCAAATGGAGGAAGAGACACACGGGGAGAAGGCTGTTTGATGGCAAAGGCAAAGATTGGTGTCGTGCACCTGCAAGCCAAGGAACACCAAAGACTGCTGGCCAGCCACCAATACTGAGGAAGAGGCAAGTGAGGATTTCTCTACAGATTTCAGGGGAAACACAGTCGTGTCAACAACTTGGTATCAAATGTAGAGACTCCAAAACTGTGAGACAGTAAATATCCATTGTTTTAAGCTACCCAGTTCATGGCAATATGTTATAGGGGCCTTAAAATCTAATACACCGCACTTTCTCTTTGTGTGTGTGTGTGTGTGTGTGTGTGTGTGTGTGTGTACGTAAAGTAAAGGAAAGTGACTGTCAGGGCTTGAGGCAGAGGAAAGAGATGGGGATGGGCTTCCCACTCCAGTATTCTTTCTGGCAAAACCCCATGGACAAAGGAGCGTGATGGGCAATAGCCCATGGGGTACCAAAGAGTCTGAGATGTCTGCGAAGTGATGATTTAGCAGGCACACATGCATGCAAAATATCATTTAAGCCTGTGGCGCTGAAATGCAGCTAGTGATGCATTAATGGAGTGGGTTACCATGCCCTCCTCCAAGGGATCTTCCAACCCAGAAATCAAACCCAGGTCTCTTGCATTACAGGCGGATTCTTTACCATCTGAGCCACCAAGGAAGCACTCAGTTCAGTTCAATTCAGTTGCTCAGTCATGTCCGAATCTTTGCTACCCCATGGACTGCAGCCCACCAGGTTCCTCCGTCCATGGGATTTTCCAGATGAGAGTACTGAAGTGGGGTGCCATCGCCTTCTCCGTCCAGTGCTAAAGGTGTTCCTAATCTAGTGAAAAAGGACGGGAATGAACGAGTGATTTCCACAATTCTTGTTTGTTACCTGCATGCCACCTTCGCTCTCTTGCCCCTTTGATTTTAATAACTGAAAACATACCTCTTCCAGGAAGTCCTTACTCTCACACAATTTGGTTAGTTCTTTTCTAATACCTCGCCTTACCTCTTTAAGCTTTATTTCATTCATTGTAAATTCAACAAGTACTATTTCAGTTTCATTTATAGTCTAGATATGGTTCTAGGTTATAGCAATAAGAAATATAAACTCATGGGACTTCTATTTTAGGGGAGAGTATAAAACAAACAAACAAAAAAACAAACTTCAAAAAATTATCGAAATAACGTTTGATAGTGGTGAGGGATGGGAAGAGGAAAAAACCACCAAAAGTTTATGCTGGGTGAGGGGTGGTAATTAGCGATCTCTCTCCAGAGATGACACTTGATCTGAGGCCTGACTGACCACGGGGGCCAGAAGCTATGAGAGTCATCCAGGCAGAGCGTTCTAGACAGAAGAACAGCAAATGCAGCAAACCTCTCATTCTTGAGGTGGGAGTGAGACCAGCACATAAAGGACAGAAAGACTAGGTGATGTGGACACCTGGGGAGGATATGTGGGAGGGTGCGGGGGGGGGACAGGGGCAGTTTAGGTGGGACATTGAGGCCATGGTAAGAAACTGGATTTTTACCTCATGGCAGCCCTTCCATCTTGCTGACACTGCCAGAACTCCTCCTCAAACACTTCTAGCTCCTGACTGCCTCACTGGACATGCTGATTCCACTGTCTTGAAGACACTTGCTCTTGTTCTTTACTTCTCATCTTTCAGGTTTCAGTTTAAATGTCACCTCAGAAACGCCATCCTTCCTAAACTAAGTATCCCACCTGCCCTTTCATTAGTCTCCATCATTGCACCTGATCATTTCTTTATGGGCACTGAACATATTTTTCAATTATATATTCATTGCTTCTTCACCATTCAGTTCACTAAACTGAACTCCACCAGGGAGGGAAGATGTTTCACTTACTAGTGAATACTCCTTGCCTAGCACCATGCCTGGCATGAATGATCACTCAATATGTGTTTGCTGTTTTTAGGAATGTCGAGTTTGTCAGCACTTAAGTAGTCAGTGGTATATTACATTGTTTTACACTGGTTTTTAAAAATAAATGCAAGTCATCTCTTGTTTATATACCCTCTGCTAGACTATAAATAAGATCTTTGGCAGAGAGAGAGAGAGAGGAAGAGAATGAGATGAAGAGTAGGTGAGGGGTAGTGGGCAAAGATTGTATTTTGCATATATTTGCAGGGCTGGGAGGTGGAAGGCTTCGATTTAGTGAAGCACCTGTTACATGTGTCCTGCGTTTGGCTTAATGGTCACTACAGCCTTGCTAGGTAGTTATCCTTAGTTTTATACATAGCAAACTTGAGAGAGATTAAGTAACTTGCCTAAGGTCCGACATTAAGAGACAGTGCAAACCATAAAGTTCATGCCCTTCCCTTCAAGAGAAACTGGATTTTGAGATGGGTTTGTTTGGTGATTTGCTTCTGTGTCATTAGCAGGCTTTTATTAGCCATTTCAGCCACTGTCATTTAAGAATCCCAATCATACTGCTGTTCTTGTATAGGATCTCAACAGAGGGCCTGATGTGAAATTGCTGTGATTTTTGTTTCTCTTTTGCACTATGGCAGGGTTCATTTTACCATTCACTCTTCATGTCTTTTTAAAATTTGTATTTCTTTTTATTAATAATGTGTACACGTTTGATCAAAGGAAAAGAGGAGATACAGAGAAATGGGTGCATTTCCTAAATGCTAGCTGCATCCCCTTGGTTAGGCTTGTTATTTTATGACTCTTTCATCTAGGTCCCAAGTAATACTTTAGACATCAAAGACAGTTCTCTGGCAAAGAGTGACAGCCTCATCACAACAATCACTTATCCCATTTGCTCATCAAAATTATACACCATCATTTCCCTCCAAACAGGATAGCTGGGGGAAACTATGAGAAAGGATAGGGCTGGTATCCTGTATCCAGGGTCATTCAGCCTTTATATGAAGGCATTCAGTTTTTTTAATATCATTAACTCATGATAGCATACACCTGTCAATCAAACCCAGTTAGTCCATAAGCAAACCAAATAGTAGGTGGGAATACATACTTCAAAAGTTTTTCGATCTTCTACCCCCACTGTTGTAGGACCCCTTCTTGGAATAAATTCTTTAATCAAGGCAATGTCTTTGATTTCTGTGGGATGCCCTCCTCATGGTTACCATCTTTTGCTGGTTGAATATTCTCCCACTCCTCAAAAGATATGTTGAATTCCTAACCTCAAGGACTCAACAATATGAGCTTATTTGGGAATAGGATCATTGCCGATGTAATTAAGTTCAAATGAGGCCATACTGGAGTAGGTGGACCCCTAATCCAATAACTAGGGTCCTTCTAAGAAGTCAGTCAAATGGAGGAAGAGACACACGGGGAGAAGGCTGTTTGATGGCAAAGGCAAAGATTGGTGTCGTGCAGCTGCAGCCAAGGAACAACAAAGACTGCTGGCCAGCCACCAAAACTGAGGAAGAGGCAATTGAGGATTTCTCTACAGATTTCAGGGGAAACACAGTCGTGTCAACAACTTGATATCAGATGTAGAGGCTCCAAAACTGTGAGACAATAAATATCCATTGTTTTAAGCTACTCAGTTCATGGCAATTTGTTATAGCGGCCTTAAAGTCTAATACACCCCACTCTCTCTTCGTGTCTCTGTGTGTGTGTGTGTGTGTGTGTGTGTGTGTGTGTGAGGCCGTGAAGTAAAGGAAAGAAACT
Organism: Muntiacus reevesi; assembly: GCF_963930625.1. Taxonomy (NCBI): domain Eukaryota; kingdom Metazoa; phylum Chordata; class Mammalia; order Artiodactyla; family Cervidae; genus Muntiacus; species Muntiacus reevesi. The sequence goes on along the minus strand of NW_027077815.1, from coordinate 291,545 downwards.
GTCAGTGCTTGAAGCAGAGGAAAGAGATGAGGATGGGCTGCCCACTCCAGTATTTTTTCTGGCAAAACCCCATGGGTAAAGGAGCGTGATGGGCAATAGCCCATGGCGTACAAAAGAGTCTGAGATGTCTGCTAAGTGATGACTTAGCAGGTACACTTGCATCCAAAATATCATTTAAGCCTGTGGCGCTGAAATGCAGCTAGTGATGCATTACTGGAGTGGGTTGCCATGCCCTCCTCCAAGGGATCTTCCCAACCCAGGGATCAAACCCAGGTCTCTTGCATTACAGGCTGATTCTTTACCATCTCAGCCACCAAGGAAGCACTCAGTTCAGTTCAATTCAGTTGCTCAGTCATGTCTGAATCTTTGCTACCCCATGGACTGCAGCATGCTTGTCCATCATCAAGTCCTGCAGTTTTCTCAAACTCATCTCCACTGAGTCGGTCATGCCATCCAACCATCTCATACTCTGTTATCCCCTTCTCTTCCTGCCTTCAACCTTTGCCAGCACCAGGGTCTTTTCAAATAAGTCAGCTCTTCACATCAGGTGGCCAAAGTATTGGAGTTTGAGCTTCAACATCAGCCCTTCCAATGAATATTCAGGACTGATTTCCTTTAGGATGGACTAGTTGGATCTCCTTGCAGTCCAAGTGACTCTCAAGAGTCTTCTCCAACATCACAGTTCCAAAGCATCAATTCTTTGGTGCTAAACTTTCTTTATAGTCCAACTCTCACATCCATACATGACTACTGGGAAAACCATAGCCTTGACTAGACAGACCTTTGCTGGCAAAGTAATGTCTCTGTTTTATAATATGCTGTCTAGGTTGGTCATAATTTTCATCCAAGGAGTAAGCATCTTTTAGTTTCTTGGCTGTAGTCACCATCTGCAGTGATTTTTTAGCCCAGAAAAATAAAGTCTACCACTGATTCCACTGTTTCCCCATCTGTTTGCCATGAAATGATGGGACCAGATGCCATGAACTTTGTTTTCTGAATGTTGAGCATTAAGCCACATTTTTCACTCTCCTCTTTCACTTTCATCAAGAGGCTCTTTAGTTCTTCTTCACTTTCTGCCACAAGGAGGGTGTCATCTGCATATCTGATGTTATTGATATTTCTCCCAGGAATCTGGATTCCAGCGTATGCTTCATCCAGCCCAGGGTTTCTCATGATGTACTCTGCATATAAGTTAAATAAGGAGGGTGACAAGATACAGCCTTGACGTACTCCTATTCCTATTTGGAACCAGTCTGTTGTTCCATGTCCAGTTCTAACTGTTGCTTCCTGACCTGCATACAGGTTTCTCAACAGGCAAGTCAAGTGGTCTGGCATTCCCGTCTCTTTCAGAATTTTCCAGTTTGTTGTGGTCCACACTGTCAGAGGCTTTGGCATAGTCAGTAGAGCAGAAATAGATGTTTTTCTGGAACCCTCTTGCTTCTGTGATGATCCAGAAGATGTTGGCAATTTGATCTCTGGTTCCTCTGCCATTTCTAAAACCAGCTTGAACATCTGGAAGTTCATGGTTCACATATTGTTGAAGCCTGGCTTGGAGAATTTTGAGCATTACTTTACTAGTGTGTGAGATGAGTGCAATTGTGCAGTACTTTGAGCATTCTTTGGCATTGCCTTTCTTAAGGATTGGAATGAAAACTGACCTTCTTCAGTCCTGTGGCCACTCAATTTGCTGGCCGACTGAGTGCAACACTTTGACAGCATCATCTTTTCGGATTTGAAGTAGCTCAGCTGGAATTCCATCACCTCCACTAGCTCTGTTCATGGTGATGCTTCCTAAGGCCCACTTGACTTCACATTCCAGGATGTCTGGCTCTAGGTGAGTGAGCACACCAAGGTGGTTATCTGTGTTGTGAAGATCTTTTTTTGTACAATTCTTCTGTGTACTCTCGCCACCTCTTCTTAACATCTTCTGCTTCTGTTAGGTCCATACCATTTCTGTCCTTTATTGAGCCCATCTTTGCAAGAAATATTCCCTTGGTATCTCTGATTTTCTTGAAGTCATCTCTAGTCTTTCCCATTCTATTGTTTCCCTCTGTTTCTGTGCACTGATCATTGAGGAAGACTGCCTTATCTCTCTTTGCTATTCTTTGGAACTCTGCATTCAAATTGGTGTATCTTTCCTTTTCTTGTTTGCTTGTGGCTTCTCTTCTTTTCTCAGCTATTTGTAAGGCCTCCTCAGACAGCTATTTTGCCTTTTTGCATTTCTTTTTCTTGGGGATGGTCTTGATCCCTGTCTTCTGTACAATGTCATGAACTTCCGTCCATAGTTCATGAGGCACTCTGTCTGTCAGATCTAGCTCCTTAAATCTATTTCTCACTTCCACTCTATAGTCATAAGCGATTTGATTTAGGTCATACCTGAATGGTCTAATGATTTTCCCTACTTCCTTCAACTTAAGTCTGAATTTGGCAATAAGGAGATCATGATCTGAGCCACAGTCAGCTCCCAGTCTTGTTTTTGCTAACTGTATAGAGCTTCTCCATGTTTGGTTGCCAAGAATATAATCAATCTGATTTCGGTGTTGACTATCTGGTGATGTCCATGTGTAGAGTCTCCTCTTGTGTTGTTGGAAGAGGGTGTTTGCTATGACCAATGCTTTCTCTTGGCAGATCTCTATTAACCTTTGCCCTGCTTCATTCTGTACTCCAAGGCCAAATTTGCCTGTTACTCCAGGTGTAACTTGGAGTAACTTTCTCCTTTTGCATTCCAGTCCCCTATAATGAAATGGACATCTTTTTTGGGTGTTAGTTCTAGAAGGTCTTGTAGGTCTTCATAGAGCCGTTCACCTTCAGCTTCTTCAGCATTCCTGGTTGGGGTATAGACTTGGATTACTGTGATGTTGAATGGTTTGCCTTGGAAATGAACAGAGATCATTCTGTCATTTTTGAGACTGCGCCCAAACATTTCGGGTGCTTTTGTTGACTATGACATTTCTTCTAAGGGATTCCTGCCCACAGTAGTAGATATCATGGGCATCTGAGTTAAATTCACCCATTCCAGTCCATTTTAGTTTGCTGATTCTTAAAATGTCGATGTTCAGTTTTGCCATCTCCTGTTTGACTACTTCCAATTTGCCTTGATTCATGGACCTAAGATTCCAGGTTCCTATGCAATATTGCTCTTTACAGCATCGGACCTTGCTTCCATCACCAGTCACATCCATAACAGGGTGTTGCTTTTGTTTTAGCTCCGTCTCTTCATTCTTTCTGTAGTTATTTCTCCACTGATCTCCAGGAGCATATTGGGCACCTACCAACTCAGTGACTTCATCTTTCAGTGTCCTATCTTTTTGCCTTTTCACACTGTTCATGGGGTTCTCGAGGCAGGAATACTGAAATGGTTTGTCATTCCTTTCTCCAGTGGACCACGTTTTGTCAGAACTCTCCATCATGAATGGTCCTGCATGGCTCATAGTTTCATTGAGTTAGACAAGGCTGTGGTCCATGTGATTAAATTAGTTAGTTTTCTGTGTTTGTGGTTTTCAGTCTCTGCCCTCTGATGGAGAAGGATAAGAGGCTTATGAACACTTCCTGATGGGATAGACTGACTGAGAGGGTGCTAGGTCTTGTTCTGATGGCCAGGGCCATGCTCAATAGATCTTTAATCCAATTTTCTGTTGATGGGTGGAGCTGTGTTCCCTCCCTGCTATTTACCTGGGGCCAAACTATGGTGGAGGTAATGAAGATAATGGTGACCTCCCTCAAAAAATCTCATGCATGCACTGCTGCAGTCCATGCCCCTAGCCCTGCAGCAGGCCACCGCCAACCCATGCCTCTGTCAGAGACTCCGGGACACCCAGAGGAGAGTCTCCTGTGGGGTTACTGTTCCCTCCTCCTGGTTTCTAGTGCACAAGGCTCTATTTTGCCCGCCAAGAGTCTGTTTCCCAGTCCTGTGTGAGTTCTGACAGCTCTGTGGTGGGGTCAATGCTGACTTCCTCCAAGAGGGCTTACACCACACCCACACCCAGAGCCCCTGTCCCTGCGGCAGACCACTGCCGACCCGTACCTCCACAGGAGACGCCCAAACACAGTTCTGGCTCAGTCTCTGTGGGATCCCTGTATCCTGGTGTGCACAAGGTTTGTTTGAGCCCTCTGAGCATCTCTGGCAGGAACGGGGTTTGATTCTAGACGTGAATTTGCCCCTCCTACTGTCTTGCTAGGGCTTCTCCTTTGCCCTTCGACGTGAGGTATCTCCTCATAGCCGCTCCAGCGCCTACTGTCTTATGGGGGTTTCTCTGACCCTGGACGTGGTGTATCTCCTTGCAGCCGCTCCTGTGACCTAAATCAAATCTCTTACGATTATACAGTGGAAGTGAGAAATAGATTCTAGGCATTAGATCTGATAGAGTGCCTGAAGAACTATGGACACAGGTTCATGACATTGTACAGGAGGCAGGGAGCAAGACCATTCCCAAGAAAAAGAAATGCAAAAAGGCAAAATGGTTGTCCAAGGAGGCCTTACAAATACCTGTGACTAGAACAGAAGCTAAAGGCAAAGAAGAAGAAGAAAGAGATACCCATTTGAATGCAGAGTTCCAAAGAATAGCAAGGAGAGATAAGAAAGCCTTCTTCAGTGACCAGTGCAAAGAAATAGAGGAAAACAAAAGAATGGGAAAGACGAGAAATGTGTTCAAGAAAATCAGAGATACCAAGGGAACATTTCTTGCAAAGATGGGCACAATAAAGGAAAAATTGTATGGACCTAACAGAAGCAGAAGATATTAAGAAGAGGTGGCAAGAATACACAGAAGGAAAAAAAAAAGAATACACAGAAGAACTGTACAAAAAAGATTTTCACAACCCAGATAATCAGGATGGTATGCTTACTCACCTAGAGCCAGACATCCTGGAATGTGAAGTCAAGAGGGCCTTAGGAAGCATCACTACAAACAAAGCTAGTGGAGGTGATGGAATTCCAGTTGAGCTATTTCAAATCCTAAGAGATGATGCTGTCAAAGTGCCGCCCTCAATATGCCAGCAAATTTGGAAAACTCAGCATTGGCCACAGGACTGGAAAAGGTCAGTTTTCATTCCAATCCCTAAGAAAGGCAATGCCAAAGAATGCTCAAAGTACTGCACAATTGCACTCATCTCACACGTTAGTAAAGTAATGCTCAAAATTCTCCAAGCCAGGCTTCAACAATATGTGAACTGTGAACTTCCAGATGTTCAAGCTGGTTTTAGAAATGGCAGAGGAACCAGAGATCAAATTGCCAACATCCACTGGATCATCGAAAAAGCAAGAGAATACCAGAAAATTGTCTACTTCTGCTTTATTAACTATGACAAAGCGTTTCACTCTGTGGATCACAACAAACTGTGGAAAATTCTGAAAGAGACCGGAATACCAGACCACCTGACCTGCCTGTTGAGAAATCTGTATGCAGGTCAGGAAGCAACAGTTAGAACTGGACATGGAACAACAGACTGATTCCAAATAGTGAAACGAATACATCAAGGCTATACACTGTCACTGCACTTATTTAACTTATATGCACAGTACATCATGAGAAACACTGGGCTGGATGAAGCACAAGCTGGAATCAAGATTGCTGGGAGAAATATCAATAACATCAGACATGCAGTTGACACTACCCTTATGGCAGAAAGCAAAGAAGAACTTAAGAGCCTCTTGATGAAAGTGAAAGGGAAGTTCTACATCTGAATAAATTTGAGTATTAAAGATTTAGGTAAATAGCAAAGAGATTGAACTTTTTCTCCAAAGCTGAGAGGAAGATTCTAGAGTGAAAACCAGAATATGTATTTCAGATATTTCAATTCTGTTTCAGCTTGGTACTTGTTTGCTAAGTAGCTTATTTCCTCCTCAAATCCATTACTGGTCATTCCTGGTTGAGGGTGTTCTCTCCTTCCCAGATCCGAGGTCTCCCGTGGGCAGTGACAGGGTTTGCTGGACTCATGCCACATCTTCCTCATCAGATACATACATGAGGGCAGAGCCTGTGACTCATTCTTCTTTGTATCTATCCCCTAAAAATTTCTGGAACTGGACACACCCAAGTAAACAAGATCAGCAAAATCTGATCATTTTAGAACTTGATGTAAACCATGAATATCTGTTATACCATTCTCACTGCTTTGGTGTATAATTGGAAATTTTCATAATAAAAAGTGTTATAAAGGACATCCAAGAAACTTCTGCTTCAAGATAGCCAACTAAGTACAAGTGTTTACATCCTTCTCTATGCATCCCAGTAAAATGTCAGCAGCAGGGCTTAATTTTCAATGAAACTAATGAGGGTTAAGCTTCAAAGCCCCCCATTTACACACGCCCTTTCCAAGGCCCTGGAAGGTGCCTTAGTAATATGTTCATGTGTTTGTATTGTTCTCCTTTATCACAGTTCTCCTTGTGTCTGATAGTATTAGAGTGGTTGGAGTAATTTTGAGGTTCCAGTTAAAGGGAAGTTTAGTTTGAAATACAAGTTGTTGGAATTGAGTAGGAGGATATTTATATGATTCACAGTCACTTATGTAAGTAGCATTTTATTGTTAACCATTGCTGTAGAAGAATAGCTTCCAGCTATCTGCCTCCAGCCCACTGTCTGCTCTCCCAGGATTGTAACACCAAGGTGCAGGGCCAGAGGTTCTGTGGCAATACGAACACAGCCTATGTTATCTGTACCAGAAGTATGTATAGAGCCAGAAGCTATTTGTGGGAAATTATTCCAAATTTTATAATTCCTATAAATGAAACCTAATAGAAGCATCCCCAAATGTGACTACAATCTTAAAAAAAAATTACAAGTTGTCAAGCTGGGGGGGAAAATGAAAACTATCAGCAATAAAAATTTTTTTGATCAACCATAGTTGAAGAAAAACTGAATGATCTGTTCAGTTGATACAAATACGATAAAATAACTGTCACATGCAAAGAAAAGAAAAGAGCATCTAGACAAAAAGTGTAAGAAAAAAGTATTATAGAAATTGTATCAGGTAGTAAAATAATAAACCTATTATGTTCTTTCTTGGGTTTTGTGATGTTTGTTCATTTTCTGTTAGCATTCCAAGATGTGTAATTTGTTGTGGTTCTTTCCTCATTCTAAAGAAATACTTAACTTTCATACTTAAATTTGTATTCACATTTTATATTTTTTCTCTTAATAGGGACAGAAAAATTCATCTCCCATAAGGCATGGACCCCTGAAATTATAACTGGGGACTTCAAAATCCCTCTCTCAGCAACTGATAGAACTAAAAATCATAAAATGAGCAAAGATATAGAAGACCTAAGCAGTACAATCAAACAGTAGGATCTAAAGGACATTTATAGAACACTCTACCCACAACAGCAGAATGCACATGTTTTTTCTTCAAGCACCAATAATAGACCAAATGCTAGGTCAGAAAACAAATGTTAACACATTTAAGAATTGACATAAGTATGTTCTCTGACCCTTATGGAATTGAATTAAAAATCAATGAAAGGCAACTGGAAATTTTCCAAATACTTGGAAATTAAACACCACACTTTAAAATCATACCTTGTTTGAATTTCCTGGCAGTCTCTTGGTTAGGACTCCACTTTCACTGGAGGGCCTAGGTGCAATCCTTGGTTGGGGAATTAAGATCCCACAAACCACACCGAAACACACACACACACACACACACACACACACACACACATATACCTTGTCAAAGAAGACCGAAAGAAAATTTTTAAAAATGAACAAAAAATAAAAACCCACAGAACTGAATGAAAACAAAAATACAACATATCAAAATTTCTGGGTTATTGCTAAAGTAGTACTAAGAAGGTAATTTACACATTAAATATTGCTCAGAAAAATGTGACATATTACATTAGGAAAGTCTCATATCAATAACCTCAAGAAGTTAGGAAAAAAGAGCAGAAATCAATGACATTAGAAAACAAAATAAAACAAACAAATGCAATAAAACACTAGTTAATAGACTTCTAGCAAGACTGCAAAATAGAAAATAAAAAGACATAAATCATCAATATCAGTAATGAAATGGCTTATCATTATAATTTCTGCAATCTTTAATAAGGGAATATCATAAACTTATAATTCAACAACTTAGAATAGACCAATTCTACAAACTACCAAAGCTCAAACAAGATGAAATAGAGTAGCCCTATAACCATTGAAGAAATTGAACTTGTCACTGTAATTCCCTGGGAAAAGAAAGGGAGAAGACTTCTTTGGTGGTCCAGTAGTTAAGAATCTGCCTGCCAATGCAGAGGACACAGGTTCGATCCCTGGTCCAGGAAGATCCCACATGTATGGAGCAACTAAGCCTGCGTGCCAGAACTACTGAAGCCTGTGACCCCTAGAGCCTGTGCTCTGCAAAGAGAGAAACCATCGTGAAGAGGAGCCCCTGCTCACTGCAACTAGATAAAGCCTGGGGCCAATAAGTGTTCATAAAAGGGAGTACATCCATGAATGTTAAGAATGGGAGAGTGTTCCATCAGTTTGTGAGAGATGTTGACAGATACCTGTAAGACAAGAAGTGAGAGAAGAACAAGGTGGAGCAAACACTCCAGCCCAGAACAGAAAGACAGGAAGACTGCGGTGAAGGATCACAGCAGAGGTAGTTGCTAGTGCTTCCTGGAGAAGTCTAGCAAAGATACAGGTTTGCTAGTCATAGTTACAAGAAATGGGAGATGCAGCACTGTCAACACTAGTCTTTCCCAACCATTTTTTTTTTCCCCAACCATTTTTATGTCATGGCACATGTGGGAAATAATAGTATATGTAAGGCATGGTTTTAAGAAACTGATTCTCAGATCACCAAATTTCATGACTTTCTCTCTAAAACTGATTTACCTGAGAAGGCATCCTGACTTATACATACTGGTTCTTGGTCAACTTTATTTTCACAATAGCTCTCTCACCACTTTACCAAAGAGGAACAAGCATTTCTCAGAGATTCATTGCCCTGAATGCCAAGCAAAAGAATAATTTAACATTTATTAATGCTCTATTAATGTCCCCAGTCTGTCTCATTTCAACATTGATTTCTAACAAATGTGACTTTTTGTGCTAGTAATTTTTCTTTAATCAATAAGAATAATTTTAAAACATTACCTTATGCTTATGAAAATAAAAGTATGAGACATTAACTTTGTTTCTAGCGGAGAACTATGATAGAATTATCCATGATTTTCAGACGCTTCCACTTCTGGATAAGATGAAGTAGCAAGTAGCAGGCACACCCTCCAGCTTTAAACAGCCCCGAGCTGGGGAAGTGTGTGAAGCGATGGTTTTGGCCTTTCGCTTGTTTTGAGGTGCTGGACACCTGGCGGTGGAGGACAATGAGCCTGAAAGGTAGGAAGCAAGTGCCTTAGACGTTTCTCTGGCTTGTTTGCTCCAAGGAGGCCAGCTGCCACGCTGCGAGAGGCTCTATGCAGGGGTCTGTATAGCGAAGAACAGAGGAGGCTCCTGGCCAAAGCCAGCAAAGAACTGAGGCTCTTAGTGCAACAGGTCACAGGGAATGTAATCCCTCCAGCAATCATGTGAGTGAGCCTGGAAATGGATCTTCTCCCATCAAGCCTTCAGATGCTACCACAGCCCTGGTCTTCACAGAAAGACCCTGAATAATAGTGAAAGTAAAGTCGTTCAGTCGTGTCTGACTATTTGGGACCCTATAGACTATACAGTCCATGGAATTTTCCAGGCCAGAATACTGGAGTGGGTAGCCTTTTCCTTCTCCAGGGGATTTTCCCAACCCAGGGATCGAACCTGGTCTCCTGCATTGCAGGCAGATTCTTCACCAGCTGAGCCACAAGGGAAGCCCCCTGAGTCATAGGCAGCCAACTAATTCATAAACCATGCTCAACTTCCCAACCTATCAGTTCCATTCAGTTCAGTTTGGTCACTCAGTCATGTCCAACTCTTTGCAACCACATGAATCGCAGCATGCCAGGCCTCCCTGTCCATCACCAACACCCGGAGTCTACCCAAACCTATGTCCATCGAGTTGGTGATGCCATCCAGCCATCTCATCCTCTGTCATCCCCTTCTCCTCCTGCCCCCAATCCCTCCCAGCATCAGGGTCCTTTCCAATGAACCAACTCTTTGCATGAGGTGGCTAAAGTACTGGAGTTTCAGCTTCAGCATCAGTCCTTCCAATGAACATCCAGGACTGATCTCCTTTAGGATGGACTGGTTGGATCTCCTTGCAGTCCAAGGGACTCTCAAGAGTCTTCTCCAACACCACAGTTCAAAAGCATCAGTTCTTCAGCGCTCAGCTTTCTTCACTGTCCAACTCTCACATCTGTACATGACCACTGGAATAACCATAGCATTGACTAGGCGGACCTTTGTTGGCATAGTAATGTCTCTGCTTTTAAATATGCTATCTAGGTTGGTCATAATTTTCCTGACCTACAGAAGTTGTGAAATAATCGCTATTGTTTTTAGCTGATAAGTCTTAGAGTAATTTGTTACACAGCAATAGATTAATTCAGGAAGACCAACCCCAAAAGAGATGGGATCAATTTCATTTCTAACACTGCTGGAATTGGCCAAAGAACAAGCTTAAAATTCTTTATCACATAGCTAATTACACATTTTAATTCTTTTTCTTCTATTTCTTGTACCCATTTCAACTTTTCATTCATGATAGAATAAACTGCCCTTTTTCTAAGCTGCATCTATTCTTTAAAGTTTTCCAACTAAAGTGATTAAATGTAATAAAGTAAGCAGCTAGAGATACTTGCTTTTCCATCTGATGATAGAAAAAAAGAAAAGAAAACACTCCATCTGGGTAGAATTTGATAATTAGCCATATCCAATTCCTGGACATCTGGCTTTCAAATGAAACTGAACATAGTAATGTCTGTTTCCCAGGGCATTCTTTTTACTGAAAATGCAATTTATTGTTTTGGTCTTTAAAAGGATAACATCAATGCACTTTAGCATATCAAGTTAACAAAGATTTGTCTCAGTTCTTTTTACATATTACCATCGTGTTACATATTTATTATAGAAAATTTGTAAACTACAGAAAATTACAAGAAGGAAAAATAAAATCTCACCATCCAAGATAACTGTTCACATTTTGATGAAAATCTTTTCAGATTTGGCTTTAAAAATAAGAGGAATTTCAGAATAACAATATTTTCCTTCAACAACAAGTTCTCATTAAGGACACAATATTTTAATGGATGAAATTTAATGAAGAATGTCAAACCATTATTCCACTGAAATTCATATCCATTTTTCATATAAAGTGTAGCTTATGACAATGGATATTTTAGCCCTGACAATCAGTCTGAGTAGCTCAGGAAAATATCACATAAGGCTGGAGCAGCCCTGGCAGCACATTGAGGGTAGCAGGGCTCAGAGAAGCAACATATGTCTGCACGCGCTCTCCCTTCACGCTGCCTCTGCTGCTGTGGAATCTGTGTGTGTGTGGTAGGGGGGTGGCGGGGGGCTCGTGGCCTTGCACTTGAATCCTTAATGAACTGGAGCCAACTCAAAGAAGTGCCAGAGAACTGATTGTTAAATTTCAGGAGTTTTGTGAGCTAGCTCTAAAACAAAGTCATTATTAAAAATTAAAGGATGTACGCTTTCAGTTAAATAAATTCTATTCAAAGCAAAGGTCATAAATACATACAAGTCATCATTTTTAATCATTTACATTTTGCTGGCGTCTGTGTTCCTGATGCTGTTTCTGTCTACTGCATCTACATTGCAGAAATGGGGTATAATGGTGTGCTGGAGGACGTCTCTTCATCCAGTGTTTTCACCTTGGTAGTCTGGAATCCTTCAGGGTGAGAGTATTTAAATCATGGAAACAGAAGAAAGCTCCAAATTTGGGCTCACATATTTTTGTTGATTGTATAGTGACAGAGAAAATGTTAACAATGTAGAATAAAATTCTTAAAATGTTGTGTCTATAACTGTTGCACTGTGACCAGCACAAAGTTCAAGGAACTATTCCTCCAGTACTCAAAAACTATCATCAAATGAATCCAAGTCACTCAGGTCACTGATTAATGACCTGATTAAGTCAGGATCCAACACATATCTCTTCTTGTTTCACTTTCATCTCAATCATTAATGTTAATGAAAATATCAGCCAAGATTCTTGCAAAACCACATTTGTTTATTATTTACAATGGCATGTTGGCTACAGACAAGAAAGGGAAAGTTGCTCAGTCGTGTCCAGCTCTTTGCGGCCCCGTGGATTTCCCCCATGGGATTCTCCAGGCCAGAATACTGGACTGGGTACCTATCCCTTCTCCAGCAGATCTTCCCGACCCAGCAATCAAACCAGGGTCTCTTGCATTGCAGGCAGATTCTTTACCAAGTGAGCTACTAGGGAAACCTACAGATACCAAAGTTCAGCAAAAATCAGTGAAACATTTGATGGAAATCAACTGGTTATATGGAATTGACACTAAAGAATGATGTAAATTTTATTAGGATTTGCAAACTATGTGTTCTATACCCTTTATATCAGTAGAGTTTAAAATAAATCTGCATGTGTGTTAATATGTGTGCTTCACAAAGCTGGTTGTTAATCATTTACTAATACACTTTTGACCAGAGCAAATGCTTCCATTTGTCCCACTCACCATAGCCTCTAGCAGATCCCTTTCAGCTACACACAGACTGATAAATAGGGAAAAGAAGTGAAGGAAAAGAGCTAGTGGAAAGCAGAAAATGGAGGAAGAACAAGAAGAGAAAGAAAGAAAGTTCTCCCTGTCTTGTCTTTCATCATCAGTCAGCAGCTCTCTACAAGATAAGAGACAAACCATTGCACAACTATTGTGACCTGGAGTCACAAATATTCATGGGATTAGCTGGTGACCCTATTTTTAGAGAGCTAAGGAGCCAGAAGTCTTCAGCAACAGTGACCATGCTAACACTCGGTCAGAGGTCATTTTAGGGTTTTTAGCTTGTTTTTCACATTAAAAAAAAAAAAAAGGTATAATTTATATACAGTAAAAGTCACCATAGAGTACAGTTCTATGAGTTTTGATAAATGCATACAGTCACACAACTACCACTGCAATCAAGACATAGAACATTTCCATCATCTCCCCAAATTCACTTGAGCCTGTTTGTGACCAACCCCTCTCCCCATCTCTAGCCACTTTCCTACCCTCTTGTTTTGTTTTCCAGAATGACACTAAGACGGACTCATACAGTATGTAGCCTTTTGAGGCTAGCTACTTTCACTTAACACGGTGTATTAGAGAGCAGAGTTAAGCTCACAACAAAATTAAGAGGACAGTACAGAGATTTCCCATATAACCTCAAGTACTCCCTACATGAATCATCTTGCCCATTATTACCATCACTCATGAAAATGTTACATAAGTTTGTTACCAAGTATGAATCTCCAGTGACACAGCACAGCCACCCAAAGTTGGCATTTACCTTAGGGGTCATTCTTGGTACTGTACATTCTGTGGGTTTGGATCAATGTATAGTGACATACAGCCATAACTAGAAGATCATACGGAGGATTTTCATGGACATTAAAACTCAGTGCTTTGGTTGTACCTCCACCAGGGGCTGTCCTGGTGGCTCAGCTGGTAAAGAATCTGCCTGTAATGTGGGAGACCTGGATTTGACTCCTGAGTTAGGAAGATCCCCAGGAGGAGGAATTGGCTACCCACTCCAGTATTCACACCTCGGAAATTCCATGGGCAGAAGAACCAAACAGACTATACAGTCCATGGAGTCGAAAAGACTCGGACATGACTGAGTGACTCACACACACCCTCACCGTCCCTCAAGAAACAATGATGTTTCTCAACAGAGTTGCCTTTTCTAGAATGTCATATAGCTGGAATTATATAGTATGAAGCTCTTCCAGATTGTCTTCTTTTACTTCAGTTCAGTTCAGTCTCTCAGTTGTGTCCTAGTTTTTGCAACCCCAGGAACCGCAGCATGCCAGGCCTCCCTGTACATCACCAACTGCCAGAGTCCACCCAAACCCATGTCCATTGAGTTGGTGATGCCATCCAACCATCTCATCTCTTACTTAGTTATAAGCATAATGTTTCTTTCGTGTCTGTTAATGATTTGGTAGTTTGTTTCTTTTAGTGCTGAATAGTATTCCTTTATATGAATTATTACAATTAATTTATTCATTCATTTACTGAAGTACTTCTTGGTTTCTTCCAAGTTTTGGCAACTATGAATAAAACTGCTATAAACATCTGTGTGCAGGTTTTTCTGTGGATTTAAGTTTTTAACTCTGCTGAGTAAATACCAATATGACTGATGGATTGTATAGTAAGAGTATGTTAAGCTTTGTAGGAACCTGCCAAGCTGTCTTCCAAAGTGGCTGCACCATTTTGTATTCCCATCAAGAATAAATCACAGTTCCTATTGTTCTACATCCTTGCCAAAATGTGGGGTTTTCAGTGCTCCAGATTTGGTCCTTTTAATAACTATATGGTGGCACTTGTATCTTTTGTTTTTAAGTTTAGAGAATTCTTTACATATCCTGGATACAAATCTTTTAATTGATGTGCATTTAACAAATACTTTCTCCCAGTCCGTATCTTGTATTTTCATTTTAACAGTCTCTTTTGAAGAGAAGTTTAACATTTTGAAGTCTAAATGATCAGATGTTGGTTTTTTTTTTAATAAAATATGTTTTTGGTGCTCTATCTAAAAAAAACTTGCCGGTGAAATGACAGCCTTCAGAATGGGAGAATATAATAGCAAATGAAGCAACTCAGAAAGAATTAATCTCAAAAATATACAAGCAGCTCCTGCAGCTCAATTCCAGAAAAATAAACGACCCAATCAAAAAATGGGCCAAAGAATTACACAGGCATTTTTCTAAAGAAGACATACAGATGGCTAACAAACACATGAAAAGATGCTCAACATCACTCATTATCAGAGAAATGCAAATCAAAACCACAATGGGGTATCATTACACACCAATCAGGATGGCTGCTATCCAAAGGTCTACAAGCAATAAATGCTGGAGAGGGTGTGGAGAAAAGGAACCCTCTTACACTGTTGGTGGGAATGCAAACTAGTATAGCCACTATGGATAACAGTGTGGAGATTCCTTAAAAAACTGGAAATAGGACTGCCATATGACCCAGCAATCCCATTCCTGGGCATACACACCAAGGAAACCAGAATTGAAAGAGACACATGTACCCCAATATTCATCACAGCACTGTTTATAATAGCTAGGACATGAAGCAACCTAGATGTCCATCAGCAGATGATAGGATAAGAAAGCTATGGTACATATACACAATGGAATATTACTCAGCCATTAAAAAGAATGCATTTGAATCAGCTCTAATGAGGTGGATGACACTGGAGCCTATTATACAGAGTGAAGTTAGAAAGAAAAACACCAAATACAGGATATTAATGCATATATATGGAATTTAGAAAGATGGTAATGATAAACTTGTATATGAGACAGCAAAAGAGACAGAGATGTATAGAACAGTCTTTTGGACTCTGTGGGAGAGGGCGAGGGTGGGATGATTTGAGAGAATAGCATTGAAACATGTATATTATCAAGCGTGAAACAGATCGCCAGTCCAGGTTCAATGAATGCATGAGACAAGGTGCTCAGTGCTGGTGCCCTGGGATGACCCTGAGGGATGGGGAGGGAGGTGTGAGGGGAGTTCAGGATGGGGGACACATGTACACCCAAGGCTGATTCATGTCAATGTATGGCAAAACCACCACAATAATGTAAAGTAATTAGCCTCCAATTAAAATAAATAAATTAATTTAAAAAATAAAAAAGCTTGCCTCACTCAAGGTCACAAAATGGTTTTCCTATGAATTCTTCTAGAAGTTTTATAGTTTATAAGTTGTATAATACATTTATGTCTACCATCTATTTTTGCTTATAGGACAAGAGAAGAGTAGACTTTCCTTTTTTGTTATTGTTATTCGACATGAATGTTGTAAACTACTCACTGCTTTCCAGGGTTTAGTAAATTCGTGAGGCAAGAAGCTTGGAGGAAGGCTCAGGTCCAGTCTTGTTCGACTTGAACTAGAGGGAATGGGAAGGCAGGCTAAGGGAATGATGCCAAGGAAGAGAGGCGTTGCTTCCTTTCACTCTAGTTGCAGGAATAAAAGGCTTTAAGAAAACTATTAAAGCAAGAAAAGTCTTCTATAACAGGACTCTGTCTTTCCTCCTATACTAGTTCACCCTCCCCTCTTTTAATGATTTGGTAGTTTATTTCCTTTAGTGCTGAACACTAAACTAACACACACACACACACACACACAAACAAGTGTTAATAATCTAGTATTCTGAGGCAGAAGAGAGATTAATTATCTTTGTCAAAACATTTTATCCTGGGACATAGATTGGAGGCCACTTTAAAATACAATAGCTTCATCTTTTTTTTTGTTGGCAATTTCATTTCCCAAGTAATAGGTTGTTTCCTTTTTAACAGAATTTTCTTTCACCTAATCCTTTAAATTGTACCTGCAACCAAACAGTATGTGAGTACAAAGGTGAGCACATATTAATTCTAAAATTGATTCCATTCATTGAATGTTTCACTTTTCTCAAATGCTTACTATAGTTTATGTTTCAAACCCTTTTACTGATCCATGCTGTCTCAGTAAAACATTGAGAGCATAGCATTACATTAATTTCGACAGCAACTAATATCATAAATCCCAGATTATGGCTTTGTTAATAAATGTAGCAGATGGGAGATGGAGCTGAGAAAAACAAAGCTCCCTTCAAACAATGGTGTTTGAAAAACAGCTACTAAAATTGATAGATGAGGAAGTACAGTCGTAGCTTCAAACAAACTTTCATAATCTTTACCTAAATTTCTTATTTACTTCTAAGAAATGTGCTTAGGACCAAAATCTCATTTCATAAATTAACGCACAGGAGTTACATATGAATGAACAGGGGCTGTCTTCACATTGCAAGGGCCTGGAGCCCGAACAGCCTGGTCAGAGGGAAAGGGCCAGCAAGGGGGTCGATGCCCAAGGCCTCTTTGGTCCAGCAGCCTCAGGGCAGCAGTGAGAGCAAGAGGCCCACTGTTCCCCTAGGTTGGCCCTGCCCCTTCCCACACAGCCGGTGCAGCTGGGCTTGCCCAGGAGCTGCCTGACAGACTCTGGCTCACCCGAGCTCTCTGACGGTGTAGGGGGAAGGAACAGACGTGTGCATGTGGTTCTGTTCTTAGCCTGGGAGTGTGGAGCCCCTAGCTGGCCCCCAGGCTCAGGGGCAAGGGCCCTGAGAGAGGACCACTGCGAAGCACTTTTCTCCCATGCTTGGAGGCAGAGTGCGAGGCTTGCAGATAACGCGGGCCTCCCTCGGGGAGGGAGCGGTGGCCTGCCGGCGAGAGGGCTTGCAAACCAGCCTTTGGAGGCAGCCGGGGAGGTCTTCCAGCGGCAGAGGGCCGGTTCTGCTCAGAGGACCCACAGGCCAGGGGCAGGTCACAGCATGGACCCTGCCCCAGGCCAGCCTTGACCAGACTTTCCTGGCCTCCGGGGGTACAGCCCCATGAAGGGGCAGGCTGTGGGGAGTGTGTCCAGACATGCCCAGGCGCCTCCCCAGGCTCATTCCCTTAGCGCCTTTCCCTTGGAGCATAGGCCTCGTTTGAGGCCTACTTGGAGGGGAGGTTTCTGGCAGGGGCTCTCTCCACACTGCAAGGGCCTTAAGCCCGGATGGCCTGGTCAGAGGGAAGAGGCCAGCAAGGGGGTCGATGCCCAAAGCCTCTTTGGCCCAGCAGCCTCAGCTCAGCAGGGAGAGAAAGAGGCCCACTGTGTCCCTAGGTAGGAACTGCCTCTTCAAACACAGGGGGTGATGGTGGGCTTGCCCAGGAGCTGCCTGAAAGACTCTGGCTCATCCGAGCTCTCTGACGGTGCAGGGGGCAGGAACAGACGGGTGCATGTGGTTCTGCCTTGTCCTGGGAGTGTGGAGCCCCTAGTTGGCCACTAGGCTCAGGGGCAAGGGCCCTGAGAGAGGATCACCACGAAGTGTTTTTCTCCTGAGCTTGGGAGCAGAGTGCCTGGCTTGAGGGAAACGCGGACCTCCCTTGGGGAGGGAGCAGTAGCCAGCCGGCGAGAGTGCTTGCAACCAGGCCTTTGGAAGCAGGCGGGGAGGTCTTCCAGCGACAGAATGCCGGTTCTTCTCAGAGGCCCCACAAGCAAGGATCAGGTCCCAGCATGGTCCCTGCACCAGGCCAGCCTTTCGGAGACTTTCCTGGCCTCCGGGCAAACTGCCCCACGAAGGGGCAGGCTGCGGGGATTGTGGCCAGACATACCCAGGCGATTCCCAGGCTCATCGGCGCTTGTGACCTAGTGGCTCAGTGGGCCTATTGCTCTCATTGCTGCCCTGAAGCTGCTGGAGAAAAAGGCTTTGGGCATCCAACCCGTTGCTCCCCACTTCCCTCTCACCAGGCCGTCTGAGCTCCAAGCACTTGCAGTGTGGAGAAAGGCTCTGCCAGCACCTCCCCTCCGAGTTGGTTTCAAAAGAGGCCTAGGCCAGGGGAAATATGCTAGGGGATGAGAGACTGGGGAGGCGACCAGGTATGTCTAGACACACACCCCGCAGCCTGCCCCTTCAAGGGGCAGCAGCCCCAGAGGCCAGGGAGGTCTGGGCAAGGCTGGCCAAGGACACGGGTCTTGCTGGGTCCTTCCCATGGCCTGTGGGGACTCTGAGCAGAACCTGCCCTTTCCCGCAGGAAGACCTCCCCAACTGCCTCCAAAGGCCGGTTTGCAAGCATTCTCGCCAGACTGCTGCCGCTCCCTGCCGAGGGAGGCCTGCATTTCCCGCAAGTCGCGCACTCTGCTCTTAAGCCCAGGAGAAAAGTGCTTCAGGGTGGTCCTTTCTCTGGGCCCTTGCCCCTGAGCCTGGAGTCAAGCTTGGACATCCACATTGCCAGGAAGAGCCAGAATCACATGCATATGTTTGTTCCTGTCCCCTGCACCTTCCAAGAACTTGGTTGAGCCAGAGTCTGTCAGACATGTCCTCCGCAGCCCCAGCAGGACTGCCTGTGTGTCAAGGGGCAGAGCTGATCTAGGGGCAGAGTGGGCCTCTTGCTCTCCCAGCTGCCCGGAGGCTGCTGGGCCAAAGAGGCCTTGGGCATCCACACACTTGCTCCGCACTTCCCTGTGACCAGGCCGTCTGAGCTCCAGGCTCTTGCTGTGTGAAAACAGCCCATGCCAGCACCTCCCCTCCGAGCAGGCCTTAAATTAGGCCAAGCACAGGGGAAATGCGCTAGGGGGTAAGAGACTGGGGAGGCGACCAGGCATGTCTGGACACACTCCCCGCAGCCTGCCCTTCATGGGGCAGCAGCCCTGGAGGCCCGGAAGGTCTGGGCAACCCTGGCAAAGGGCAGAGACCATGCTGGGTGCTGCCCCTGGCCTGTGGGTCCTCTCACCAGAACCACCCCTTTCCCGCATGAAGACCTCCCTGGTTGCCTCCAAGGGCCGGTTGCAAGCATTCTCGCCAGATGCCGCACCTCCCACCCCAAGGGAGGCTTGTTTTGCCCGCAAGTCGCGCAATCCGCTCCCAAGCCGGGAGAAAAGCACATCGGGGTTGTCCTTTCTCTGGGCCCTTGCCCCTGAGCCTGGAGTCAAGCGTGGAAGTCCACACTCCCAGGCTGAGGCAGAACCACATGCACATGTCTGTTACTGCGCCCTGAACCTTCCGAGAGCTCGAGTGAGCCAGAGTCTGTCAGGCAGCTCCTCGGCCACCCCAGCAGCACAGCCTGTGTGTCAAGGGGCAGAGCCGACCAAGGGGCAGAGTGGGCCTCTTGCTCTCCCAGCTGCCCTGAGGCTGCTGGTCTAAAGAGGCCTTGGGCATCCACCCCCTTGCTCCCCACTTCCCTCTCAGCAGGCCATCTGAGCTCCAAGCCCTTGCAGTGTGGAAACAGCCTCTGCCAGCACCTCCCCTCCGAGTAGGACTCAAAAGAGGCCTAGATCCAGGGGAAATGCGCTTTGGCTAAGAGACTGGGGAGGTGACCCGGCATGTCTAGACACACATCCCGCAGCCTGCCCCTTCATGGGGCAGCAGCCCCAGAGGCCAGGAAGGCCTGGGCAAGGCTGACCAAGGGCAGGAAACTTGCTGGGTGTTTCCCCTGGCCTGTGGGGACTCTGAGGAGAACCAGGCCTCTCCCGCAGGAAGACCTCCCCGACGGCCTCCAAAGGCCGGTTTGCAAACATTCTCGCCAGACTGCTGCCGCTCCCTGCACGAGGGGGGCCTGCTTTTCCCGCAAGTCGCACACTCTGCTCCGAAGCCCGGGAGAAAAGCGCTTCGGGGTGGTCCTCTCTCTTGGCCCTTGCCCCTGAGCCTGGAGTCAAGCTTGGACATCCACATTGCCAGGAAGAGGCAGAATCACATGCATACATTTGTTCCTGCCCCCTGCACCTTCCCCGCCATTGTTTGAGCCAGAGTCTGTCAGACACGTACTCCGCAGCCCGAGCAGGACTGCCTGTGTGTCAAGGGGCAGAGCCGACCTAGGGGCAGAGTGGACCTTTGTGACGGAGTTGTGGCCAGCAGATGAGAGGTCTTGCAAACAGGCCTTTGGAGGCTGCTGGTGAGGTCTTCCAACGGCAGAGTCCTGGTTCTGCTCAAATGCCCCAAGGCCATGGTCAGGTTACAGCATGGACCCTGAACCAGGACAGCCATGACCAGACCTTCCTGGCCTCCGGGGTTACTGCCTCACGAAGGGGCAGGCGGTGGGGAGTGTGTCCAGACATGCCCAGGCACCTCCCCAGGCTCATTCCCTGAGCGCCTTTCCCATGGTTCCTAGGCCTCATTTGAGGCCTACTTGGAAGGGAGGTTCCTGGCAGGGCCTCTTTCCAAACTGCAAGGGACTGGAGCCCTGACGGCCTGGTCAGAGGGAAGAGGCAAGCAAGAGGGTCGATGCCTAAGGCCTCTTTGTCACAGCAGCCTCAGGGCAGCAGGAAGAGCAAGTGGCCCACTGTGCCCCTAGGTCGGCCCTGCCCCTTCACACACAGGCGCTCCTGCTGGGCTTGCCCAGGAGCTGCCTGACAGACTCTTGCTCACCCAAGCTCTCTGATGGTGCAGGGGGCAGGAAAAGACATGTGCATGTGGTTCTGCCTTGGCCTGGGAGTGTGGAGCCCCTAGCTGGCCCCCAGGCTCAGGGGCAATGGCCCTGAGAGAGGACCACCTCGAAGCGCTTTTCTCCCGGGCTTGGGAGCAGAGTGCGCAGTTTCTGGGAAATGCGAGCCTCCCTCAGGGAGAGTGCTTGCAAACTGGCCTTTGGAGGCAGCCAGGGAGGTTTTCCAGCGGCAGAGTCCTGGTTCTGCTCAAAGGCCCCAAAGGCCACGGGCCGGTTCCAGCATGGAACCTGCCCCAAGACAGCCTTGTTCAGACCTTCCTGGCCTCCGGGGGAACTGTCCCACGAAGGGGCAGGCGGCGGGGAGTGTGTCCATACATGCCCAGTCGCCTTCACAGACTCATTCCATTAGGGCCTTTTCCCTGGTGCCTAGGCCTCATTTGAGGCCTACTAGGAGGGGAGGTTTCTGGCAGGGACTCTCTCCACACTGCCAGGGACTTGAGCCCAGAAGGCCTGGTAGGAGGGAAGAGGCCAGCAAGGGGGTCGATGCCCAAGGCCTCTTTGTCCCAGCAGCCTCAGGGCAGCAGGGTGAGCAAGTTGTCCACTGTGCCCCTAGGTCGGCCCTGCCCCTTAACATACAGGCGCTGCTGCTGGGCTTGCCCAGGAGCTGCCTGACAGACTCTGGCTCACCCGAGCTCTCTGACGTTGCAGGGGACAGGGAGACTCGTGTGCATGTGGTTCTGCCTTGGCCTGGGAGTTTGGAGCCCCTAGCTCTCCCCCAGGCTCAGGGGCAAGGCCCTGAGATGGGACCACACAAGCGCTTTTCTCCTGGGCTTGGGAGCAGGTGCGTGGCTTGCTGGAATCGCGGGCCTCCCTCAGTGAGGGAGAGGTGCCCAACCGGCGAGAGTCCGTGCAAACCGGCCTTTGGAGGCTGCCAGTGAGGTGTTCCGGTGGCATAATACTGGTTCTGCTCAGATGCCCACAGGACAGGGGCAGGCCCCAGCAAGGACCCTGCCCCAGGCCAGCCTTGCGCAGACCTTCCTGGCCTCCGGGTGTACTGTCCCACGAAGATGCAGGTGGCAGGGAGTGTGTCCAGACATGCTCAGGCGCCTCCCCTGTCTCATTCCCTTAACATCTTTCTCAAGATACCTAGCCTCATTTGAGGTCTATTTGGAGGGGAGCTTTCTGGCAGGGACTCTCTCCACACTACAAGGGACCGGAGCCTGGACGCCCTGGTCAGAGGGAAGAGGCCAGCAATGGGGTAGATGTCCAAGGCTTCTTTGGCCCAGCAGACACTGGGCACCAGAGTGAGCAACTGGCCCTCACTGCCTCTAGATCGGCCCTGCCCCATCACACACAGGCGCTGCTGCTGGTCTTGCCCAGGTGCTGACAGACAGATTCTGGCTCTCCCAAGCTCTCTGACGGTGCAGGGGGCAGGACGAGACGTGTGCATGTGGTTCTGCCTTGGGCTGGGTGTGTGGAGCCCGTAGCTGTCCCCCAGGCACTGGGGCAAGGGCCTGAGAGCGGACGAACCCGATGCGCTATTTTCCTGGTCTTGGGAACAGAGTGCGTGGCTTGTGGGAAATGTGGGCCTCCCTCGGTGAGGGAGAGGACGCCAGCCTGTGAGAGTGCTGGCAAACCGGCCTTTGGAGGCTGCCGGTGAGGTATTCCGGCAGCAGAGTGCTGGTTGTGCTCAGAGGCCCCACATTCCAGGGACAGGTCCCAGCATGGACACTGCCCCAGGCCAGTCTTTACCAGACCTTCCTGTCCTTTGAGGGTAGTGCCCCACGAAGGGGCAGGCTGTGGGAAGTGTGTCCAGACATGCTCAGGCACCTCCCCAGGCTCATTCCCTGAGCACTTTTCCCCTGGTTCCTAGGCCGCATTTGAGGCCTACTTAGAGGGGAGGTTTCTGGCAGGGGCTCTCTCCACAGTGCTAGGGCCATGAGCGAAGACGGCATGGTCAGGGGGAAGAGGCCAGCAAGGGGGTCGATGCCCAAGGCCTCTTTGGCCCAGCAGCCTCAGGACAGCAGGAAGAGCAAGTGGCCCACTGTTCCCCTAGGTTGGCCCTGCCCCTTCACACACAGGCCCTGCTGCTGGGTTTGCCCAGGAGCTGCCTGACATACTCTGGCTCACCCGAGGTCTCTGACGGTGCAGGGGGCAGGAAGACTCGTGTGCATGTGGTTCTGCCTTGGCCTGGGAGTTTGGAGCCCTCGATGTCTCACAGGCTCAGGGGCAAGGCCCTGAGAGGGGACCACCCAAGCGCTATTGCCCTGGGCTTGGAAGCAGAGTGGGTGGCTTGCGGGAATCGCGAGCATCCCTCGGTGAGGGAGAGGTTGCCAGCTGGAGAGAGTACTTGCAAACCGGCCTTTGGAGGCTGCCGGTGATGACTTCCAGTGGCACAGTGCTGGTTCTGCACAGAGGATCCACAGGCCCGCGGCAGGTCCCAGCACGGACCCTGCCCAGGCCAGCCTTGTCCAGACCTACCTGGCCTCCGAGGATACTGCCTCACGAAGGGGCAGGCAGTGGGGAGTGTGTCCAGACATGCCCAGGCACCTCCCCAGGCTCATTCCCTGAGCGCCTTTCCCATGGTTCCTAGGCCTCATTTGAGGCCTGCTTGGAGGGGAGGTTTCTGGCAGGGCCTCACTCCAAACTGCAAGGGACTGGAGCCCGGACGGCCTGGTCAGAGGGAAGAGGCCAGCAAGGGGGTCGATGCCCAAGGTCTCTTTGTCCCAGAAGCGTCAGTGCAGCATTGTGAGCAAGTGGCCCTCAGTGCCGCTAGGTCGGCCCTGCCCCATCACACACAGGCATTGCTGCTGGGCCTACCCAGGAGCTGCCTGACAGACTCTTGCTCACCCAAGCTCTCTCACGGTGCAGGGGTAGGAAAATACTTGTGCATGTGGTTCTTCCTTGGCTGGGTGTGTGGAGCCCCTAGCTGGCGCCCAGGTTTGGGGCAAGGTCCCTGAGAGAGCGCAACCCCGAAGCGCTTTTCTCCCGGGCTTGGGGGCAGAGTGCGCAGCTTACGGGAATTGCGGGCCACCCTCGGGGAGGGTGCTTGCAAACTGGCCTTTGGAGGCAGCCGGGGAGGTCTTCCAGCGGCAGAGTGCAGGTTCTGCTCAGAGGCCCCACAGGCGAAAGGGAGGTGCCAGCATGGACACTGCCCCAGGAGAGCCTTGTCCAGACCTTTCTGGCCTACGGGGGAACTGCCCCACGAAGGAGCAGGCTGCGGGAACTGAGTCCAGACATGCTCAGTCACCTCCCCAAGCTCATTCCGTGAGCGCTTTTCCCTGGTGCCTAGGCCGCATTTGAGGCCTAATTGGAGGGGAGCTTTCTGGCAGGGCCTCTCTCCACACTACAAGGGCCTGGACCTCTGATGGCCAGGTCAGAGGGAAGAGGCCAGCAAGGGAGTCGATGCCCAAGGCCTGTTTGGCCCAGCAGCCTCAGGGCAGCAGGGGAAGCAAGTGGCCAACTGTGCCCCTAGGTCGGTCCTGTCCCGTCACACACAGGCGCGGCTGCTGGGCTTGCCCAGTAGCTGCCTGACACACTCTGGCTCACCCGAGCTCTCTGACGGTGCAAGGGGCAGGAAGATACGTGTGCATGTGGTTCTGCCTTGGCCTGGGTGTGTGGAGCCCCTTGTTGTCCCCAAGTACCAGGCAGAGCGCCTGACAGCGGACAAACCCGATGCGCTACTGTCCTGGGCTTGGGACCAGAGTGGGTGACTTGTGGGAAACGCGGGTCTCCCTCGGGGTGAGTGCTTGCAAACCGGCCTTTGGAGGCAGCCGGGAGGTCTTCCAGTGGCAGAGTGCTGGATTTGCTCTGTGGCCCCACAGGCCAGGGGCAGGTACCAGCATGGACCCTGCTCCAGCCCAGCCATGCCCAGACCTTCCTGGCCTCTGGGGGTACTGCCCAATGAAGGAGCAGGCTGTGGAATGTGTGTCCAAACATGCCAAGGCGCCTCGCTAGGCTCATTCCATTAGCTCCTTTTCCCTGTTGCCTAGGCCTTTTGAGGCCTACTTGGAGGGGAAGTTTCTGGCAGGGGCTCTCTCCACACTGCAAGGGTCTGGAGGACAGATGGCCTGGTCAGAGGAAAGAGGCCAGCAAGGGGGTCGTTTCCCAAGGCCTCTTTGTCCCAACAGCCTCAGGGCAGCAGGAAGAGCAGTGGCGCACTGTGCCCCTAGATAGGCCCTGACCCTTCACACAGAGGCGCTGCTGCTGGACTTGCCCAGGGGCAGCCTGACAGGATCTGGCTCACCCGAGCTCTCTGATGGTGCAGAGGGCCAGAAGAGACGTGTGCATGTGGTTCTGCCTTGGCCTGGGTGAGTGGAACACCTAGCTGTCCCCAGGCTCCGGGGCAAATGCCTGAGAGAGGAACACACCGAAGTGCTTTTCTCCCAGGCTTGGGAACAGAGTGCGCGGCTTGTGGGAAAGACGGGCCTCACTCAGTGAGGAGAGGCGGCCAGCTGGTGAGACTGCATGCAAACCGGCCTTTGGAGGCGGCCGGTGAGATCTTCCAGCGGCACAATGTTGATTCTGCTCAGAGTACCCACCAGCCAGGGGTAGGTCCCAGCATGGACCCTGCCAAGGCCAGCCTTGACCATACCTTCCTGGCTTCCGCGGGAACAGACCCACGAAGGGGCAGGTGGCAGGGAGTGTGTCAAGACATGCACAAAAGCCTCCCCAGTCTCATTCCCTTAGCGCCTTTCCCATGGTTCAGAGGCCTCATTTGAGGGCTACTTGGAGGGGAGGTTTGCGGCAGGGGCTCTCTCCACACTGCAAGGGCCTAGAGCCCGGACGGCTGGTCAGAGGGAAGAGGCCAGCAAGGGGGTCAATGCCCAAGGCCTCTTTGTCCCAGGAGCCTCAGGGCAGCAGGGTGAGCAAGTGGCCCACTGTGCCCCTTGGTCGGTCCTGACCCTTCACACACTGGGGCTGCTGCTTGGCTTGCCCAGGAGCTCCCTGACAGACTCTGGTTCACCCGACTTCTCTGATGGTGCAGGGGACAGAAAGACTCCTGTACACATGGTTCTGCCTTGGCCTGGGAGTTTGGAACCCCTAGCTGACCCCAGTTTCAGGGGCAAGGCCCTGAGAGGGGACCACACAAGAGCTTTTTTCCTGGGCTTGGGAACAGAGTGCATGGCTTGCGGGAACCGCAGTCATCCCTCGGTGAGGGAGAGGTGGACTGCCAGCGAGAGAGCTTGCAAACTGGCCTTTGGAGGCTGCCGGGGAGGTCTTCCATCGCCACAGTGCTGGTTCTACTCAGAGGCCCCACAGGCCAGGGGCAGGTCGAGCACGGACCCTGCCCAGGCCAGCCTTGACCAGACATTTCTGGCCTCCGGGGGTACTGCCTCACGAAGGGACAGGCGGCGGGGACAGTGTCGAGACATGCCCAGGCACCTCCCCAGGCTCATTCCATTATGCCTTTTTCCTGGTGCCTAGGCCTCATTTGAGGCCTACTTGCAGGGGAGGTTTCTGGCAGGGGCTCTCTCCACATTTCAAGGGCCTGGAGCACAGAAGGCCTGGTCAGAGGGAAGAGGCCAGCAAGGGGGTCGATGCCCAAGGCCTCTTGGTCCCAACAGCCTCAGGGCAGCAGGGTAAGCAAGTGGCCCACTTTGCCCCTAGGTCGGCCCTGCCCCTTCACACACAGGCTCTGCTGTTGGGCTTGCCCAGGAGCTGCCTAACAGACTCTGGCTCACCTGAGCTCTCTGATGGTGCAGGGGGCAGGAAGACTCGTGTGCATGTTGTTCTGCCTTGGCCTGGGAGTGTTGAGCCCCTAGCTGGCCCCCAGGGTCAATGGAAAGGGCCCTTAGAGAGGACCACCCCGAAGCGCTTATCTCCCGGGCTTGGGAACAGAGTGCACAGCTTGCGGGAAGCGCGGGCCTCCTTTGAGGAGGCTGCTTGCAAAGCGGCCTTTGGAGGCAGCCGGGGAGGTCTTCCAGCGGCAGAGTCCTGATTCTGCTCAGAGGCCCCACAGGCCACGGGCAGGTTCCAGCATGTGCCCTGCCCCAGGCCAGCCGTGACCAGACCTTCCTGGCCTCTGGGGGGTACTGCCCCAGGAAGGTGCAGGCAGCAGGGCATGAGTCCAGACATGCTCAGGCACCTCCCCAGGCTCATTCCATTAGCGCCTTTTCCCTGGTGCCTATGCCTCATTTGAGTCCTACTAGGAGTGGAGGTTTCTGGCAAGTCTCTCTTCACACTGCAAGGGCCTGGAGCCCGGACGGCTTGGTCAGAGGGAAGAGGCCCGCAACGGGGTCATTGCCCAAGGCCTCTTTGACCCAGCAGCCTCAGGGCAGCAGGGAGAGCAAGTGGCCCACTGTGCCCCTAGGTCGGCCCTGCCCCTTCACACACAGGCGCTGCTGCTGGGCTTGCCTAGGAGCTGCCTAAAAACTGTGGATCACCCGAGCTCTCTGTCGGTGCAGAGGGCAGGAAGAGCCGTGTGCATGTGGTTCTGCCTTGGCCTGGGTGTGTGGAGCCCCTGGCTGTCTCCCAGGTTCAGGGGCAATGGCCTGTGAGTGGATCACCCTGAAGCAGTTTTCTCCCAGGCTTCGGAGCAGAGTGCGCGGCTTGCGGGAAACGCAGGCGTCCCTTGGTGAGGGAGAGGCAACCATGTGGCGAGAGTGCTTGCAAACCGGCCTTTGGAGGTTGCCGGTGAGGTCTTCCAGCGGCACAGTGCTGGTTCTGCTCAGAGGACCCACAGGCCATGGGCAGGTCCCAGGAAGGACCCTGCACCAGGTCAGCCTTGACCAGACATTCCTGGCCTCTGGGGGTACTGCACCACAAAGGGGCAGGTGGCGGGCAGTGTGTCCAGACATGCCCAGGCACCTCCCCAGTCTAATTCCTTTCGCGCCTTTCCCATGCTTTATAGGCCACTTTTGAGGCCTACTTGGAGGGGAGGTTTCTGGCATGGCCTCTCTCCAACTGCAACGGACTGGAGTCTGGGCGGCCTGGTCAGAGTGAAGAGGCCAGCAAGTGGGTTGATGTCCAAGGCCTCTTTGTCCCAGCAGCCTCAGGGCAGCAGGGTGAGCAAGTGACCAAATGTGCCCCTAGGTCAGCCCTGCCCCTTCACACACAGGCACTCCTGCTGGGCTTGCCCAGGAGCTACCTGACAGACTCTTGCTCACCCGAGCTCTCTGACGGAACAGAGGGCCGGAAGAGACGTGTGCATGTGGTTCTGCCTTGGCCTGTGTGTGTGGAGCCCCTAGCTGTCTCCCAGGCTCATGGGCAAAGGCCTGAGATGGGACCACACAAGCGCTTTACTCACAGGCATGGGAGCAGAGTGCGCGGCTTGCGGGAAACGTGGGCCTCCGTCGGTGAGGGAGAGGCAGCCAGCCTGCGAGAGTGCTTGCAAGCCAGCCTTTGGAGGCTGCTGGTGACGTCTTCCAACGGCACAGTGTTGTTTCTGCTCAGAGGCCCCACAGGACAGGGGCAGGCCCCAGCAAGGACCCTGCCCCAGAACGGCCTTGACGAGACCTGCCTGGCCTCTGGGTGTACTGCCCCACGAAGAGGCAGGCTGCAGGGAGTGTCTCCAGACATGCCCAGGCGCCTCCCCAGTCTCATTCCCTGAGCACCTTTCCCATGATACCTAGGCCTCATTTGAGGCCTACTTGGAGGGGAGGATTCTGGCAGGGCCTCTCTCCACACTGCAAGGGACTGGAGCCGGGACGGCCTCATCAGAGGGAAGAGGCCAGCAATGGGGTCGATGTCCAAGGCCTCTTTGGCCAAGCAGCCTCAGGGCAGCAGGGTGAGCAAGTGGCCGTCACTTCCCCCAGGTCGGCCCTGCCCCATCACACACAGGCGCTGTTGCTGGGCTTGCCCAGGCACTGACTGACACACTCTGGCTCACCCGAGCTCTCTGACGGTGCAAGGGGCAGGAAGAGACGTGTTCATGTGGTTCTGCATCGGCCTGGGTGTGTGGATCCCCAGTCGTCCCCAAGGCAATTGGCCAAGAACCTGAGAGCAGATGACCCCGATGCGCTATTGTCGTGGGCTTGGGAGCAGAGTGCATGGCTTGTGGGAAATGCGGGTCTCCCTCGGATAGTGTGATTGCAAACTGGCCTTTGGAGGCAGCCGGGGAGGTCTTCCAGTGCCAGAGTGCTGCAATTGCTCTGTGGCCCCACAGGCCTGGGGCAGGTCCCAGCATGGATCCTGCTCCAGACCAGATTGGCCCAGACCTTCCTGGCCACTGGGGGGTACTGCCCCATGAAGGAGCAGGCTGTGGGGTGTGTGTCCATACATGCCCAGGCGTCTCCCCAGGCTCATTTTATTAGCGCCTTTTCCCTGGTGCCTAGGTCTCATTTGAGGCCTACTTGCAGGGGAGGTTTCTGGCACGGGCTCTCTCCACACTGCAAGGGTCTGGAGGACGGATGGCCTGGTCAGAGGAAAGAGGCCAGGAAGGGGGTCGATGCCCAAGGCCTCTTGGTCCCAGCAGCCTCAGGGCAGCAGGGTAAGCAAGTGGCCCACTGTGCCCCTAGGTCGTCCCTACCCCTTCACACACAGGCTCTGCTGTTGGGCTTGTCCAGGAGCTGCCTGACAGACTCTGGCTCACCTGAGCTCTCTGATAGTGCAGGGGGCAGGAAGACTCGTGTGCATGTGGTTCTGCCTTGGCCTGGGAGTGTGGAGCCCCTAGCTGGCCCCCAGGCTCAATGGAAAGGGCCCTGAGAGAGGACCACCCTGAAGCGCTTTTCTCCCGGGCTTGGGAATAGAGTGCCCAGCTTGCGGGAAGTGCGGGCCTCCTTTGGGAAGGGTGCTTGCAAACCGGCCTTTGGAGGCAGCCGGGGAGGTCTTCCAGCAGCAGAGTCCTGGCTCTGGTCAGAGGCCCCACAGGCCACGGGCAGGTTCCAGCATGTGCCCTGCCCCAGGCCAGCCTTGCCTAGACCTTCCTGGCCTCCGGGGCGTACTGTCCCACGAAGGTGCAGGCGGCAGGGCGTGTGTCCAGACATGCTCAGGGACCTCCCCAGGCTCATTCCATTAGCGCCTTTTCCCTGGTGCCTATGCCGCATTTGAGTCCTACTAGGAGTGGAGGTTTCTGGCAAGGGCTCTATCCACACTGCAAGGGCCTGGAGCCTGGACGGCTTGGTCAGAGGGATGAGGCCCGGTAACCATTGGCCCTTTGGGGGTCAATGCCCAAGGCCTCTTTGACCCAGGAGCCTCAGGGCAGCAGGGAGAGCAAGTGGCCCACTGTGCCCCTAGGTCGGCCCTGCCCCTTCAAACACAGGCGCTGCTGCTGGGCTTGCCCAGGAGCTGCCTGACAGACTCTTGCTCACCCGAGCTCTCTGACGGTATAGAGGGCCGGAAGAGACATGTGCATGTGGTTCTGCCTCTGCCTGCGTGTGTGGATCCCCTACTTGTCCCCAAGGCAATTGGCCAAGGGCCTGAGACCGGACGAACCCGATGCGCTATTGTCCTGGGCTTGGGAGCAGAGGGCGTGGCTTATGGGAAATGCGGGTCTCCCTCGGGTAGAGTGCTTGCAAACTGGCCTTTGGAGGCAGCCGGGGAGGTCTTCCAGCGCCAGAGTGCTGGATTTGCTCTGTGGCCCCACAGGCCTGAGGCAGGTCCCAGAATGGATACTGGTCCAGACCAGCCTTGTTCAGACCTTCCTGGCCTCCGGGGTTACTGCCCCATGAAGGAGCAAGCTGTGGGGTGTGTGTCCATACATGCCCAGGCGCCTCCACAGACTCTTTCAATTAGCACCTTTTCCTGGTGCCTAGGCCTCATTTGAGGCCTACTTGGAGGGGAGGTTTCTGGCAGGGGCTCTCTCCACACTTCAAGGGTCTGGAGCACGGATGGCCTGGTCAGAGGGAAGAGGCCAGCAAGGGAGTCAATGCCCAAGGCCTCTTTGTCCCAACAGCCTCAGGGCAGCAGGAAGAGCAGGTGGCCCACTGTGCCCCTAGGTCGACCCTGCCACATCACACACAGGCGCTGCTACTGGGCTTGCCCAGGAGCTGCCTGAAAGACTCTGCTCACCCAAGCTCTCTGACGGTGTAGGGGGCAGGAAAAGACATGTGCATGTGGTTCTGCCTTGGCCTGGGAGTGTGGAGCCCCTAGCTGGCCCCAGGCTCAGGGGCAATGGCCCTGAGAGAGGACCACCTAGAAGCGCTTTTCTCCCGGGCTTAGGAGCAGAGTGCACAGCTTCTGGGGAATGCGGGCGTCTCTCGGGGAGAGTGCTTGCAAACTGGCCTTTGGAGGCAGCCGGGGAGGTCTTCCAGCGGCAGAGTCCTGGTTCTGCTCAAAGGCCCCACAGGCCACGGGCCGGTTCCAGCATGGACCCTGCCCCAGGTCAGCCTTGTCCAGACCTTCCTGGCCTCCGGGAGAACTGCCCCACGAAGGGGCAGGCTGCAGGGAGTGTGTCCATACATGCCCAGTCGCCTCCACAGACTCATTCCATTAGCGTCTTTTCCTTGGTGCCTAGGCCTCATTTGAGGCCTACTTGGAGGGGAGGTTTCTGGCAGGGGCTCTCTCCACACTTCAAGGGTCTGGAGCATGGATGGCCTGGTCAGAGGAATGAGGCCAGCAAGGGGGTTGAATACCCAGGCCTCTTTGGCACAGCAGCTGCAGGGCAGCAGGAAGAGCAAGTGGCGCACTGTGCCCCTAGGTCGGTCCTGCCCATTCACACACAGGTGCTCCTGCTGGGCTTGCCCAGGAGCAGCCTGACATTCTCTGGCTCACCCGAGGTCTCTGATGGTGCAGAGGGCCAGAAGAGACGTGTGCATGTGGTTCTGCCTTGGCCTGGGTGAGTGGAACACCTAGCTGTCCCCAGGCTCCGGGGCAAATGCCTGAGAGAGGAACACACCGAAGTGCTTTTCTCCCAGACTTGGGAACAGAGTGCTTGGCTTACGGGAAAGACGGGCATCCCTCGGTGAGGGAGAGGCGGCCAGCTGGTGAGACTGCTTGCAAACCTGCCTTTGGGGGCGGCCTGTGAGGTCTTCCAGCGGCACAATGTTGATCCTGCTGAGAGTACCCACCTGCCAGGGGCAGGTCCCAGCATGGACCCTGCCCAAGGCCAGCCTTGACCAGACCTTCCTGGCTTCCGCGGGAACTGCCGCACGAACGGGCAGGTGGCGGGGAGTGTGTCAAGACATGCCCAGAAGCCTCCCCAGTCTTATTCCCTTAGCGCCTTTCCCATGGTTCCTAGGCCTCATTTGAGGGCTACTTGGAGGAGAGGTTTGTGCCAGGGGCTCTCTCCACACTGCAAGGGCCTAGAGCCCGGACGGCCTGGTCAGAGGGAAGAGGCCAGCTAGGGGGTCGATGCCCAAGGCCTCTTTGTCCCAGGAGCCTCAGGGCAGCAGGGTGAGCAAGTGGCCCACTGTGCCCCTAGGTCGGTCCTGACCCTTCACACACTGGCGCTGCTGCTTGGTTTGCCCAGGAGCTCCCTGACCGACTCTGGCTCACCCAACCTCTCTGACGGTGCAGAGGACAGGAAGACTCGTGTGCACGTGGTTCTGCCTTGGCCTGGGAGTTTGGAGCCCCTAGCTGACCCCAGTTTCAGGGGCAAGGCCCTGAGAGGGGACCACACAAGAGCTTTTTTCCTGGGCTTGGGAACAGAGTGCATGGCTTGCGGGAATCGCAGTCATCCCTTGGTGAGGGAGAGGTTGACTCCTGGCGAGAGTGCTTGCAAACCGGCCTTTGGAGGCTGCCGGGGAGGTCTTCCATCGCCACAGTGCTGGTTCTGCTCAGAGGCCCCACAGGGCAGTGGCAGGTCCCAGCACGGACCCTGACCCAGGCCAACCTTGACCAGACCTTCCTGGCCTCCGGGGTTACTGCCTCACGAAGAGGCCGGCGCGGGGACAGTGTCGAGACCTGCCCAAGCACCTCCCCAGGCTCATTCCATTATGCCTTTTCCCTGGTGCCTAGGCCTCATTTGAGGCCTACTTGGAGGGGAGGTTTCTGGCAGGGGGCTCTCTCCACATTGCAAGGGCCTGGAGCCCAGAAGGCCTGGTCAGAGGGAAGAGGCCAGCAAGGGGGTCGATGCCCAAGGCCTCCTTGGCCCAGCAGCCTTAGGGCAGCAGGGAGAGCAAGTGGTCCATTGTGCCCCTAGGTCAGCCCTGCCCCTTCACACACAGGCGCTGCTGCTGGCTTGCCCAGGAGCTGCCAAACAGACTGGCTCACCCGAGCTCTCTCACAGGGCAGAGGGCCAGAAGAGACGTGTGCATATGGTTCTGCCTTGACCTGGGTGTGGGGATCCCCTAGCTGTAACCAAGGCACTGGGTCAAGAGCATGAGAGCGGACGAACCTAATGTGCTATTGTCCTGGGCTTGGGAGCAGAGTGCGTGGCTTGCGAGAAACGCGGGTCTCCCTTGGGGACAGTGCTTGCAAACCGGCCTTTGGAGGCTGCCAGTTAGGTCTTCCAGCGGCACAGTGCTGTATCTGATCAGAGGCCCCACAGGCCAGGGGCAGGTCCCAGCATGGACCCTCCCCCAGGCCAGCCTTGACCAGATCTTTCTGGCCTCTGGGGGTACAGCCTCATGAATGGGCAGGCGGCGGGGAGTGTCTACAGACATGACCAGGCGCCTCCCCAGTCTCATTTCCTTAGCTCCTTTCCCATGATTCCTAGACCTCATTTGAGGCCTACTTGGAAGGGAGGTTCCTGGCAGGGCCTCTCTCCAAACTGCAAGAGACTGGAGCCTGGACGGCCTGGTCAGAGGAAAGAGGCCAGCAAGGGGGTCGATGCCCAATGCCTCTTGGTCCCAGCAGCCTCAGGGCAGCAGGGTAAGCAAGTGGCCCACTGTGCCCCTAGGTCGGCCCTGCCCCTTCACACACAGGCTCTGCTGTTGGGCTTGCCCAGGAGCTGCCTGACAGACTCTGGCTCACCTGAGCTCTCTGATGGTGCAGGGAGCAGGAAGACTCGTGTGCATGTGGTTCTGCCTTGGCCTGGGTGTTTGGAGCCCCAAGCTGTCCCCCACGCCTAGGGGCAAATCCATTAGAGGGGACCACTCAAGCACTTTCCTCCTGGGCTTAGGAGCAGAGTGCGTGGCTTGCGGGAATCGCGGGCCTCCCTCGGTGAGGGAGAGGTTGCCAGACAGCGAGAGTGCTTGCAAACCGGCCTTTGGAGGCTGCCGATGAGGTCTTCCATGGCCACAGTGCTGTTTCTGCTCAGAGGCTCCACAGGCCAGTGGCAGGTCCCAGCACGGACCCTGCCCCAGGCCAGCCTTGACTGGACCTTCCTGGCCTCCGGAGATACTTCCTCACAAAGGGGCAGGCGGCGGGGTATGTGTCATAACATGCCCAGGGTCCTCCACAGGCTCATTCCCTGAGCGCCTTTCCCTTGGTTCATAGGCCTCATTTGAGGCCTACTTGGAGGGTCGGTTTCTGGCAGGGCCTCTCTCCACACTGCAAGGGACTGGAGCCCGGACGGCCTGGTCAGAGTGAAGAGGCCAGGAACGGGTTCGATGCCCAAGGCCTCTTTATCCCAGCAGCCTCAGGGCAGCAGGGTGAGCAAGTGGCCTTCAGTGCCCCTAGGTCAGCCCTGCCCCATCACACACAGGCGCTGCTTCTGGGATTCCCCAGGAGCTGCCTGACAGACTCTGGCTCACCCGAGCTCTCTGACGGTGCAGAGGGTAGGAAAAGACGTGTGCATGTGCTTCTGCCTTGGCCTGGGAGTGTGGAGTCCCTAGCTGGCCCCCAGGCTCTATGGAAAGGGCCCTGAGCGAGGACCACCCCGAAGCGCTTTTCTTCCGGGCTTGGGAGCAGAGTGCGCAGCTTGCGGGAAGCGCGGGCCTCCTTCGGGGATGGTGCTTGCAAACCGGCCTTTGGAGGCAGCCAGGGAGGTCTACCAGCGGCAGAGTCCTGGTTCTGCTCAGAGGCCCCACAGGCCACGGGCAGGTTCCAGCATGGACCCTGCCCCAGGCCAGCCTTGCCCAGCCCTTTCTGGGCTCTGGGGGGTACTGCCCCACGAAGGTGCAGGCCGCAGGGCGTGTGTCCCAACATGCTCAGGCACCTCCCCAGGCTCATTCCATTAGCGCCTTTTCCCTGGTGCGTATGCCTCATTTGAGGCCTACTAGGAGTGGAGGTTTCTGGCAGGGGCTTCTCCACACTGCAAGGGCATGTAGCCCGGATGTCCTGGTCAGAGGGAAGAGGCCCACAAAGGGGTCAATGCCCAAGGCCTCTTTGGCCCAGTAGCCTCAGGGCAGCAGGGAGAGCAAGTAGCCCACTGTGCCCCTAGGTCGGCCCTACCCCTTCAAACACAGGTGCTGCTGCTGGGCTTGCCCAGGAGCTGCGTAACAGACTGTGGCTCACCCGAGCTCTCTGACGGTGCAGAGGGCCGGAAGAGCCATGTGCATGTGGTTCTGCCTTGGCCTGGGTGTGTGGAGCACTTAGCTTTCTCCCAGGTTCAGGGGCAATGGCCTGAGAGAGGATCACCCCGAAGCCCTTTTCTCCCAGGCTTCAGAGCAGAGTGCGCGGCTTGCGGGAAATGCAGGCGTCCCTCGGTGAGGGAAAGGCAGCCAGCCGGTGAGAGTGCTTGCAAACCGGACTTTGGAGGTTGCTGGTGAGGTCTTCCAGCGGCACAGTGCTGGTTCTGCTCAGAGGACCCACAGGCCAGGGGCAGCTCCCAGCAAGGACCCTGCACCAGATCAGCCTTTCCCAGACCTTCCTGTCCTCCGGGGGTACTGCCCCACGAAGGGGCAGGTGGCAGGGAGTGTGATCAGACATGCCCAGTCCTCTCCCCAGTCTCAATCCATTAGCGCCTTCCCATGATTCCTAGACCTCATTTGAGTCCTACTAGGAGGGGAGGTTTCTGGCAGGGCCTCTCTCCACACTGCAGGGGACTGGAGCCCGGACGGCCTGGTCAGAGGGAAGAGGCCTGCACGGGGGTCGTTGTCCATGGCCACTTCGTCCCAGCAGCCTCAGGGCAGCAGGGTAAGCAAGTTTCCCTCAGTGCCCCTAGGTCGGCCCTGCGCCATCACACGCAGGCGCTGTTGCTGGGTTTGCCCAGGAGCTGCCTGACAGACTCTGGCTCACCCAAGCTCTCTGACGTTGCAAGGGGCAAGAAGAGACATGTGCATGTGGTTCTGCCTTGGCCTGGTTGTGTGCAGCCGCTAGGTGTCTCCCAGGCTCAGGGGCAAAGGCCTGAGAAAGGAACACCCTGAAGCGCTTTTCTCCAAGTCTTGGGAGCAGAGTGCGCGGATTGCGGGAAACGCGGGTCTACCTCGGGGAAAGTGCTTGCAAACCGGCCTTTGGA
Organism: Muntiacus reevesi; assembly: GCF_963930625.1. Taxonomy (NCBI): domain Eukaryota; kingdom Metazoa; phylum Chordata; class Mammalia; order Artiodactyla; family Cervidae; genus Muntiacus; species Muntiacus reevesi. The sequence goes on along the minus strand of NW_027077815.1, from coordinate 255,369 downwards.
GGCTGCTGGTGAGGTCTTCTATCGGCAGAGTGCTAGATTTGCTCTGTGGACCCACAGGCCAAGGGCAGGTCCCAGCATGGACCCTGCCCGAGGCCAGCCTTGCCCAGACATTCCTGAACTCCGGGGGTACTGCCCCACGAAGGAGCAGGCTGCGGGGTGTGTGTCCATACATGCCCAGGCGCCTCCCTAGGCTCATTCCATTAGCGCCTTTTCCCAGGTTCCTAGGCCTCATCTGAGGCCAAATTGGAGGGGAGGGTTCTGGCAGGGGCTCTCTCCACACTGCAAGGGTCTGGAGCATGGATGGCCTGGTCAGAAGGAAGAGGCCAGCAAGGGTATTGATGCCCAAGGCCTCTTTGGCCCAGCAGCCTCAGGGCAGCAGGGGGAACAAGTGGCCCACTGTGCCCCTAGGTCGGCCCTGCCTCTTCACACAGAGGCTGCCGGGGTCCAGCCTCGACATGATCCAGGGGGTACCTCAGGATGAACCGCGTTGGCGAGAGAGAAAGAGACGTGAGACTAGCCTTGATAGGCCCAAGTCTGTGTTTTACTTTCTGATAACTGGGTTTATACCCTTTCACAGAACGTTTTTAAGGTACAAGATGTTTACTCATGATTTCACAGGATTAGCATACATCATTTTGATTTTTAGGAAAAGCAGGATTTTTTTGCTTTCTAATTCTATAGTAGTTTTTAGCACATGATCTTCTGGCCTTGAGGCTATTAACATTTTATGCAGGTCAAGTGATTGTAAACCTATTTTCCGTTTTTATGGTGACCTTAACTGAAAGGTAACAGGGTCATAGGGAAACAGTACAGAGTAGAATTATATTCTTCTTAATACAAAAATTAATCTTAGTGCAAAAGTTGTCAGTTGCGTTTATCTAAGAAGTTTACCCCTTACAGACTCTGCGGCTTCAGTGAGGCAGCTTCTGCCCTAGTACTCCTGACTGACAATTAACAACCGTCTCATTGGTACCACACTAGGGCTAAGTTCTTATTTGTCTAGATCTTTAACTATATTAACAATGGTTTTTATAACACAACCTTAGCACATTAAAGGCAAAAATACAGCAAGCAAAACACAGCAAGCAAATCACAACCCAATAACCACCTATAGAATAATTTTCTTATGTTTCCTAATAGGACTCCTTTACCCCTTAAAAGGGCTCTATGTCTATTAGGGCTTTTATAGAATCAGGTTCTTCATGCTATTTTATGATTAGGATATTATAAGCAATCATGCATATTAGTACCAAGCGCATAAATGCATTTGGCTAACAAAACTACCAGCAGAGGTGTTTGAATTAAAACACTCCTTTCACCCTGAATAATCTCATAAAAAACTACCACCTGGGAAACTTATTGATTAAAGTTCTAAATTGATTCTTATTTGGGAAGAGATCGGGGAAGGCCTTCCTGTCTGTGTCAGAGAAATTAGGGAGTAGTTCACTGAGGCAGGCATCAGAAAGACAGATATCATCTTTAAGGTTAGAGCCGGGGGCAGATTTTCAAAATCCCTGAAAACCTGATCTGCCTTGCCTGTCAGGCTTTCTCCTCGTGACCTTGTCATGGGTGGGATCTCGTGAGCTAGCCTTTTCAAAAACCCCTGAAAACCTGATTTGTCTTGCCCGTCAGGTTTTCTCCCTTACGGCCTTGTTAGGGGTAGGGTTTCGTGAGCTGACTTTTTCGAAACCCCTGAAAACCTGATTCGCCTTGCCTGTCAGGTTATCTCCCTTACGGCCTTGTTAGGGGTAGGGTTTCGTGAGCTGACTTTTTCGAAACCCCTGAAAACCTGATTCGCCTTGCCCATCAGGTTTTCTCCCCTATGGCCTTTTTAGGGGTAGGGTCTCATGTGTTGGCTCCCGGCATCTCGCCCTTTTTTTACTTTTTAAGACAGCCAGATGGATCTGAGTCGCAAGCTTTTGAGTGCTCTGCCGGAGAGTTCTGACGATGCGAGGAAGGATTATAATGAATAGTAAAACTAGTGCTGCTACAGCTGCATAACTGAAAATAGTTGATAGGATATTTTTTTCAGTAATAAAGTTAGAAAAGTTATGAAAAATATCGTTAGCAGCTCCTGTAGTAATAAAGTCCAGGCGGGAATGTTCTAATGTTTTTATCTGACCGTGAAGCTCTCCAAGATCTAAAGTAATGCTGGAGCTATTCCATATACCCGAAATATGATTTTTAATCTTTTCTCCATTGTAATCCATATCATTTACTTTTGGGGGGCATTACACAGATCTACCGATAATCAGCGTGACAGGATAACGCTAACTTTACCCTTAAAGCCTGTAACTCAGTTCCAATATGCATGACTGCTTCTTCCAGGGCATCTATTTTTACTTCTAATTTCCTATCTATAATCTCTTGCATAGCTAGAGTTAAGGAAACATTTTTTGAAATATCATTGACATATTGAGTGGTATGTACTTGTTGAGTCAAGGATATCGCTGCCACAGTGACAGAGGTAATTGCTGTTATCAAAGCTGAAATCCCTAGAATAAGTAGTCCTACAAACCATTGGGAACACATTAAATCTTGTAGGTGTTGCAGAACGGCTAAACCACAATTGTCATACCAATAGGCGTTCACTCTGACAGGCACCATAAGATAAGGTGGACGTTGCAGTACCACAAAAGAACAAATATTACATTGAGGGGTTAAACAGGATGAAAGCATGCATTGTTCACAGTAGACTATATTTGGTCCACCTGAATGATTCATTTGTATATGAAGTCTTTTTGAATCATTAGTAAACAAAAAAACCTAAGGGGAGGGTAAACAAGCCAGCACAGAATAGGTGGAATTGTTTTCTGGTCGAGTTAAAGTAACAATGGAGGTGGCAGCAAGGGCTCTCCAAATTTCTGGCTGTCAAAAAGTTTTACCCTTAGTTGTATAGGACAACATGGGGGGAACAAATTGATTATAATGCCATCTGCTGGGCACCAATGGCCAAGGGAGGGAATCATTATTTTAATTGCTAAGCCTACTGACAGCTCCTAGATTCTGACTTGGATTTGGATTGCTCCAGTCTTGTACCGAATAGTTTCCACCTCCCGGTATTCTATAATCTATGTTTGAATTATAAGTACAAGATTTCCATACTGGGTATCCCAGGCGGTTGTCTATAGTTTTCCATATGACATCTGACGGAGCAACATCAATACAATTTGGATATTTTGGTGGAGCATTAAGGAACAAAGATTTATAGGGGTCAAGGACCCCAGGCATATGAGCCTGTAATATCCAAACCAGCCGATCTCCTGTATTGTCTGAAAATTTTGATGCTGGAGAATCTGTCAGAATTGCTTTGGAGGCTCCAACACGTCCCTCCTTAGAGGGAGTGATGAGATCACTTGTATGACTATGGGGGAAGTTAAAGCAAAGGGGAAGGTCATCTGTTAATCCCCTAAAAGTATAGTTAAAATTGATGGGATAATGATCTTTATCATAAGAACTATAGGATCCTCCCAAGAGATGAGGCTGGTCTGTGTTGACCCGTATAGGGTCGCTGTTCCAAGTAACTACTTGGAAGGTCAGGGGACCAGGGAAATATGCCCAGTATTTTTCTGAAGTAGAGGAGGTAGCACTTGCCTGACAAGACAGTAAAGCAAGCATAGCAATAAAAACCCTTTCGGGAGAGGCTGAAGATCCCTGCAGGGAAGCTATTCCCTGTGCTTGATGACAGAGTGACTTAATTTGTCCCCATGTGGGTATGGAGGCTTGTTGAGTTGTCCGCGCAGGACGTCCTGGTGGTCTTCTGCGACGTGAAGGAGTAGGAGGTTGGGCGCCATCTTTCATGCAAAGCCATGACATCTGTTTAGTGGGTGGATCCGCCGTTGGTTCCTCCGGGATCTCTGTTGCCGGTCATTTCCAAGTCTGCTGGACTTCCCGGGTGAGTGACCGAGGCGAGGGCAGAGGAGTGCTCTTCCTCTTTTGTGGCTGAGGCTGCGAGGGAACCGGAGGTCTGGGGGACTTCGACATGGCAAATCAGTCTGTCTGGGATCTAAATTGGCGAGTCAGCACCCTGTGGGAAAATACAAGCATACCCTCGCCCACTGGTTAGCAAGGGATCAGGTCCCTTCCATAGTCCGGAAAGGAGGTCTTTCCACTTTACTAAAGGTTTCATATCTTTTTGTTCTGGGTTCCAGTGACGGAACATAGCTGTTAAACCGGCTTGATCAGCGTTAAGGTTATTGAGCACAAAGAGGGCGTGCTGCAAAACGTGGTGTGGAGAACTGTATTTGAACTGCCCTTCTTGTAATTTAGAAATTTGTGTTTTAAGTGTCTGATGTGCCCTTTCTACAATTGCTTGTCCCTGGGGATTGTAAGGAATTCCTGTAGAGTGGGATATACCGAATTGGGCACAGAAATTTTTAAGGGACTTAGATGTATAAACTGGAGCATTGTCTGTCTTAATTGATTTTGGCATTCCTAAATAGGAAAAACAGGCAAAAAGATGTTGAACTACATCTTTATAGGCTTCTCCCATTCTGGCAGTAGCCACAATGACATGGGAGAAGGTATCTACAGTAACATACACAAAGGATAGTTTTCCAAAAGAAGGAACATGTGTTACATCCATCTGCCAAAGCACATTAGGTAGTAAGCCACGGGGATTTACCCCAAAAAGCAAAGCGGGAACTGAAGTAGGGCAAAGTTGACATGTTCTAACAATCTCGAGTGCAGATTCCCTAGGAATGTGGAACTGGTATTGAAGGGCAGTTGCATTTTGATGATGCCTAGCATGTGAGGCTTTAGCATCTTCAAAATCACTGGCCACTATGGTTCGGGTTAGCAAATCTGCCTCTTGGTTAAACGTATGGAGGGGTCCAGGTAAATTAGAATGAGCTCTTATATGTCCAACATAGAATTGTTTTGACCTTTTCCAAATTTGCTGTTGAAGGGTAGATAACAATATAAAAATTGTGGTTTTATTTTCCGGTAAAACAGCCGTTTCAATTTGAGGGAACAACCTAACTACATACTGTGAGTCAGAAAATAAGTTAAAAGCCTGGTCTAAAAACTCTGAACGCCTCTATCACGGCTGTTAATTCTGCTTTCTGGGCTGATGTTTCCCCAGTATTTAAAACCCTTTTTGAAGTCTGGGTGACAATAGCAGCCTTTCCATTAGAAGACCCATCTGTAAACACCAACATTGCCCCCTCGATAGGGGAAACTTGACACCTTTCTTGAAATATCACCGGATGTCGTGAGAGGAAATTTAATAAAGGACTAGCAAGTAAATGGTGTAAAATTTGTCCTGGATAATTACCAATGACAATCGGCCAGTCTTCATTTAATGATAGAAGGGCATTTAGTTGCTCTTTATTATAAGGCACTATGATTTCAGATGGTTCTTTTCCAAGCATTTCAATGCTTCTATGTCTCCCTTTAATTATTAAAGTAGCCACTAGTCCTGGATAACAGGCCACAACCTTTTTGGCCGTGGCAGGTAAATGCAACCATTCTAGGGGACCCTCTTGCCAAAGCACCCCTGTAGGGGCCACAGCTGTGGGCAACACTATAAATTGCCATGCCATACTATAATCAAGTCTCTTAATATAATTTTTATCTAAAGCTTCTTCTACCTTCATTAAGGCTTCCCTGGCTGCAGGTGTCAGCATTCTAGCAGAGGTGGGGTCTGGATCCCCTTGAAGAATGTCAAAGAAAGGCTTAAGATCAGAAGTAGTCAACTTTAAAAAGGGCCGAATCCAATTTATATCCCCTAACAACTTTTGATAATCATCTAAAGTAACCAAATTATCTTTTCTAAGCTGCAAAGGTACATGAGTAACTGTTTCATTATTTAGGATTCTTCTCACATATGTTATAGGCATATTCACTTGGATTTTTTCAGGGGCCACCTTTAGGCCCCAGCGATTCAAAGTCTCTTGCAATTTAATCAAAACTTACTGTAAATAAACCCTATCCGGGTGTGCTAGCAATATATCATCCATATAGTGGACTAGATAGACATCCCGATGTTTCTCCCTGATACCTTGTAGGGCAGCGTCCACAAACTTTTGACACAATGTGGGACTATTTTTCATACCCTGGGGAAGAACCTTCCATTGAAATCTCTGATGAGGTTGTCTAAAATTTTCTGAGGGAAGACTAAAGGCAAATCTCTTTTTATCTTGAGGGTCTAAGGGAATAGTAAAGAAGCAATCTTGAAGATCAATCACTATAACATTGTAGCCTTGGGGAACAGCCACAGGGGAGGGAAGGCCAGGCTGTAAGGCTCCCATATCTTACATAGTGGCATTTATTGCTCTTAGATCTTGCAAGAGTCTCCATTTCCCCGATTTTTTATTTTATTACAAAAACTGGCATGTTCCATGGACTATTTGAAGACTCTATATGTCCAGCCTTTAATTGTTCTCTCACTAACTGTCGTGCTGCTGAAAGTTTTTCTGAATTTAAGGGCCATTGTTCCACCCACACCGGATCAGGAGATTTCCAGACTATGGGGTCAGCAGCGAGAACAATGGCCTCTCTTATAAATTTGGATATCTTAAGCCTTGTCTCTCTCTTCTTATTTTTGGGACAACTGGCTCAATTTGTCTCTCTTGATCTTTACTCACACCCATAAAAGGATTATAACTTATCTGCGACATCTGTGCAGCCACCTCTTCATCTGGGCAATACAGCAAAACTCCCATCTGAGCAAAAATCTCTCTCCCAATGAAGGAATTACATAAGGTTGAAAATGTCCCTGGCAGTCTTTATCTACATACCAAAGTAAAATTTGTGAGCTCTTTGTCACTGAAGGTGCTCTACCAATGCCAACCAACTCATTAGCTGTGGTTTGAGTTGGCCAAGCACTGGGCCAGTCACTGCCCGCAATACAGGAAACGTCTGCTCCCGTGTCTAGCAGGCCAGTCACCTTTTTACCATTAACTAGAATTGTCTTCATAGGTCTTTTTTGAGTAACTTGTGTAACCCAAAAGGCATAATCACTTGAATCAGACCCCCTGTCCCAACACTTGGCAGCTGAAGCTGCTTTTCTTGTGTCAGCATGACAAGGTAGCATCAGCAACTGAGCTATTTTCTGTCCTTTATAGATTTGAATAGTCTTAGTGGGGGGAGACACCATTATTTGAATTTCACCAGTATAGTCTGAGTCTATGACTTCTGGAATCACTGTGATCCCATGTAAGGATGTGGGGCTCCTGCCTATTAATAGTCCCATCGTTTCTCTAGGCAAAGGGCCATGAACACCAGCGGGAACTTTCACAGCGGTGGAGTCAGGTGTTAGTATTGTTGTGACGGTGGAACAGAGGTCCAGTCCTGCACTGCTTGGGGTTGCTCTGATGAGTTCTGTGACGGGACGAAGGGTATGAATGGGTTTAATGTCGTTGCCCCAATATTCAAGCTTGAAAAGGTTTAGAAGTGTAAGCAGGGGCGTTGTCAGTTTTAAGACATTAAGATAGCACAAGTCTAACAGTGAGGGGTTATTTTTGGTAGAAGCAGAATGAGCTTTTATATGTACCATAATCTTAAATAACACTTATTTATTGAAAGATTCATTCTAAGAAAACTTTTTTCTCTTAACATAGAGAGTAGACTAAATTCCAGTCTGTTACCAATTTACTGGATAGCAAACAAACAAATTGTTTTAGTTAATCTTAGAAAAGTCTTTTTATAAATCTTGAAGAACTAGCAGTATTTTTTTAAAAGGCATGAGAGTGAAACCATACAAGGCATGTTTAAAATCTAATTAAATTGTAGCCTGGTCATTGCTGTGACTTCTAACACTTTAACGTGATAGCTAAAATTATAACTGACAATATTTTACCAGGACATATCAGATTTTCATGAATTTCACATAATTTCTAGGATATCTATATAAGTAACATCAACCATACAATATAACCTGAAGATTTATCACTCCTCCAACAGTAATTCCCATGCAATTTAACAGGTCAAATGAACTCAGGTAGTTTAATAGCTCTTTGGGATGTCTCAGGGGCCCTCTGAAGCATCCCAAAGTCAGCTAGAAGTCAAGTTATTTAGGCAGTTTTGTCAATAAATATCAAAAGGGTTTATAGTACTCTGTCAGGTAGAATCATATAGATCACTGTGAAATAATATATTTACTTAGCCAAAGTAAAAAAGATTTTAAAGGTAAACATAGAACAGACCACTTTAGAGGTAAAGAAACTTAAAATCCATTATCAAAGGCAGTTCAACGTCTCAAGAAAACTTGTATTTATGCACAAAACTCTTCCCTTGGAGTGTACTTTCCATCAAGCCTTCTTAACACTTTTTGTACCCATTACTTTGTTCTCCCATCCTGAAACAGCCACCTGTAAGTCAGACTTACTTTCTTTTCCCTTCATAAAATGTAACTTTATTTTTTATACCTTTTTTACTGAACACACACATCCTACTTTCTTTAAGCAACCAAGAATTTACCTTTATATTAGCACTCTATAGATTGGTGAACATAAATACCAATGATAATTTCTAAAAAATTTCTAATGAACATCTCAGGATGGCATCAAACATTATTTATTAATAGTCTAAAATCTTTAGTTTCTCTGTAAGTTAGTATTCAGTAATGAATGTTTCAGAATCTTATTTTATTTGGAAATGACCAAGCTATTTAATAAACTTCTGCTATTAGTTTAGCACAACTTTAGAAATTTAGGTTACCAAAACCTAGAGAAACTGTTTTAGACAGATATTTTTAATCTTAATAAAGTTTAAAAGCTCATATCTCACTTACCTTCTTTTTTTTTAAGTTTCTTACTTGAGGTACTTTCCTTGCTGACAAACTTGTAACAGATATTACAGTATAACAACACTTAACTTATAATAAACCTAGGCATAATGAAAATATTTCACTAGATGTTAATTACTCTAAGACATGTCTATATTAGATAGGTCAACAAACAAACATTAATATCAGGTATTTAATATTGAATATTTTTTAGTTTACCTGAACCTGGAATTTATTGTTTAATTTAGAATTATTTGATTTGTAAGCACTTACCTTTTTTTTTAAAGCCAATTAAATAGAGCTCTTTTACAAATTAATCTAAAAAATACTACCCAAAGACAAAGATATACCAAGACATATTTAGACAGACACAGTGCGAGATCTAGCTTCATATTTTAAGTTTGGTGATGAATTAGATATTATAATATAAAATTTACTAGTTTATAAAAAAGTTGAAATAAATAAAAATTTTTAAAGGCTTTTCCCCTTTTTCTCTCAGTCTCAGGAGTTAGAGATGGTCTAGATAAGTGTTCCCTGGTCTCAAGGCACAGGGAAAGAAAATCAAGTTCTAACAAAAAGCAAAATAGCCATCAAAAATCACAACACAGAACACAGAGTTAAAACACACACATATAAACCTGGCAGTCCTCATCAGACACTCCCTTAAATACAAGAATACAGTCTCTCAGAAAACCTTCTAGATAGACACAGAACTTCAGATGTCTTCAAAGATTTTAAGGAGGAAAGGAAAAGGAGAAGGAGGAGGAGGCGGGAAAGGGGGGGGGGGGCAAAAAGGGTGGCCTTACAGACGTCTCCTGCCACCTGCAGGTACCCAGGCATCCAGAGAAGGGAGGACTGGAACTCGGCCCTACCGGAATTCGAGTTCTCTGCCAAGAGGAGGTGATCAGTCTCCAATCCTCAGCTCAAGCTGAGGCCCTTTGACCAAATTACTGGGGGATTAGAAAAACGGGAGGGATAGGAAGGGCTAAGGAGAGGACAGAGAGAGGGAAGGGGAAAGAGGTCAATAAAGTCTCTTGTTCCTTACTAGTCGGGGCACTCTGGCCAGTTGTCTGTGTCAGGAGGAGACCAGGGACAAAAGGGTCCCAGTTGCGGCCGCTGGGTCTGGTCCATTGGCAGGCAAGCTGGCCTCTGAGTACCCTGAGTGGTCAGGATGTCAGTCTCAGGGAAGAAGAGTTCCCACCAGTTGCAGGAAGGGGACCCCTTCTAGGGCCCGTAACTGAGCTCTTATAAATGAATTGTCGGAGGAGACACATGTGCTGAGAAAGCAAGAGATCTCATTGGAAAGAGCACCGGGGTGGAGGGCAGGAGGGTAAGGGAACCCAGGAGAACTGCTGTCTTCTGGAAAACAAGGACATTGCTCTTGGACAAAGGGGGAAAAGGACTGAACACTGGTCTTTTTAACTTTAATTCCTCTGTAGTTAAGAAGTTGCATTATGATTCCAATAAAAAGTTGTCTTTCTTTTAACTCACTGTTACCCATTTTTGTTGCTAATTAGAAGAAGAAAAAAAGAGAAAAAAGGAAGAGGCTTAATTTAGAGAAGAAGGAAACTGAAACGTACCCACTTTTCTTACCCTACCTTTCTTATGTAGGGGGGCCTGTAGCGCCCTAGTAGGGTTGTAAAGAAGAAACCTAAAGCCTACCCACTTTCCTCACCCTACCTATCTTATGCAGGGGGCCCTGCAGCACCCTAGTGGGGTCCTAGCCGTCCTGAAAACTGAACAATGGGGGGGGGCTTACCTTCGGGTTCCCTGTTCGTGGTGCCACTTGCCGGGATCCAGCCTCGACATGATCCAGTGGGTACCCTCAGGATGAACGGCGTCGGCGAGAGAGAGAGAGAGACGTGAGACTAGCCTTGATAGGCCCAAGTCTGTGTTTTACTTTCTGACAACCGGTTTTATACCCTTTCACAGAATGTTTTTAAGGTACAAGATGTTTACTCATGATTTCACAGGATTAGCATTACATCATTTTGAATTTTAGGAAAAGCAGGATTTTTTTGCTTTCTAATTCTATAGTAATTTTTAGCACATGATCTTCTGGCCTTGAGGCTATTAACATTTTATGCAGGTCAAGTGATTGTAAACCTATTTTCCGTTTTTATGGTGACCTTAACTGAAAGGTAACAGGGTCATAGGGAAACAGTACAGAGTAGAATTATATTCTTGTTAATACAAAAATTAATCTTACTGCAAAAGTTGTCAGTTGCGTTTATCTAAGAAGTTTACCCCATACAGACTCTGCGGCTTCAGTGAGGCAGCTTCTGCCTAGTATTCCTGGCTAACAATTAACAACCGTCTCATTGTTACCACACTAGGGCTAAGTTCTTATTTGTCTAGATCTTTAACTATATTAACAATGGTTTTTATAACACAACCTTAGCACATTAAAGGCAAAAATACAGCAAGCAAAACACAGCAAGCAAATCACAACCCAATAACCACCTATAGAATAATTTTCTTATGTTTTCTAATAGGACTCCTTTACCCCTTAAAAGGGCTCTATGTCTATTAGGGCTTTTATAGAATCAGGTTCTTCATGCTATTTTATGATTAGGATATTATAAGCAATCATGCATATTAGTACCAAGCGCATAAATGCATTTGGCTAACAAAACTACCAGCAGAGGTGTTTGAATTAAAACACTCCTTTCACCCTGAATAATCTCATAAAAAACTACCACCTGGGAAACTTATTGATTAAAGTTCTAAATTGATTCTTATTTGGGAAGAGATCGGGGAAGGCCTTCCTGTCTGTGTCAGAGAAATTAGGGAGTAGTCCATTGAGGCAGGCATCAGAAAGACAGATATCATCTTTAAGGTTAGAGCCGGGGGCAGCTTTTCAAAATTCCTGAAAACCTGATCTGCCTTGCCTGTCAGGCTTTCTCCTCGTGACCTTGTCATGGGTGGGATCTTGTGAACTAGCCTTTTCGAAAACCCCTGAAAACCTGATTCGTCTTGCCCGTCAGGTTTTCTCCCTCATGGCCTTGTTAGGGGTAGGGTTTCGTGAGCTGACTTTTTCGAAACCCCTGAAAACCTGATTCGCCTTGCCTGTCAGGATTTCTCCCCTATGGCCTTTTTAGGGGTAGGGTCTCATGTGTTGGCTCCCGGCAACAGGCGGTGCTGCTGGGCTTGCCCAGGAGCTGCCTGACAGACTCTGGCTCACCCGAGCTCTCTGACGGTGCAGGGGGCAGGAACAGACGTGTGCATGTGGTTCTGCCTTGGCCTGGGAGTGTGGAGCCCCTCGCTGGCCCCCAGGCTCAGGGGCAAGGACCCTGAGAGAGGACCACCCTGAGGCGTTTTTTCTTAATAGAAAAATACTGCAAAAATTGTTTAAAGTATCTAGAAATATAGGCAGGGCCAGTGTCTGTTTTAACAGAACTAGGAGTTTATGGTGGAGGTTTCTGTATCTAGGAATACAAAAACTCAATATTTAGAATCAGAGACTATATTAATGGGGTAAGGATATAGGCAAATAACTTGAATAAGAGCATATCATTTATTTCATTGAGCAGAATGAAATTTAGTGTAAAAGACTTGTATTTTTCAACAGACCAGAAAGAAGCTTCGGCGTTTTTTAGTCCCATTTATATAAAAAAACCTCAGCTTGTGGTATAGGCTGTGAGTTGATAATGCGAGAAATAATAAATCTAGTGTTTTTGAAGAAATTTCACAGCTTACCAGAAGGATAATGATATGAAATTTTTCTACAGTATTTTAGAAAAGTTATTTGGAAACCAGTATATGTTGGTAATGTGTTCTCAAATCGAGACTTATTCGTAATAAGGTTTTATTAAAGTATAAAGGAGATAGAGAAAGCCTCTGACATAGGCATCAGAAGGGGGCAGAAAGAGTGTCCCCCTGCTAGTCTTTGGCCAGATGTCATATAACTACCAGCAGTCTGTTAATTAGAGAAAGGAAATGTCTCAAAACTGAAGAGAATAGCACCAGGCCCCTCACCTACAACATGTACTCTGCGAAAACCTAAGCACCGGGTGAGTTGTCTCCGGCCACAAAATGATTGACATGAATCTTGAAGAAAGGCAGGTTTTCTAGCAAATACACTTTCATTCACATAACTTAAGAGAACATTTGCATGAGTAAACATACCAGTTTGTCAAGTCTGAATATGAGTCTTAGGCAGAACCAACTTGAAGACAGAGTCTGGGGTAAATGTATAGCACATTAACACAGTATTTTAAGAGAAACCTCTTTGCAAATTCATATAGAGAAGAAGAAAAATTATACATACATACATATATATATATATATACACTTACTACAACTGACTTCCAGTTAGCTGTGGTAGAACAGGAAAAAGAATATCCAACTCTGTATTCTTAACATTATGAAAATATTATTCGTTTTATTGTTTACAGTCATCCAATTCTAACTTTCTGAAGTAAGCATTCAGAAAAATAAAAAAACTGTCTAACTACTAGGCGGTCTCCCATCCAAGTACTAACCAGGCCCGAACCTGCTCAGCTTCCCAGATCAGAGGAGACAGGGCACGTTCAGGGTGGTATGTCCTTAGACCGAGGCAGCTGCCAGGCGCCCTAAGAGCCCTGCATTGCACCTCCCTTTTTGTTCTGACCTGCTGGTCGGGCCTTGAACCGCAGCTCTCCACGGGGGGCGCGCGCTGCACTTGAGCCAGCCGCACGACCCGTGACTGGACTCCGGCCGGCCAGGCCCTGCAGCTCGGAGAGCAGCCGACGCCGCCCCAGCCCCGCACACCGCCACCCCCAGCCAGCACCCGCCTGGCCCGGCCCGGGGCGCTTCTGGGAACCTGAGCGGCCTTGCGAGCCTGCGGGAGCTGGGTGGGGCAGCGAGCGGCGCCGCACTGCTCCCCCCCCCACCGCCCCCCACCATCCCGTTTGCTACTCAGGGTTCACTTGGCTCCGGAGGTGTGTCGCTTTGGCCCGGGGCCGCGGTCCTCGGAGCCTACTGCGGGACACCTTTTCGGGATGGGTAGAAGCATTTTCCACTACAGACAAAAGAGCCCACACAGTGGCCCAAATCCTCCTCACAGAAATTATCCCCAGGTTTGGCCTGCCTTCATCCCTACAGTCTGATAATGGCCCAGAATTTACATCCAAGGGCACCCAACAACTTCCTCAATTCTTACAGACACCCTGGAAATTTCACATTCCATACCCTCCCCGGTCCTCAGGAAAGGTAGAAAGGATGAGTAGAACAATCAAAAAAACCCTTACCAAACTAACCCTCGAGGTACATCTGAATTGGAGTAAACTTTTACCAATTGTTTTCCTCAGAATACAGGCTTTGCCCAGAAAGCCCCTGGGGCTGAGCCCCTTTGAGGTGATGTATGGAAGGCCCATGCTCCCTCCTGGACTCCCCCCTGAGCCTCCTCCCATACCAAGCTTCCTACACTCCCCCCTCTGCTGACGCAACTCCGCAATGCCCTCTGGAAATACATCAGTCACAATCTGCCTGCCCCTGACCCCCAAGCCTCCCTGCCCCCTTTACAAATTGGGGACATGGTCTATCTGTCTGATCATCCCCAGGGTGACCTAACCCCACAGTGGCAGGGACCATTCAAAGTCATCCTCCTTGCCCCAACTGCAGCTAAACTCAAAAAGGTCGCCTCCTGGGTACACCTCTCTCGTCTAAAATGGGTCACCTCCAATCCTGTGCTGCCCTCCTTAAATGACACCTATCAGGTCTCCCGCACAGCACCCACCTCCTTAAAATTCACCCAGCGACAACCCCTGCCAACTATCGGAGAGGACACTGAATGACCTGGACTCTCTTCAACCTACAACTGCTCCTGACCCAACTACTACAAGACCTCTGGATCAGCGCCCCAACAGGAACTTCCTTCAAAGACCTGACTGCACTGGTGTCTCAACTGTGGCTCCAGGGAACCTTCTACAACCTGACTCCAGACGAAATTGATTTCTTTACTCTCATTCTCTACATCATTCTACATGCTAATGAGCACTGTTCCTCCTCAGATTCAAATCACCACCAACTTGGGGCCTTCTGCCCCTCACCCTGACTGACCTCTCCCTGTCTCTCTAACTATAGCTGCACTCCTAATCTTAATCCTTGCTGTAGGCCTAGTAACTGTCTCCCCTCAGGACTGGCCACCTATTCTTCATCTTTCCGTGGGTATCGCCTACATTGCTAGCTGGGTTCTACTCCTAGGGTGCTATTTCCTCTGTACTGTCTAACTAACAGCCCCATGACTCCCCTGCTCCTTATCCTTGCTGCACTCCCCAGCCTCCTGGCTACTCCCTGCCCCTGCTCAGACATTTATTCCTACGTACATTCCTCATGTTACAATACAGCTCCAAAACCATGCACCATGACATGAACCTCAGGGGCGGGAAGTCCAAATCCCTACTCACTGTCAAAGTACAAAAGAGAGGGAGTTTCATGAGTACCTGCCATAAGCCAAATGGAAGAAACATATGTTTCTATCCCATTACCCACTGGGGGTACTCAGACGGGGGTGGGGTACTAGATCAAAATCGGGAAAAGAAACAAGAACAAGTTACAAAGAACATAATTTCCCGGTTACAGTTGACCCCTGAGCCTTACAAACACCTAGACCTCCTTTCCCAATTACGGCCTCTCCTAAAACCTACCTCTGGCAACCAACACCTTCCCCGCCTTCTCAACTCTTCCTTTCAATTCTTCCAGTACACACCACACACATCCCAGTGTTGGATATGCATGTCACTGTCTCCCTCACCACACAGAGCCATTCCCTTACCCTCAACCTGGCTGTCACAGGGCAACTGTACTTCCCCTTCCCAACAGAAAACTACACAACTCATTGGGCCAGTCTCTGACAATGTCCTTACTCTCAGCCTCTTCAAACCTAACCTGTATTGACTACTCTAGTCCCAACTGCACTGGTCTTACAAACTCCACTCCCTCCTTCTGTTCCACTTGGGTTCTCTGGAACAGCACAAATAATTGCACCAATCCAGGAATCTTCATTCTCTGTGGGACCTATGCATATTCATGCCTCCCCTTAGACCCCCCTGGACCCTGCATCTTGGTCTTCCTGACCCCAGGCCTAACATTCCTCGAAGAGGGAGAGCTAGAACAAAGAGTTTACCCCCCAAGGGGAACTTTCCCACAGAAAAAGATGAGCTGTCATCGCCCCCCCCCCCCTCCTGGTTGGGACTGGCATAGATAGCAGCAGCCCTAAGGCACCGGGATGGGAGGCATCTCGACCTCTGCCCATTTCTATTACAAGCTGTCCCAAGAACTTAATGAAGACATGGAGCAGGTAGTAGAGTCCTTCGTTTCAATCCCAAAACAAATTAACTCATTGGCTTCTGTGGCCCTACAAAATAGGCGAGCCCTGGACCTTCTCACTGCAGAAAAGGGAGGGACCTGCCTTTTCCTAGGAGAGGACTGCTGCTATTTTGCTAATGAAACGGGGATAGTCCAGGGTTGAGTCAGAGAACTTAGAGACAGAATTGAATGCCGCAGAAAGAGTTAGAAAACCTTTACATTCCCCAAAACCTGTTCCCACAGATCCTCCCTTGGCTGCTCCCTTTCTGGGGCCATTAGTATTTATCATTCTATTCCTCTTATCTGGACCCTGTCTCTTTAATCTCTTTCAAAGGTTTCTCCAAGAACGGATTCGGGCCATCTCTTGAGATCAGGTCAAGACTGTTTTCTTCTTCTCGAGAGCCTCACCTCAAGCTCAGAAAAAAGGAGACTGTGGGCCCTAGGACGATCCTCCATTCCAGACCCAAAACCGTCGCACCATCCGGCAGGAAGTAGCCAGAGAGATAAGGCGCCCTTCTCCCCCCCCCCCCTTTATTTTATGATTTCAGGGTCTGGAATGAAGGAGTCTTTTGGGCCTAGAAAAGAGAGCACCAGTCTCAAAGGCCCCTTGCTGAATCATCTAACTTTGGAGAAAACAAAGCATAATTTTAGTTCCATCCTGATGCTCCAGGCCAGTTGCATCTATCTGGGACTTATCACCCCCTGTCCGGAAACCTACCACCCCCTACACCCGCCCAGAAGACTTATCACCCTCTGCCCAACTATAGAGTGTCATCTCAACAAAAGAATACTTAAAATATCCCGCCTGATTGACGTTTCCCTTATTGCTTCCACAAACCTCCCTATAAGTATGAAGCCTCCCTGATCCCTCTCGGTGCTCAGCCTTGTCGTTAGGCCGACTGTCGCCCCTCCTTGCCTGAACAAAGGCAACCTACTTCTGTTGAGGTCGGCTCTCCTTTTCTGCCTGGCCGGAACTATGCCTTACAGATGTCACTGAGGGTGGTGCTTTCTGGAGATCTTTAGCACAGCCATGGCCTGTATTGGAACGTCTTCCTCTTGGATCTTTTGTTGTTTCCATTTTGAATGTCGGGGGCCCCCTTGGGTCGAATTTTCCGAGGAAAAAGTTTGTTGGATCCACCTGGGGAAATACAAGCATATCCTTTTCCCTGTAAGATTAGTTTCCCAGATTTCCATTGTTTCATTAACCCGTCTTGGTACCAAATGGGCAGGGGAAGAGACGTGTCCTTCAGTTCCTCGAAATGCCTTTCTGCCCTGGTTAAAATATTTCCCTGTGGCAGGTTTAAAAACTTTAAAACGAATAAAGCTGTATTAACAATAGTGATGGGTTGAGAAAATATCTTATGTTGGAATCTAGTAAAGTCTGCTCTGGATAAGGAAGACAGCAGTGTTCCTGTGTATTCCCCTTTCTTTAAGTTCTTTTTATTTGTAACTTTAGTGTGTGAGGTGCTCGTTCGACTATGTCTCGTGTCTGTGGATTATAAGGAACACTTATAATATGTTTAATAGAAAAAGATTGTAAAAATTGTTTAAAGTATCTAGAAATATAGGCAGGGCCAGTGTCTGTTTTAATAGAACTAGGAGTTTATGGTGGAGGTTTCTGTATCTAGTAAAACAAAAACTGAATATTTAGCACCAGAGACTCTATTAATCGGGTAAGGATATAAGCAAATAACTTGAATAAGAGCATATAATTTATTTTGTTGAGCAGAATGAAATTTAGTGTAAAAGACTTTGTATTTTTTAAGAGGCCAGAAAGAAAGAAGCTTTGGCATTTTTAGTCCCATAAGAATCACCTGGGCCACTTACTGGATTTCATTTTGTTATCTAGTGCCTAGCACAGTTTCTAGGACAGAGTTGGAAATTAATAAATGTGTACATTCCTGGTATTATAGTCTAAAACTTGCAACACTAATAGTTGCAAACTTAAATGACCCTAATGGTTGTAGAATTTTCTTGCATCTACAAAAGACAGTCCTAGCTGACTGGGCTTAGGAATTTTTCTTCATCTACTTGGGACTTCTTTCCTCCTATCCCTCACTGTCAGATCCCTTGTGCTACCTGACTGCATCTATCCACAGTCTACACACCTAGTTTCTTCTTTGGCTCCAACGCAAAGTCAGAGGCTAGGAGTGAGAAGGTAATCCCCTGTGGCTACATCCCCACAGTAACACCCCCATAGGCCCCATCCTGCTCCTCACCTGAAAGCCCCTGCCATAGCTCCTGGGATGAAATGCCCCGGGTAGCCTTCCTACCTGAAGAAGGAAGAGGAACAAATACTGAGTCTAGATTTCACTTGGAAATTCAGATGATTAATGTGGGTCAGTCCTAGTCTACAGTTCATTGGAACACAGGGACATTTAGAGAAAACATTTGTGGGAGCTTAAAACTGGATTAGTTTTCCTGTTTGTTCATTATTTTTCTCATTATTATGAGTGTTAAAAAAAAACCAAAAAAACCACCCAAACTTGAAATTTCACCAATGCTGGATTGTATTGAGGAGGGGAGAACTCACAAGTGCATACTCAATTTCACAGGAACCTGGGGAGCAAGGGAAGAGAATCAAGTGGGCTAGGGCCTGTGGGGAGAAACGTGCAGCTGGGGGCCGGCGGAGACCAAGTACACACAGCCTCCCAAAATGACGGTCTCAAGGGGACAGCACTCATTCTCAGCCGTTCAGGTTCTCTGCGTCTTAAGAAACTCACAACTTTGTCACTTTTAAGATAAATGATGAATGAGAATGGTAAGGGTGGCAGAGATGCAAAGCGGGGCCTGGAATGAAAGGTAACATAAACAGCACAGAAAGCAAGGGCACAGCTACACCAAGATGGAGACTCAGTGCGTGCTTCTTGCTTGTGGCACGACTACAGCTATCCAGGTTCACATGAGATGGCTCAGCATGATGCAACTTACAAATACCACATGTGCAAAATGAACCTAGAAACCAAAGAGAAACCATCACATGAAAAATGGGGGCCACAGAGGCAGGTTCTGTAAGGTTCAGAGTATGTGAGAATACATACTGAGAGTAATCCTTCCAAAATTAATGGAATGCTTTCTAACATAAATTAGAGAATAATGCTTTTTCCATTATTGACGAGTTTCAGAGATACCAAACACACTGCTTATCATGAAAATCCAGTAAAGTACGGATGACCATGAAGATAAATGAGAATCTTAATAATAATTCCTTCCTGTGTCCATCAGAAGTGACTGAGTTCAAAAATAATTACAAAGCTCCACATCATCACATCTCAAAACGATTCAAATTACCCTCCCACCAACTGTCACCCAGAGTCTACCTTGACAATATTGGCAGGAGTGGCCCATTTATTTAATTATTTTCACCCATCTCTGGCTAAGATTTTAAAAACCCAAGTTAGGCTATAAAAGGGTAGCAGTTTCTGTCACTTAGGACATTGTCTTCTCTTGAAACCAGTCACTTGCTACAAGGAAGAAACAGATGGTAATAGAAGTTAGTGACCTTATATCCTAATTCAACAATGACAAAAAATCTTCAGGATTCTTCTATGGCATTAAGAAACATTTTTATCTTACCGAGTTCATTCATTGCATGTCTATGCTCTTCATCAAATGAAAGTTTCATTAGAACACACACAGCAGGACAGATCTGATGTTCAACAGGAGCTGGCACTGAAAAATAAAGTTGACATAAACCATAATGCTTTCTTTTCTCAAAGTAGTGATGTTTATTATACCTAAAAAATACTGAGTTTGCAGATATACTTCTCATGCATGGTAGCTTAGTGAATCAACAAGTATTTGCTGAAGAGATGAATAACTACTATACACATGGAAAGGAAAATACAGGTAAAGGGCTTTCCTTGGTTCTGTAAAAATGTTTACCCCTCACCAGCCTTTCACCAAGTCTGCTGGACTAACTCCCATGTAGGTTTATGCTATAATTCAACTAATAACTTAAAAATTATACTGGTTATTTGAAATAATAAAAACATTTTGGTATAAAACTATTTATTTATAATTTATATTTTCAAAGCTGAAAGGCACATGGCTGTATAGAAATGTATAGAGAAACCTAGTGCAACTCTAGTAGAGAAAGTTTATTATATAGACACCAGATAGTAAATAAAAATTTAAAGGAAAAGTGTCTAAGAAAATGTACTTACACATTTAGTGCTATACATAAAGTTTCAAAACTGTTACTTGAAATAAAAATTGAAACACCAAGTCTATTTTTCAGAAGTAATAGTATTTATTCTATTTAACTTGTCTGAGAACAGGTATTAAGAGCACACAATACAAGTCATTACATAATTGTGGACAGCCAAAGAAAACAATCCAGAAAGATAATGTTCTCCCAGTAAAGCAACTTATTAATTCTCCCTAGCCCTAGGACAAACAGAAAGGACATTTCTGCTATATTCTTACTGTTGAAAATTTTTTAATTTTAAATAAATTCACCTTTATACCTAACCCTAAGAGAAATCTACTAAATCTTTATAGATCAAGTTCTCATCATCAGTCTTTCTCCTGCTCCCCCAATCAAGATACTGACTCGATAGTCCTTTGCTGTGTGTATGTCTATGTGTGGGTTCTTACCAGGTGAAAGGAGGTCTTCCCTTATATACTTACTGCTTTTGGTTCTTCCTATAGGAATGAAGTAACTTATCTCCTCAAGGGTCCCAACTCCCATGATCCCTGCTCCTGGGGGAGAGGGTTTCTCCCTGAGAAAAGAGCTGGGTGGCTGATCACCCCAGCAGCTGGGGCCCCAAGGCCTGAAGACAGGCAGTGAAGTGGGAAGGACACTGGGCTGAGGGTCAGGGGGTCTGGCCTCTGGCCCTGGATCCCCCACCCACTACCTGTGAAGCCACAGGCAAGTCTTTTGGCCTCTCTGAACCTCAGTCTCTTCATCTGTAAAATGAAGATGATAATATCTTCTCTTCCTACTTCACAAGGCTGTTCTAAGGATCAAATAACAGATATAACACAGCTCTGCATCCACTGAGTAAAGCGATATGCAAATATAAGAGAATGGCTTGGTCACTCACAGCTGAAGGAACTTACGTAAAGTCACTTTCCTGAGCTTAATCTCAAGAGAAGGAGAACATAATCGCTCAAGTTCTTTCTAGATCAACTATGCTATGACTGTTTAAGTCTACTTTGATTTTCTGTTATTTTCTGGTTGTACTGTAGTGCACACAACATTTCCCTTTGCTAACTTTTTTTCCTAGGGAAATAGAGAAATTAAGCTTTAAACTATGTGAGCGGTGCAGGTGGCTAATATGAATTTCCCACTCTGATTCATAAAGACACCGTCCTAATTAAAAAACTTTTCATTTCAAAAACTTTTACATTTGCTTTGTCACATGCACCATATGGAACATACTTGGATTTTTGTCCTGGTCCATGCCTTGTTCATGGGCTTCTTGCCACTCCCAACAGGTTTCACAGTAAGCTCGTATCTGTTCCAAAAGATGAAGGACTCGGATTTCACGCCTGCCTCTCTTGTCATCAGGCTGTGAGTGAATGATGTTGTGGAGTGCTGCACTGGCCCTGGCCAGAGCCTCTTTACCGCCCCAGGAATTGCTCAACAACACAGAGTCTTTGTCATTGCCATGTAAAAGCTGGATGAGGAGAGGAAGACATCCAGACTGTCGCATGGATATACAGCTGTCTTGGGAGCTAGACATAGCTAGCAAAGTTCACGACATATCATCCTTATCATGAGTACCAAGCATTGACAACAATGAATACACCATTTCCACCTGTGGGCCAAATGAGTTTAGAAACAAAATTATGACTTTAATAGCCAGAAGCCAACACCAATGAAGTGATGAATGGGATATTAGCTGTAACTCAAACAAAAACAGAAACAAAAACAAAAATCTCTTTCCAGGATGAAGTAATGAGCGTTATTTCAAAATCCATATTGCTATAATCATTATCACCATCTTCTTTATGAGTAAATATTAGTAGTGGTAGTATATAGTCATAAGGAGACAGTAGGTTCTTGCATACCTAAACTGCTATTATCTGGATCAGTGGGTGAAAATCTGTTATCATAATGAAAGACAATCAACTGATTTTTCTCTTTCTCACATCTCCCCCACCCACCACACACACACATACCTACCAACACATACAGAGCAAGAAATGTGGTTTATCTAAAATTCTTTACACAATTAAAAATTTTACTTTTTAAAATCTACAACCATAATCAGTAAAGAGAAAATGTTTTTTAGCAATTACTATTTACTAAGTACTGGTTCTAAGCAATTGCTAACCGTCACCAGATTATAATATTGTTAAAATTATGATATCTCCCTTATACATGTAAAAGTATTTTGTCATAAAGGGATCATATAGGGATGATCCCTGATCATATAGAGATACAAAGTCAATATTCTTATTTAATTTTTTTTTAAGCAGCTGGTAAGCATCATTACTCCCTTCCTGTAAATTCCAAGAATTTACTCAGAAGCAGATCAGAAACAGGAAATAGCACCCAGTCATCCTGTCCTGTGATCAACCGCATTTTTTAAAAGCAAGAGCTACTGTGTGAAAGTTGAGGCTATTATAGAAATGCATCATATCTATAAATTAGTGGTTCCAAACCAGGGGCAACTTTAGCCACCTTGAGACTCTTCTGGTAATGTCCTACTATTTGCAAGTGAGCTGTGTGACACAAGCAAGTTACCAGAGTTCTCTGAGGTCCAGCTGTCTCAGCTGCCAAATGGAGTAATTTACCTAATAGGGTTTTCTTTGTGAAGATTAACTAAAGTCACACATGTATACAGGACAGTAGCTGGCATTCAAAAATGTAGTAAGGTCTTAATATTATCATGCAAAAATCACTCCAAAAGGAAATGGTATTCAAGCTGCCAGTTTTCAAGCAATAGTACTCTTATATATTAAAGGTTTTCTTTACAGTAAAAACTACTCATGTTGGACAGACTGGGGTGGAATTCTAATTTAATTACCATCTTTTTAGCTTTAGTATTCTCACTTAAAAGAGGGGCAAGAATAATACATTCAAAGGGTTTTGGAAAAGATCAGAGATAGTTTACGTACAAGTCTTAGCAGTTACTGGCATATTAGTGATCCCAGGTAGTAACTATTGTGAGTTACTAAAAGGATTAAGTTTTATATTAATAATATCACTGCTACTCTAAAATTCATTTCTTATATCGACATTAGTTATGTAATGCTTTTCCTCAGAGCCATTATATTACTAAAGTAAAGAAAGAGTATGTAGAATATGCTATGAAAACAAGGAAGTATTTAGATGTAATGGAAAATATACTGTTTAAAAAATAGTCCCCGTGCTCCAAATGTAGTGCTTCAAAGGAGGCAGACACAGACTGCATGGGCAGGCGCGAGGGCCCTGGGTCAGAAAACGCTCTGTAAAGAAGGAAAGCCCAAGAAGAGCTCTGCAGGCTGGCGAGGACCCTGAGGGTCACTGTGCAGCAGGGTGGGAAGTGGAGGGCTGCACCACTGCAGCCAGGGCAGCCAGGCAGAAAGTCATGGGGAGGGGAGAGCTCAGGGGGGCGAGCCAGCTGTGGGCTGCACCTCAGGATGCTTGCAGAGACCTGGCTGTCATTTCTTTAAGAGACTGCGATGATGGAAACAAAAGAATACTTAAGCCAAAATTAAAAGAAGCATGAAGAATGTTTTAGTAGAGCACTCAGAGTTCTAGCGACAAGACTCTATAATCCGTTACCTTGGTTCCCAGATGACTGGTCAGCCTTCAAGGAGCTTAATGTGTGCTACTAGAGCTCAAAACACTGGCTGTTTCATGATCTATTCGTGTACTTGACCCCTAGAAATTAAGCAAATTATAGACAGTATAATTTAGATTATAGATAAATATAGCTAGCTTCATGCTAAGATACTCCAAATGAACTGTCTTTAGGGTAAATAGCTAAATATACCATTAAAGTGTGAACATTTATAACTGCTCAAAATGAGTATTTTTATCTATAAACTTGAGTAGAATTTTAGAAAGACTGAAGGAGGAAAAAAAAAAAAACTGTTGTAAAAGACAAAGTACAATGTAGAAGAAACCAAACACTGAAGACATTCTAAGAGTAATATTCTTTCCCAAATCAAAAGGCATGAAACCATATTCAGCTAAATATACACTGGCTGGAAGAAAGCCCCATTGAGTGATGAAATGCTTCTCAAGGCCCACTAGACTTCACACTCCAGGATGTCTGGCTCTAGGTGAGTGACCACACCATCGTGGTCATCTGGGTCATGAAGGTCTTTTTTGTGCACTTCTTCTGTGTATTCTTGCCACCTCTTCTTAGCATCTTCTGCTTGTTATGTCCATACCATTTCTGTCCTTTCTTGGTGCAATGCTAGTCTGTAGGAATGTAAGTGAGTAAGACACCCCCACCCTCGCTGCATATGGAGCCTGGACAGGTTGCTCAACATGTAAACACACAGTGCCGTGACGAGCGCAGGTGTGCAGACAGGAGTGGCGGGCACTCAGCTCGGGATTGTAGAGTAAAGGGCTGTCTGACTGTGAACGACAGAGAGGTGTCTCCTTAAAAAAGAGGAGGGTCAGCCACACAGCAGCTCAGATGAGGCAGAGGCCCTAAGCACAGGTCACAAAGAATGTGTACGTGTGTGTGTGCCTGTGAGAGAGAGAGAGAGAGAGAGAGAGAGAGAGAGAAAGACACACACACACAGAGAAACTGACTCACTTGGAGATTAAGAGCTTCTTCTGATTGCAATAAGGAGGATGGAGTTGAGGGACCAAGACTCAAGATAAAGAGAGCAGGTGGGAGACTTTTAAGGAAATTTTGGCAAAGGGCTGCTTTTGATCTACAGGAGGAAATGAATGACTCCTTATGCTGAAGCAAGCATACTGTCTTTAAGGATATCTAAATACTTTGACTGTTTCTGGTAGTGAGGATGTAACACAACCCGTAAGGAGCCTTGTCTTCTAGAATTCACCACCTTGTGAACTACTCCTGTGGTTAAGTGTAGGCCAGATTTTGTGTAAGGCTTTTAGCGAACAGACTGCTATAGATATGATGAGAAGTCACTTTCAAGATAAGTTTACAAAAACTGTGGCTTCCATCCTGGACACCCTCTCTTGTTCTTCTCTGAGGGATTGCCAGATACTACACTATGAACTGCTCTTTGCAGAGGCCTTGGTGGCAAGAAATGATACCACTGGCCGACAGCCTGGACATCTCAGGCCTGCTAACAGTCATATGGTGAGTTTAGAAGCAGATCCTCCCATCATCAAATCTTGAAATGACTGTGGCCCCAGCCAACATGGCGACTGCAGCCTATGAGAGACCCTGAACCAGAGGCACTCAGCTAAGCTGCACCAGGATTCCTGACCTACAAAGACAATAAATGGTTGCTGATTTAAGCTGCTAAATTTGTCAGGCAGCAATAGATAACTAACATATTGTTTGAAACAGAAGAGAAACAAGAGGTTACATTACAAAGCAAGGAAAAACCCATGTCTACGATGAAACATGCTCTGACATTCATTTCAGTGTAGACATCAATCACCTTTAAGCTTCAGACTTAGTATCTTTCTATATAGATTCTTGATTTTGGGACACTCTCCACTCTGCTCTCCCAAACTCTCTAGCTAGAAACCTAGATGGATTTATTATAAGGAGATTCCAAGAGAACATTCCCATACCCATACTACCTATAAGCCAGAACTTGAGTCTTGAGAATCTTTCCTGGGCCTTTTTATTATGATTAAGTCTGCACCAACATCCTTCAGAGGGACCAGAGAAGCAGTAACCTGTAAGAAATGGTTATCGTTGTTCGGTCGCTAAGCCAAGTCTGACTCTCTGTGACCCCATGGACTGCAGCATGCCAAGCTGTCCTTCACTATCTCCTGGAGTTTACTCAAACTCATGTCCTTTGAGTTGGTGATGCCATCCAACAATCTCATCCTCCTTTGCCCCCTTCTCCTCTTGCGCTCAATCTTTCCCAGCATCAGGGTCTTTTTCAATGACTTGCCTCTTTGCATCAGGTGGCCAAAGTATTGGAGCTTCCGGATCAGTTCTTCCAATGAATATTCAGGGTTGATTTCATTTACTATTGACTGGTTTGATCTCCCTGTAGTCCATGGGACTCTCAAGAGTCCTCTCCAACACCACAGTTCAAAAGCATCAATTCTTCACTGCTCAGCCTTCTTTACAGTCCAAATCTCTCATCCGTATATGACTACTAGAAAAACCATAGCTTTGACTATATGAACCTTTGTCAGCAAAGTGACGCCTCTGCTTTTTAATATGCTGTCTAGGTTGGTCATAGCTTTTCACCCAAGGAGCAAGTGTCTTTTAATTTCATGGCTGCAGTCACCATTCGCAGTGATTCTGGAACCCAAGAAAATAACATCTGCCACTGTTCCCACTTTTCCCATCGACTTGCCATGAAATGATAAGACAGGATGCCATGATCTTCATTCTTTGAATGTTGAATTTTAAGCCAGCCTTTTCACTCTCCTCTTTCACCCTCATCAAGCGGTTCTTTAGTTCCTCTTCACTTTCAGCCATTAGAGTGGTATCATCTGCATATCTGAGGTTGCTGATATTCCTTCCAACAATCCTGATTCCAGCTTGTGAGTCTCCTAGCCTGGCATTTCTCATGATGTACTCTGCATATAAGTTAAATAAGCAGGGTGACAATATACAGCCTTGATGTACTCCTTTCTAGATTTTTAACCAGTCTGTTGTTTCATGTCTGGTTCTAACTGTTGCTTCTGACCTGCATCTCCTTTTCAACACACATTAGAATCAAGCACTTCTCTATCTTCTGGTCCTCCTTTATCCACCTTTCAATATCCACTGCCATCAGAGGCACTCAAATGTGTGCCGAGGGGCCCAAGAAGGACTATGCCTGGCAGTTCAATCAGTACAGCTGGGACACAGTCAATTTCAACTACACTTGCTGGGTACAAATCCCTCTTCTATTATCTACTTGCTCACTTTAGGAAGGGACTCAAAAAACAGTATTTTTCTGAGAAAACAAAACAAAACAAAGTGACTCTAAGAAGTTCACCATAAAGGTAGCAACAGTCTCCAACTCTCTGTGAAACTGTGTAAGAGGGAGAAGAAGCAAAAGAAGCAAGCACCCTCCTCACCTTGCCTTTTTTCATACAGATGGTACACGGAAGTGGCCCAACAGTAGATGAGAAGTTTCTCTTTATTAAAGTACTACAGCTAATTCTACAACCCTTAGTGAATTAATAAAGGTAGACATTAAGTATAAATGCTGTGAATATCACAAAAAGATGTTATGTGCTTTCTGGTGGAAGACCACTATGCTACCTATGAAAGTCTCAGGCATAGAATGAGGGCCTGAGACCAAATCTGATCACATTGCTAGACCCAATACCAATTTACAGGGAATACAGAAGACAGAGAGATAGGTCAAACTTCACCATGCAGATGTTCCTAGCAAAATTCAGACTATGGAAAACTTGAGAAGACAAATAACTTTGGTTATTCAATAAATATACAGCAAAAATCTAAGAGACAAAGAAGAAATCTATAGATTAAAAGAAACTTCAAAGACACACTAACCAATCTCTGTGCATGAACTTTATCTGGCCCTTGTGTCAAATAAATTTAAAAATTATGACATTTACGAAGCAACTGCAAATTTGAAATCTGATGCTACCGAGGAACTACTGTTAGTTTCTTTGGGAGTGTAATAATGGCATAATAGTTATGTATTCTAGGTGTCCTCTGGCTGCAGGACTGCTTTAGCAATTCTGGGCCTTTTGTAGTTCCATAGAAATTTTAGTATTATTTGTTCTAGTTCTGTGAAAAATGTCATAGGCATCTTGACAGGAATTGCATTAAATCTGCAGAGTGCTTTGGGACTTCGGACAATACTACCAAGCTACAGTAATCAAAACAGCATGGCATTTGTACAGAAACATGACAGATAGACACACAGACCAAAAGAACAGGATAGAGAACCCAGAAGTAAACCCACATACCTACAGTCAGTTAATCCTTGACAAAGGAGATAAGAACACACAACGGAGAAGAGACGGTCTTTTCAGCCAGTGACACTAGGAAAGCTGGACAGCTACATGTAAATCAGTGAAGTCAGCACACACCCTCACACCATAAACAAACAAGCCCCCAAAATCCCTCAAATTGTTTTAAAGACATAAGTATAAGACATGATACCATAAAACTTCTGGAAGAAAACATAGGCAAAATAGTCTCATAGTCTCAAATTATAGCAATATTTTCTTAGATCAGTCTCCCAAGGGAAAACAAATAAAAGCAAAAATAAATAAACGGGACCTAGTCAAACTTAAAAGATTTTTTTCCAGTAAAGAAAACTATCAACAAAACAGAAACACAGCCTACAGACTGGGAGAAAATATTTGATTGACAGTCAATATCCAAAATGTACAAACAGCTCATACAACTCAGTATCAAAAAAATAAAAATAAAAAATAAAAGCAACAAAAATCAAAGGATGGACAGAAGACCTAAACAGACATTCCTTCAAAAGGCATACAGATAGCCAACAAATCATGAAAAGATGCTCAACATCACTGATTACTGAGAAATTCAAATTAAAAATGGCCACCATCAAAGCAAAAAGTCTGGAGAGCATGTGGAGAAAAGGAAATCCTTCTACACTGTTCGTGGGAATATAAATTGGTACAGCCACAATGAAAACCGGTATGGAGGTTTCTTAAAAAACTAAAAATAGAGTTACCACATGATCCAGCAATCTCACTCCTGGGCATAAATCCAAAAAGGATGAAAACTCTAATCTGAAAAGATAAATGCACCCAAATGTTCACAGCAACACTATTTATATTAACCAAGACATGGAAAGAACCCAAGTACCCATCAACAGATGATGGTTTTAAGAAGATACAATGGTTTAAGAAGTCACAAAAAAGAATGAAATACTGCCACTTGCAGCACCATGGATGGAGCTAGAGAATGCCATACTAAGTGAGGGAGTCAGACAAAGACAGACATTATATGAGATCACTTATATGTACAGTCTAAAAAATAATACAACTATATCTACACACAAAACAGAAATAGACTCACAGACACAGAAAACAAACTTACGGTTACCACAGATGACAGAGAAGGACAAATTAAAGGTATGGGATCAACAGATATAAATAATCCAAAAAATATGTATATGTTACTGAATCACTTTGCTGTAGAGCTAAAACTAACACAATAATGTAAATCAACTGTATTTTCAATTTAAAAGAAAGTATTCTTAGACACAGAAAACAAACTTATAGTTATTAAAGGGGAAATGGGAGGAGGGATAAATTAGGAGTATGGGATTAACAGATACATACACTTTGATATATATAAAATAAACAAGGATTTACTTTATAGTATGTGCATGTGTGCATGCTAAGTCGCTTCAGTCACATCCAACTCTTTGTGACCCTATGGACCATAGCCCGCCAGGCTCCTCTGTCCGTGGGATTCTCTAAGCAACAACACTGAAGTGGGTTGCCATGCCCTCGAGATCTACCCAACCCAGGGATCAAACCCGCAGCTCTTTTGTCTCCTGCACTGGCAGGCAAGTTCTTTACCACTAGCACCACCTGGGAAGCCCTAGGGAATTTTATTCAATATCTTGTAATAACCTAAAACGGAAAAGAATTGGAAAAATACAATATAACTGAATCACTTTGCTGTATACCTGAAACTAACAATGTTAGGAATCAACTACATTTCAATTAAAAAAATGTTATATTCTGTAAATACACAGTGAAGTATTTAATATTTAAGCAAAAAATGATGATGTCTGGGATCTTTTCCAAAAATAAAATCAGAGGACAAAGTATATAGGGTACCTGCAGATTACTCTATTACTCTGTTTGCCTCTGTATATATTTGAAATTTTCCATAATAACAGGCTTAAAAACATATTATTGGCAGTGGAAAAGGTTCTCCTACCATTTCATCTCTTTCCCAGTCTTGTTTGAACTTCATCACTACTTACCGGTTGTCTCACTAGAGATCTGGTTCTAAACATTAAATGGAAAAGCTGAGATCGATTCATAAATGAATTACACATAAAGTTATATACTAAGCAAGTAGGGATCTAGCCCATATAATTTATTTCTAGCTTTCTCTTTTCATTTAACATTCAAGGGAGATTAATCACAGATCAAAAATCCCTCTTTCTAGAAGGGATGTTAGTTATCCCTTCCAACCTACATATATTCATTGCTATTATCTACTATTTATTTATCAGGGACTGTGGGGATATAAAAATGAATAAAACTGGAAAGAATCTTTGTCTTTCTGGAGCTTACAATTTAGTAGGGAGAACAGAAATAACCACATAAATAAATATAAAACTGCAAATGTGGTCTTCAAGGTGAGAAGAACAAGCGAGGACAGCCTGTAATGGGATGTGAACAGTTCAAGCCTCTTGAGAGAAATCACGCTAAAGTTCAGACACACACAAACTGCTGTTAACTGAGTGAAGTGGGATGAGAAGGCACAAGAGGGAACGGGCAGATGGTGTGCAGGCTGCAGCAGAGGAAGCCGTCAAGGGGAAGTCCTGAAGGGCCAGCGTGGCAGGCGTGCTGAGAGCAAAGGGTGACAGACCGCTGGCAAGTTTAGGCAGGAGCCAGGTTATACAGGTCGTAGTAAGGCTTGTCTTTTTCTGAGAATCAATGGATGCCAACAAAGGATTTTACCAAGAGGGTGATTTACTCGTGAAAGATCATTCTGGCAGAGTGGCTGTGGGCAGGAAACCAGGTGAGGTACAATGAACTTCCTTCCCCAAGGGCACTAGGGCAGGAGCTTGATGGATCATATTACTGTGATTCTGAGAAAGTCAAAGAGATTATTTTCAGTTTTGTTAGTGTCAACTGTTTTGTCTCTGGAGCAAATAACAAAAGAAATGAACAAACCCCAAGAGTCTGACAGGTAAAGGGATTTTGGCATAACTGGATCACAGTCTCACAGACACACCTCTTATCTACATTAAGATCTGGACGTAGCTGTAGCGTCATTAATGTGATTTTGGTTTTTGTCTTGTAAGTTTGTTATGATTTTATCGCACACTAAAGTCTTACATTTTTAAATGAAGCCTATGGTTCTTTTATGGTTTCCTACTCACTTCATGATTATAAAACCTCTATGCTCATTTCCTTAACTTTTAATATTTCTAACAGTTTTCATTTGGGGGACTTCCCTGGTGATTCAGTGATTAAGAATCTGCCTTCTAATGCAGGGGATGCGAGTTTGACCCCTGGTCTGGGAACTAAGATCCCACATACTGCAAGGCAACTAAGTCCGAGGGCCACGACTTCTGGGCCTGCACGGCGTAACAGAAGATCCCGCATGCCACGACTAAGACACAACATAGGTAAATAAGTAAACTGTTTTTTAAAGTTTTCATCTTTGACATTAAATCTAATATATTCAGAGTTAAATTCTGATATAAGAAATGAGATAAGAATTCAATTAAAAAAATAAATATTGAGCTTATTGGCTAGGTGAGGCTTTAAAGGATATAATAATTGAAATATGACCCCAAAGTATAAATAGTGGGTCTTAATCCTAAAGCAAAAAAAAAAAGATTTTTGTCAAGAAGACAGAACTTCTTTCTACATATGTGTAGGAACACATGATAATCCCAGAGAACTCCCTAAGTAGTAGACAAGGAACCCAAATGTACTATTGGAATATAATTTTTTTTGCCCTAATTCACCATCTGTAGAGTATTATCCAGTACAATGTGGACCAGTAATATTAAAATGAAGTATATTTTTGTTTAAATGTGGTAAATTTAAATATTTAAATTAAGTATGAGACATTTTAAGCTTTAAATTTTAATGAACTAATAGAACAAATAAATAGTATCATTAAAAGTAATCTATAGGCACTAAAGGAATATTTTATATCAACAGTAAGAAAATTTCCTTAAAATCAACTTAGTTGAAACTGTATTTTAAAAAATCATTCATTTAAAACATAAAATATTGCTTGAAAAAATGTGGAGAATACAGAACACTCCAAAGAAAAATACTCATTAGGATACATTCCAATCAAACTCTAATAGAAAACTGATGGCAGCACAACAAGATAATGTTCTACATTTTAAAAAATTGTCTTCCATAATTTTCCTAAAGATGATAATAGTAAATATGACTAGGGTATTTATTTACTTTTATTTTAATGGGCATTAGAATTGTTTATTTAAATGCTAGGTTTCTATAATCCTGGAATACAACTGAAGATGAAAATATTAACTCTTTATGATTTTTTTAAAAAACACAAAAATATCTTAGAATGCCACAGAGAAAGAGCAAATCTATTCAATGCAAGCAGTAATAACTAGGTCAAATCACATATGACCAAAATGCAGCTTAGTATTTATTTTTCAAAGAAACTCTACTCACATTAATCATTTTAGGCTAAAACAGAGACACATACTTTAGAGCTATAAAATATACTTGGAAATTTGAAAATAGTTAAATATAATAAAGAAAAATGACATAGCATTTTAGTACTGAATTCTTCTGGAGATATCCATTTAGGAAGGAAACAGGTCATGTGAGAATCATCTCACTCAGTATTTCTTTTAAAATATTTAAATAGTTAACTAGAAAAGAAATTAATAAAATAATCTATTTACCTGACTGCTACCCGCAGTTGCCATGTTGATTTCTGCCACTCCTTGACCTTCATTCTGCCGTTCGGCTTCATGTGAGCCAGCTTCATGCTTGCTCTGAGATGACCTCTGTTAATATGGAGTTAACATCAATACATACAAAAACGGTGCATGCTTTCTCAGCCCACAGCTTTCCTTCTTTCTTGCTCTAAAGCTCTGAAGGCCTCAATGACACAGGTTCACAAAAGCACGGAGCTGCACTCCATAGCCTCCAGCGGGCTGTCAGCTGCCTGTCTCGGTCACAGCAAAGTGAAGTGTGTCCCTCGAACACTAGGGCTGCACAAGACAAAGGGTTTTCTGAGACCCACAGAAACACCATCCTCCACCAGCTGTGCTCACATCACTATCGGGGACATAACCCAACTAGAGCAAATAACTGTCTTTTCCGCAAGGTCACATGGTTCTGGTATTTAATAGAGCTGCAAATATAGCAGTTACTATAGCTTATAAATACCTTCTATGTAAGTATATTTATACTTACACACACATCTACTTTTATATACATCTGCTAATAAAAGTAATATGAAACCAACAGATAAGCTCTTAGATTCTAATATGAATAAAACCAAAACCTTTTCTAATGTAACCACCATCTGTTAGGTAAAGTGAAAGGGCAAGATTATATCCAGTAAAAGCAGTAATTTCAAGACAGATTATATCTAGTACAAAGCAGTCACTTTGAAAACTATCACCACAGAATCAAAGAAAGAAAATAATCAAGTATCTTTTATAGAAACAATTACCAGTGTGCCTCCTCTAGGAACATTATAGGCAAAATTAAAAATTACACATCAAAAATTGTGACATAATAATGGAAAACTATGTTACAAAATGGCTTCCACTGGAATTTATTTAAACATAAAGCTTTCCTAGACCATTTAAAATGTGACTTTAAAATAATTTACATATACTATTTCCATCAATAAACAAGTGTAAGTCATACATAGGCAAAAGAGAAGTAGTCCCAATAATTCAGAAACAAGAAAAAACAGTACCTTGGGAAAGTGATACCATAAAATTCAACAAAATCATCTAAAGCAGAGAATACAAAGTCAGTGAAGAGAAAAAATGAATCAACGAGCACTAAATCTACAAAGATTTGACACTGACATCACTGAAGATGTCAATATAAAAGTAATTATTGAGTATGTGCTATGTCAGTTACTTGCAATAGGGCTGGAGAACACAGTACTGACAAACCCAGGCATCGTTCAACGCACTCTTCCAGATTTAGTCTAGTCAGGGATGCTATCAAATAATGAAAGAAACAACAGTAAAGTTAAACACTTCGACAAGCACTCTGAAAAAAGAGCACAAGTTGCTTATAAGGATATATAACAGAGGGACATCAGACATTGTGGGAGTCGGGGGAAGTGCTCTCTTAGGAAGTATTGTTTGGACTGAGATCTAAAATATAAACAGGAGTTCTAGGAAACGGGATATGGCAGAGGATGAAGGAAACAGAGACCACATGCAAAAATTTAGGGAAATAGAGACCATATGCAAAGGAGCTGTGATGGGAGAAACGTGGTTTGCTCTAGGATATCAAAGAATTACAGTGTGAAGAGTAGAACAGAGAGATGGTTAAAAAAAGGAACTTAATGATTTTGTTGAATTTTAGTGTGATTCTCAGATGGCACTCATGCCCCCACATAACCAATACTCTAAAGGAAAAAGGTGCATGTATTCTGATCGTTTAAACTCAAATTTTGAATGGTCTAAGAAGATGGGAAACACAAGAGATCAACTTGCAGACTAAATATTAAAGTAAGTGGGAGATGACAGTCCTTTACACCCAGGGAAGCACTGATGCTTGGAGACAGAGGTCAACCTGAAGGACTGCACGACAGACTGGATACAGTGAGTGGAAGAAGAGATCTGGGGTCACAAACTACTCTTCTGTTTCTTAGCTCACACAGCTGAATAATGGTGGTACCATTCATGGAGACAGATAATACTAAAGGAGAAGGAGGATTTGGAGGATGTGGGGGTCACAAGGAGGACTTAGGAGGAGACCATCATTAGTTGTGCTTTGGTTACGTTGGATTTAAAATGCCTTTAAGACAATTCACCCACTTTAAGTGTACAACTCAATGACATTGAATAAACTTACCAAGAATCACTATATTTCAGTTTTAGACCATTTTCATCATTCTAAAAAGATCCTTCATGCTCATTTACAGGTAATCCCCATTCCCACTCACAGCTCCAAGTAACTATGACTCTGCTCTGTAAACTCGTCTTTTCTGTACGTTTATTGTAAATGGAATATACGGACTTACATGTCTAGCTACTTTTACTCAGTATAATGTTCTTGAGGTTCACCTCAGTTATAGTGTGTGTCAACAATTTGTTCCTTTTAATTGCCGAGTAGTATTACATTGTAACGGTATACATTTTATTTATTGATTTACCAGTTGATACACTTTTGCATTTTTCTACTTTTGGGCTACTGTGAATAATACTTCCATGAATATTCAAATTAAAGTCTCTGTGTGGACATATGTGCTCATTTCTCTTAGATAGCTAGAAGTGGAATTGCTGGGTCATATGGTAACTATACCTTTAATACTTTAGATAACTGCCAAACTTTTCCAAGTGGCTGAACCATTTTACATTCCCATCAGCAACATATGACAGCTTCTATTTATCCACATCCGTACCAATGCTTATTGTTTTCCTCATGATTACAGCCATCCTAGTGAGTATAGAGTGATATAGCATTGTGGTTTTCACTTGACTTCCTTAACATCCAATGATGTCGAGCCTATTTTCATGTGCTTATTAGCCATTCCTATGAATTTTTCTGGTGAAATGTGTATTCAAATCTTTAGCCCATTTGTAAGTTGGGTTGTCTCTTTATTAATGAGTTATAAGAGTACTCTGCATGGGATTTTAAAAACTATTTCTCATTGGCTATTTTCTAGAGACTATTAAATCATGCCACAATTTTCCTTATAGCTCCCATCTTTTGGGGCCCCTCCCCCCCCAAATGGTATACATTTGTCAGTAAATAACCTATAGAATACAAAAGAAAGTGGTAGGACTGGTTGCCTCATGTACCCTCTTGGAACTTCTGAGATTTGAATCAAGTGCAATAGTTATATCATCTGAGTTATATCCTGCATCTAGATCTTAAACCAGAATTGTTAGCAGGTAGGGCAAAGATAGTGTTATAAGATGCTTCATGGTGGAGAAATTATTTGGCAGACATCTTTTCTTCTCAGTACTGTATGTGAACTAATTTATGAGTATCTGATCCCCAGTTTTCTCCATTTTCTAGCTTCTCCTTCTGATAGTAATAAAGAAACAGCAAACAGTAAAATTAAAAACCTTTCTTTCTTAAATAAGACATGATACCTTCTTTTAGTTTATATTCACTGAATAAATGTAACGACTTAAGGCTATGAAAAATATGGCCATTTTTATAACAAAAAGAAACAAGAATAGACTAGGTTATGGTGGTAGACAGTTGGTCCCAAATCCAATGATATAAATGAAATCTTGAACAGATAAAAAAACACAAACAAGCCCCCAACCTGCAATAAACTTATAATTGTACTGATAATGAGAACTATTATTAACAAATGACAATTTTTCTTAGGAATTTCTAGAGGCCAGAATGTTGGTAACGTTTGGAAATGTACTGACAGTGAGTATATTATACCAGGCAAATGATGACCAAAAGAAGCCCCGTGCAGCAATACTAACAGCAAAGAAGGCTATTTAACACACATGAAAGAGTCAATCAAGTAGAAAAAATAAGTGTAAATATTGATTTAGAAATTAAAAAAAAAAACAACCCTGTTGATGCAGCCAAACAGTAAAAATCATAATACAAGAAAGATGGTGAATAAAAGCTAACTATAACTAAAGAAGCTAGAAAAACAACAGCAAACACTCAAAGCAGAAAAAATATATATAAAAAGAAAATATAAATGCAGTGCTGCTCAATAAAAAACAAAAGTTGCCTCTCTAAAAACAGTTTTAAAAATAGAGTATAGTAATTTTGATCAAGGGGAAAAAAAAACAAAACACCACAGATAAACTACCCTGGAAACCCAAAGGGGCCATAATAACCAGAATGCCACATACAGCAATGCCAATGACATTGAAAAAGGAGTAAAGAGATAGTTTTGTTTTATTTTGGAAAGAAAAAAACAGTACTGAAGAGTTAATATTGCAAAAAGGACACAGTCTGTATATTACAAATATTTGGTTCATACTGACTTAAAACATCCAGATTAAACTACTTTTAGCAATATGACTATTACACTGAACTTGACTACTTAGCAAGTACATGTTTCTACATATTTCAAATTCAAATGTACTGAAGCCAAAGCTTCTAAGAGATTTAAAAAGCAAGGCATGCATGACCAGAGTCTTAAAAGACACTGTTTTCAAAATTATACTTTTTGACATTAGAATTAGTTGTCTTCTCTGTGTGTAAATGGGCTTGCACTAAGTTTCTGCCTCCAAACAGAACTGTTCATTATCCGGTCAGATTCTCGGGGCTGGCAGTAAGTGTTGTTGCTGTGGTTTACTTGCCAAGTCATGCCCGACTCTTTTGCAACCCCATGGACGGTAGTCCACCAGGTGTCTCTTTCTACTGGATTTACTAGGGAAGACTACTGGGGTGGGTTGCCATTTCGTTCTCCAGGGAATCTTCCCGACCCAGTGATAGAACCTGCGTCTCCTGGGCTGGCAGGCGGATTCTTTACCATCGAGCTACTTGGGAAGCATGCTGGTGATGAAAGGACACGTCAGATTTGTTTCGCATACAAAAGTTTTCTCTCACTCTAAAAGCTGTGCAGCTACTATAAAAACATTACAAAACTGGCCAAACTAAGAAAACAAGGAGGTATTAGCAGTGGTTACCTGCCTTTTCATATTATTTCTGAAAGACTGTTTGTGCATATTAAAAAATGGGATCAAAGTGTACATACTATTTTGTATCTCATAAACATTTTAAAATATCAACAAGCACTTCATCATGTTTTTAGTAATTACAGTTAGAAAAAAGCACTAGGTTGATATTTCATTCTTTGCATTCTCTTCTTTTTTCCTGTATGATCTGGAATGTGAGTCTCAATCTGGCTGCATATTAGAAACTTTGCATTGGTATATCCCCAAATACTGAGCCAATTTTTCCTAGCAACAATTCTGTATTGTTCAATGAGGACTTTTATTCAACACTTTTTGCTCTTATTGCAGAGAGACAGGTCATCCTGTAGTTGACTTAAGAAGAAATACTTTATTTTCTCTGAGCCTCCCACATGCTATTTTTCCTTATTCAGCAATAGTTCATTTAAGTTCCATGTAGGTTTTCTTTCTATTTACCCATAAACAAAGTGACAAGTGCCCAAATTCAGGGGCTATAAACAGATAGCTGAAGGGATGGTTTTTTATACCCCATCCTTCTGTGTAGTGATCAAAACCAAATTTCAGCTGAAGAGCTGACAAATATGGTTTTAACCCCCTTTTTAATCCTCATTTCCAGAAGTACCTAGTGTAACCAACTCTGGAAACTTTCAGGACTCCACAGTGTAAAATGAGTTGCTTTGTGACCTCCTACTGCTCACTCTGGGGTCAGCTCTCTACCATAATCTAGAAGAATTATTTGTTTATCTGCTTTGCAGTTCTCCAAATTTTATTGTCACCTTCCCTGGTATTTGTGCTTTTTCATTTTACCCTTTTACTGTCATTTTAATGAAGTTTGTAAAGTAAGCACAGATAAATGTATATGATCAACTTTTACTATGGATTACACAAGGAGATAGCTTATTTACAAACTGTTAGTAGCCAAATTATATGTAAACAGATAACTGAAGTAAGGTATCTATTTATGGCTCTATAAGCTTTAATTGCATAAAAGTTATGAAGAAATCATACTAGTATAGATTTTTGAAATCTATACTTAATTTAATGAAAAAGCTTATCAAGTGTCTCAATTCTCTAGAGCATCTATTTCAATGACGCCATGCTAATTATACATATTTTCTTTTCTTAGAACAACCACCTATCATTATAACTACAAACAAAAGAGACAATTCACTAACCTTCGGTTGCTTGGGACTGTAAAAGCTGTCGTATACGAAGTATGTCCTTTTCTATTTGTTGAATTCTGGTTATTCTTCGCTAAAATAAAATAAGTAACCAAGTTAGATCTATTTTTATTAAAAAAAAACATTAGTTTTTAATATTAATTTAACATTAACCATTCTATGGTTACCATTTAAAAGTAGGATTATATCAAATCATTCTTTTTTCTATGCCAAGTCATTCTTATGTGAGAATTAGATACATATACATATACATATTCATATACTGAGGACATCAGTGCATCAGTTCAACTTTTTAACATATCTAACTTTATAAAACAGATCCCTAAATTTAGGAAAACTGCACAAATGCAAGTTATGTATCTACTTGGACCATAAAGAAAGGTGAGGGCTGAAGAACTGATGCTTCTGAACTGTGGTGTTGGAGAAGACTCTTGAGAGTCCAGTGGACCGCAAGGAGATCCAACCAGCCCATCCTAAAGTCCTGAATATTCACTGGAAGGACTAATGCTGAAACTGAAGCTCCAATACTGTGGCCACCTGATGCGAAGAGCCAACTCACTGGAAAAGATCTTGATGCTGAGAAACATTGAAGGCAGAAGGAGAAGGGGACAACAGAGGATAAGATGGTTAGATGGTATCATGGATTTCAATGGACATGAGTTTGAGCAAACTCAGGGAGACAGTGAAGGACAGGAAAGCCTGGCAATGCTGCAGTTCACAGAGTAGCAAAGACCTGGACATGACTGAGCAACTGAACAACACATGATACATAACAGTGTGAAACTGGTATATAAAAGCTGTTCTCAAAAACTTTCAAAAAGAAAATTACATCTGAATTTAAACTTTTATATTAATTCAGATGTCAGTACAGTATAATGAGTTTATGTAAAGTATGGCATCCTGTAAAGAGAAAGAGCATCTGATTTTTTTTTAAGAAGCACCAGTACGTAAACAATAAGAACAATCTTCCCTAAAGTTATTCCTATTACAGGTCAGCAGTACCTTTCAGAGTTAGCTTTCCCAAATACTTCAGCTAAACATTACTCCAAACACTAAAGATCACAATGATGGTAGGAGTTATTGCTTCCCCCATATACTGAGATCTTCAAGTGAACACAAAGCAGTAACTACAGATCAAACAATGTGGAAGTGAAAAATGTGGGAAATGTTTTAAAAATAAGTACTGCCAATATTTTATCATCAACTGCCAGAATTCCATAGTTGACACTGTAACATTGGTATAAGAAACTCTATTGTAAGAGTAATTGTTTCAATGAGGAAAAAGTGTCAGAAAATAGATGGAGTGATTTGCAAACTTTTTATGATTATGCACCCATCAATGAAAGATTTTTGAGCATGTATACTTCAATAGATAATTAAAGTATTATAACGAATAGCTTTAAGTATATACAGCTAAAAAGCTTACATACAAAACTTACCCTTGAATCATACATAGTTTTGTTTAAATACAATGTCCTTATGATTTTATTGCCATAGTAGGAATCATTATTGTTGCTGTTTTTTGGAAAAGTTCAAAACAGATGTGCTCACCAAAAAAGAAAACTTCCTCTCTCAGTCCCTCAGTTGTATCACTACAACTATGCTAATTCTCTATCACAATTCTGAAAATAGTGAACTTAAGGTAAATAATCACACTCCTCTCTCACGCTAGTAAAGTAATGCTCAAAATTCTCCAAGCCAGGCTTCAGTAATACATAAACTGTGAACTTCCAGATGTTCCAGCTGGTTTCAGAAAAGGCAGAGGAACCAGAGATCAACCTGCCAACATCCGCTGGAACATCGAGAAAGCAAGAGAGTTCCAGAAAAACATCTATTTCTGCTTTATTGACTATGCCAAAGCCTCTGACCGTGTGGATCACAAAAAACTGTGGAAAATTCTGAAACAGATGGTCACACCAGGCCACCTGACCCACCTCTTGAGAAACCTATATGTAGGTCAGGAAACAACAGTTAGAACTGAACATGGAACAACAGACTGGCTCCAAATAGGAAAAGGAGTACATCAAGGCTGTATATTGTCACTGTGCTTATTTAACTTATATGAAGAGTACATCATGAGAAATGCTGGGCTTGAAGAATCACAAGCGGGAATCCAGATTGCTGGGAGAAATATCAATAACCTCAGACACGGAGATGACACCACCCTTACGGCAGAAAGTGAAGAACTAAAGAGCCTCTTGATGAAAGTGGAAGAGGAGAGTGAAAAAGTTGGCTTAAAGCTCAACATTCAGAAAACTAAGATCATGGCATCTGGTCCCATTACTTCATGGCAAATAGATGGGGAAACAGTGAAAACAGTGGCTGACTTTATTTTCCTGGGCTCCAAAATCACTGCAGATGGTGATTGCAGCCATGAAATTAAAAGACGCTCACTCCTTGGAAGGAAAGTTATGACCAACCTAGATAGCATATTAAAAAGCAGAGACATTACTTTGTCAACAAAGGTCCGTCTAGTCAAGCTTATGGTTTTTCCAGTGGTCGTGTATGGATGTGAGAGTTGAACTGTGAAGAAAGCTGAGCACCGAAGAATTGATGCTTTTGAACTGTGGTACTGGAGCAGACTCGAGAGTCCCTTGGACTGCAAGGAGATCCAACCAGTCCATCCTAAAGGAGATCAGTCCTGAATATTCATTGAAGGACTGATGCTGAAGCTGAAACTCCAATACTTTTGCCACCTCATGCGAAGAGTTGACTCACTGGAAAAGACCCTGATGTTGGGAGGAATTGGGGGCAGGAGGAGAAGGGGATGACAGAGGATGAGATGGCTGGATGGCATCACCGACTCGCTGGACATGAATGTGGGTAAACTCCGGGAGCTGGTGATGGACAGGAAGGCCTGGTGATCTGTGATTCATGGGGTCGCAAAGAGTTGGACATGACTGAGCGACTGAACTGAACTGAAGGTAAATAATATTTTCTATTTAAGACATTTTACCATGTCCAATTTTCACCATGAAAACATGCTGAAGAAGAAATACTTTTAGTAGCTCTCTAAAGATTCTGCAGAGATGAGTGATTACTTCTACATCAGACACCAAATACATCCTGGCATTACAGAAACAACAAAACTATCTACACTTATTAGTTTCATAATATTTCATTGTTTTCCTCTCTCTATATAACCAGCTCCCCCTCACCAATAAAGTCCCAAGTCAAAATTTTTAATATTTAGAGGGTGAAAACAGGAAAATATACCTAACATTCCTCTTCACAGAACTGTATTTCTGTATTGCTATTAGGTCACTAGACCCTGTAATCAAGTCTGCACCTTGATGACTGCTTCCACAATAACATTTGTGCTTTCGTTACTCAACATAAAATGGAAGAAGTCAGTAGCACTTCTTTCCATTCTCTGTATGACAATCTTGAATATTTATGAAATTAAATAAAATGCAACATGCTTAATTGTTCAGGCATATAGACATGGTATGACTTTTGAAAAACTGATATAAAAATTATTTAGTAATATAGTTTGATATATATATTGAAGTACCATGTAGAATCAAACCCCATACTCGCCAGAGACACTCAGAGGGCTCAAACAAACTTTATGTGCACCAGGACCCAGAGACTCCACAGAGACGGAGACAGAACTGTGTTTGGGTGTCTCCTGTGAACATGTGGGTCAGCAGTGGACTGCTGCAGAGGCAGGGGCTCTGAGTACAGTAGACCTGAGTATGGCATAAGCTGTCTCAGAGGAGGTCACCATTAACCCAACATAGAGCTGCCAGAACTCACACAGGACTGGGGAAACAGACTCTGGGAGGGCACAAATAGAACCTCGTGTGCACTAGGACCCAGGAGAAAGGAGCAGTGACCCCACAAGAGACTGACCCAGACTTGCCCATGAGTGTCCAGGAGTCTCTGGCAGAGGCAGGGGTCGGCGGTGGCCTGCTGCAGGGTCAGGGGCACTGGATGTAGCAGTGCAGGCATGTGACCTTTTGAGCGAGGTCGCCATTATCTTCACTACCTCCACCATACTTTGGCCTCAGATAAATAACAGGGAGGGAACATAGCCCTGCCCTTCAACAGAGGATTGGATTAAAGGTTCACAGAGCATGGCCCCGCCAAACAGAACAAGACCCAGTTTCCCCCTCAGTCAGTCTCTCCCATCAGGAAGCTTCATAAGCCTCTTATCCTGATCCATCAGAGGGCAAACAGACTCAAAACCACAATCACAGAAAACTAACCAAACTGATCACATGGACCACAGCCTTGTCTAACTCAATCTAACTATGAGCATGCCTTGTAGGGTCAACCAAGATGGATGGGTCATGGTGGAGAGTTCTGACAAAACATGGCCCATTGGAGAAGGGAAAGGCAAACCACTTCACTATTCTTGCCTTGAGAACCCCAACAACAACATGAAAATGCAAAAAGACAGGGCACTGAAAGATGCACTCCCTGGGTTGGTAGGTGCCCACTACGCTCCTGGAAATAACTCCACAAA
The DNA here is from genome assembly GCF_963930625.1 of Muntiacus reevesi. Lineage (NCBI taxonomy): Eukaryota > Metazoa > Chordata > Mammalia > Artiodactyla > Cervidae > Muntiacus > Muntiacus reevesi. Next base: position 212,129 of record NW_027077815.1, on the reverse strand, counting down.
GACTGACGAGATGGAGCCAAGCAAAAACAACATTCAGTTGTGGATGTGATGGTGACGGAAGCAAAGTCCAATGCTGATAGAGCAATACTGCATAGGAATGCTAGGTCCATGAATCAAGGCAAACTGGAAGTGGTCAAACAGGAGATGGCAAGAGTGAACGTCAATATTTTAGGAATCAGCAAACTAAAATGGATTGGAATGGGTGAATTTAATTCAGATGACCATTATTACTACTGTGGGAAAGAATCCCTTAGAAGAAATGTCATAAGTCAACAAAAGCACTCGAAATGCTTGGGTGCAGTCTCAAAAATGACAGAATGATCTCTGTTCATTTCCAAGGCAAACCATTCAGTATCATGGTAATCCAAGCTTGTGCCCCGACCGGTAATGCTGAGGAAGCTGAAGTTGAATGGTTCTGTGAAGACCTACAAGACCTTCTAGAACTAACACCCAAAAAAAGATGTCCTTTTCATTACATGGGACTAGAATGCAAAGTAGGAAGTCAAGAAACACCTGGAGTAACAGGCAAACTTGGCCTTGGAGTACAGAATGAAGCAGGGCAAAGGCTAATAGAGTTTTGCCAAGAGAACACACTGGTCATAGCAAACACCCTCTTCCAGTAACACAAGAGAAGACTCTACACATGGTTTTCACCAGACGGTCCACACTGAAATCAGACTAATTATATTCTTTGCATCCAAAGATGGAGAAGCTCTATAGAGTCAGCAAAAACAAGACCGGAAGCTGACTGTGGCTTAGATCATGAACTCCTTATTGCCAAATTCAGACTTAAACTGAAGAAAGTAGGGAAAAACTACCAGACCAATCAGATATGACCTAAATCAAATCCCTTATGACGATGCAGTGGAAGTGAGAAATAGATTCAAGAGATTAGATCTGATAGACAAGACTGCCTGAGGAACTATGGACGGAGGTTCGTGACATTATACAGGAGACAGGGAGCAAGACCATCCCCAAGAAAAAGAAATGCAAAAAGGCAAAATGGTTGTCTGAGAAGGCCTTACAAATAGCTGTGAAGAGAAGTGAAAGGCAAAGGAGAAAAGGAAAGATACACTCATTTGAATGCAGAGTTCCAATGAATAGCAAGGAGAGATAAGAAAGCCTTCCTTAGTGACCAATGCAAAGAAATAGAGGAAAACAACAGAAAGGGAAAGATGAGATTTCGTCAAGAAAATTAGAGATACCAAGGGAATATTTCATGCAAAGATGGGCACAATAAAGGACAGAAATGGTATGGACCAACAGAGGCAGAATGTATTAAGAAGAGGTGGCAAGAATACACAGAAGAACTGTACAAAAAGATCTTCACAAACCAGATGATCAAAATGATATGATCACTCACCTAGAGCAGACATCCTGGAATGCGAAGTCAAGTGGGCCCTAGGAAGCATCATTACGAACAAAGCTAGTGGAGGTGATGGAATTCCAGTTAAGCTATTTCAAATCCTCAAAGACGATGCTATGCAAGTGTTGCACTCAATATGGTAGCAAATTTGGAAAACTCAGCAATGACTGCAGGACTGGAAAGGGTCAGTTTTCATTCCAATCCCAAAGAAAGGCAATGCTGAAGAATGCTCAAACTACCACACAATTGCACTCATCTCACATGCTAGCAAGGTAATGCTCAAAATTCTCCAAACCAGACTTCAACAGTATGTGAACCATGAACTTCCAGATGTTCAAACTGGATTTAGAAAAGGCAGAGGAACCAGAGATCAAATTGCCAACGCCTGCTGACTCATCAAAAAAGCAAGAGAGTTCCAGAAAAAAAACATTTATTTCTGCTTTATTGACTATGCCAAAGCCTTTGACTGTGTGGATCACAACAAACTGTGGAAAATTCTGAAAGAGACGGGAATACCAGACCACCTGATCTGCCTCTTGAGAAATCTGTATACAGGTCAGGAAGCAACAGTTAGAACTGGACATGGAACAACAGACTGGTTCCAAATAGGAAAAGGAGTACGTCAAGGCTGTATATTGTCACCCTGCTTATTTAACTAATGTGCAGTGTACATCATGAGAAATGCTGGGCTGGATGAAGCACAAGCTGGAATCAAGACTGCTGGGAGAAATATCAATAACCTCAGATATGCAGATGACACCACCCTTATGGCACAAAGTGAAGAAGAACTAAAAAGCCTGTTAATAAAAGTGAAAGAGGAGAGCGAGACAGTTGGCTTTAAACTCAACATCAAAATTAAGATCATGGCATCTGGTCCCATCACTTCATGGCAAATAGATGGGGGAAACAATGGAAACAGTGACAGACTTTATTTTTTGGGACTCCAAAATCACTGCAGATGGTGACTGCAGCCGTGAAAGGAAAGACGCTTGCTCCTTGGAAGAAAATTTATGACCCACCTAGACAGCACATTAAAAAGCAGAAACATCACTTTTCCAACAAAGGCCCGTCTAGTCAAAGCTATGGCTTTTCCAGTAGTCATGCATGGATATGAGAGTAGGACTTAAAGAAAGCTGAGTGCCGAAGCATAGATGCTTTTGAACTGTGGTGTTGGAGAAGACTCTTGAGAGTCCCTTGGACTGCAAGGAGATCCAACCAGTCCATCCTAAAGGAAATCAGTCCTGAATATTCATTGGAAGGACTGACGCTGAAGATTCAACTCCAAGACTTTGGCCACCTGATGCGAAGAACTGACTCATTTAAAGACCCTGATGCTGGAAAGACTGAAGGCGGGAGGAGAAGGGGACGGCAGAGGATGAGATGGTTGGATGGCAACACTGACTTAATGGACATGAGCTTGAGTAAACTCCGGGAGCTGGTGATGGACAGGGAGGCCTGGTGTGCTGCAGTCCATGGGGTTGCAGAGTCCGACATAACTGAGCCACTGAACAGAAGTGAACTGAATAGTTCAGTATGAATTCAGGACAGCTCTCAAGAAATTAGGAATAGAAGGTAAATTCCTTAACGTGATAAATGGTACCAAAAACCTTAAGTAAACAGCATACTTAATCGTGAAATTTCAGAATTCTCTTTAAAGCCAAGGTGAGATGAAGAAGACCAATTATCATTGCTTTATTCAAAGATGTATTACATTTCTTATATAATACAAAGAGGGAAAAAAGGACTGGAAAAGACAAAACTGTCATTACTTGGAGACAATTTAACATCTAAATGAAAAAATCCAAGAAAATCTTAAACTACTGAGACAATCTAACAAAAGAGTTCAGGAAGACTCCTGGATACATCAAATTTAGTAATGTAAACTAGAGAAAATTCCATTCACAATAGCAACAAAAACTAAGATATCTAGGAATAAATGAAAAAAAAAAGATGTGTAAGAGGATCATGAAGAATATGGACTACAGAGAATGAGATGTTTGGATAGCATCACAGACTCACTGGACATGAATTTGAGCAAACTGTGGGAGAAAGTGAAGGACAGGGAAGTCTGGTATGCTGTAGACCATGAGGCTGTAAAGAGTTGGACATGACTTAACAATTGAACAACAAGGGTTTTATGAAGAATGTTATAAAGCTTTTCTGAAGGGCATAGAATAAGACCCAAATGAATGAGATACAAAACGAGTAACAGTACCTAATATTTACTTGGAATTTGCTAAACTCCAAGGGTTTTATGCATATTAACTCATTTAATCCTTACATTTTTTACAGGGAATCATTTTCTACATTTTACCAATGAGAAAACTGAGGCAGAGTTTAAACAAGATCACTGTGCTGATAAGTGACACGGAATTAGAATCCAGAGACCAATCTTTCAACCAAGATCCAATCTTCATACTGTAAAGATATAAATTCTCCTGAAATTAATTTATAAATTCAATGTATAACTAATCAAAAGTCAATAAGGTTTTTCCTTGAAGAAAATAAGCTGATAACTAAATTTCAAATAAAAGAGTAATGAAACAGAATATAAACACATTTTTACAGACGTAAATAAGTAGGACTCATACTACAAGACTTAAGATTAATAAAATTATAGCAAATAAAACAAGTGTGGTATCCAGAGAAGCTAAAACAGACTAATGGAACAGAGTTCACAAATATTCAGCAAATACAACTTCTCAAATGCCAAAAACAGCATTACTAATCCATGGGGAAACAGAGATGCATCCAATAAATGTTAATGGAAAATTCTGTTAACAACATAAATATATATCTATCTGTGTGTATCTGTATGTCTGTATATATCACTAATTATATAATTATTGAATAGAAATTATACTGCATATAACATATACTATATACACACATTTAAAAATCATATGCATGAGTGTTTATATATATATATATACATAAAATTAGATTCCTACCTCTAAAACTAAAAGATGATGCTATGAAAGTGCTGCACTCAATATGTCAGCAAATCTGGAAAACTCAGCAGTGGCCATTGGACTGGAAAAGGTCAGTTTTCATTCCAATCCCAAAGAAAGGCAATGCCAAAGAATGCTCAAACTACCTCACAATTGCACTCATCTCAAACGTTGGTAAAGTAATGCTCAAAATTCTCCAAGCCAGGCTTCAACAATACATAAACTGTGAACTTCCAGATGTTCAAGCTGGTTTTAGAAAAGGCAGAGGAACCAGAGATCAAATCGCCAACATCCGCTGGAACATCGAGAAAGCAAGAGAGTTCCAGAAAATCATCTATTTCTGCTTTATTGACTATGCCAAAGCCTCTGACTGTGTAGATCACCACAAACTGAGGAAAATTCTGAAAGAGATGGGAATACCAGACCACCTGACCTGCCTCTTGAGAAACCTGTATACAGGTCAGGAAACAACAGTTAGAACTGAACATGGAACAACAGACTGGTTCCAAATAGGAAAAGGAGTACGTCAAGGCTGTATATTGTCACCCTACTTATTTAACTAAAGTGCAGTGCTCGCTTTGGCAGCACATATGCTAAAATTAACTAATGTGCAGAGTACATCATGAGAAACGCTGGGCTGGATGAAGCACAAGCTGGAATCAAGACTGCCAGGAGAAATATCAATAACCTCAGATATGCAGATGACAGCACCCTTATGGCAGAAAGTGAAGAACTAAAGAGCCTCTTGATGAAAGTGAAAGAGGGCAGTGAAAAAGTTGGCTTAAAGCTTAACATTCAGAAAACTTAAGATCATGGCAACTGGTCCCATCACTTCATGGAAAATAGTTGGGGAAACAGTGGCTGAGTTTATTTTTTTGGGCTCCAAAATCACTGCAGATGGTGATTGCAGCCATGAAATTAAAAGACACTTACTCCTTAGAAGGAAAGTTATGACCAACCTAGACAGCATATTAAAAAGCAGAGACATTCCTTTGCCAACAAACATCCGTCTAGTCAAGGCTATGGTTTTTCCAATGGTCATGTATGGATTGTTGGATTATAAAGAAAGTTGAGTGCCGAAGAATTGATGCTTTTGAACTGTGGTGTTCAAAAGAGAAGACTCTTTTTTTTTTTTTAATTCCCCATCCCGATCCCCTCTCCCACCTCCCTGGAGAAGACTCTTGAGAGTCCCTTGGACTGCAAGGAGATCCAACCAGTCCATCCTAAAGGAGAGCAGTCCTGTGTATTCATTGGAAGGACTGATATTGAAGCTGAAACTCCAATACTTTGGCCACCTGATGTGAAGAAATGAGTCATTTGAAATGACCCTGATGCTGGGAAAGATTGAGGGCGGGAGGAGAAGGGGATGACAGAGGATGAGATGGCTGGATGGCATCACCGACTCAATGGACATGGGTTTGGGTGGACTCCGGGAGTTGGTGATGGACAGGGAGGCCTGGCGTGCTGCGGTTCTTGGGGTCGCAAAGAGTCGGACATCACTGAGCAACTGAACTGACTTACTGACCTCTAAAACATATATAATAGCAAATCTGAGATGAATTAACGATCTAATTGAAAAATAAAACATTAGACTTACTAGAAAAAAATAGGGTATATTTAAAGATAGGAAAAGATGTAAAAATAGGTTGAAGAAAGCACAAATACGACAATATAACTAATTTAGCATTACAATAAAAAATAATTTTTTGTTATCATTAAGCAAAAGTAGGTAACAGATTTGGCAGGGAACAGTTATGAAATACATCATGTATAACAGATGGGTATTAAGAGTATATTAAAATATCTCTCAAATATAAATGAATAAGACATCTAACAATATGAAAAAAACAGCAAAAAGAAAATCTTAAAAGTCTAATACATATATGAAAAGATATTCAACTTCAGTAGTACTCATGAAAGTATAAACTAAATGACAAGATAATGTTTCATATGCTCATTGATTGTTAATTATAAAGTTTGACTCACAATTTCTGAAGGAAAAAAAGAAAACAAGAGTCAAAGGAAACAGAATTCTCATATACTCCTGGGAGAAACGCAAACTGATAAAATCATTTTGAGGGCAATCTGGCCAACACTATTCAGAACACTCCTACCTTAGGACCAGCAATTATGCTTTCAGGTATGTGTACCAGAGCAGAGGTCAGCAAGTTAAGGCTTGCCAGTCATCTGTTTATGAATCATGTTTTACTGAAACACAGTCATGCTCATTTGCTCATATACTGTTGTCTATGGTTGCTTTCTTGCTACAAAGGCAGAGTTGAGTAGTTGCAACAGACCACATGGCTGACAAAGTCTAAGCTACTTACCATACAGCCCTCTAAGAAAAAGACTCTTGACCTAGAAAAACTTTTGTGCACGTTTATAGGATATGGATAAGTATGTTTATCAGAGTTGTTTCAACAGTGAGAAATTATAAATCACCTAAATATATGTCAAGCAGAAAACAGGTAAAGCTACACAGAACTATGTCATCCATGTATTTATAAAACATTACAGCAGCACAGAAGGATAAGTAACTTTCGTTCTACCAATCCCCAACTCCCAGAAAAAGCTCTTATGAATAAGCTGATGTACATTTATCCAACCTTTTCTTACACGCATAGAGGAGAGTAGGGAGCACCATACTATGAGCCCAAATTTGTGTTGAACAAATAAAGAAACAAATAAATAAATAACCAAACTGTTAATGGAGACAGGCAGAGACTAATTCAAATAGGCATGGGCAAGAGTGGATTTTGTTTCAATTTCCCCAAAACTGTTCCACAGTCATTTGTATGTGTTTTATTGGTCATCTGCATTTTCTTTTCAATAAACTGAATGATTACATCCTCTGCCCATATAAAAAGTTGTCTTTTTCTTCTTAGTTTGTAGAATTCTTACAGTACAGGGATATTAAACCTTTCCCCCTTGATGTGTCACAAATAGTTTCCCGTATTTTTTTTTTCCTGCAGGATGAATGCTTTAAAATTTTACAAAATAAATCCTGTCCCCTCCTATTGCTTTTGAGTTTCCATTCTTAATTAAGATCTCTCTTGTCCTATATTTTCTTCTATTAATTTTATTTTTTACATTTAGATATTTAACTCACCTGTAACTCTTCATGTACTAGATAGGGCTTCCTTGGTGGCTCAGTGGTAAAGAATCTGCCTGCCAATGAAGGAGATGTGGGTTCAATCCCTGGGTCAGGAAGATCCCCTGGAGAAGGAAATGGCGACCCATTCCAGTATTCTTGCCTGAGAAATCCCATGGACAGAGAAGGCTGACGGCCTACAGTTCACAGGGTCACGAAAGAATCGGACACGACTTAGTGACTAAAAAACAACCACCACCAGAAAGGTTCCCAGTTATCATCTATGTTCTCACTGAGTTATTTACCATTCCCCCCCACCCAAACTTGCAACTTCTATCATTAAAAGATTCCAGATTTTCTTACATCTTTTTCTAGTCTCTATTCTGTTCTATTTGCCTATGTCTATTCCTGTGCTATTAATATCATACTGTGATTACTGCAACACCTTTACAGCAAATTTTACCAAATGGTAAGGCAAATCCTCACTCACTATAATTTTCTTAAATACTTTTGGAAATTCTTACTTTACAAACTTAAAAATCATTTTTCCGGGCTCTAAAAAAATTAAGATTATGACTAGAATCATATTATATTTCTATATCAACTTTTTAAAGAAAGACATTATTAGGATATTAAAATCTTCTCACCCAGGGATCTTATTTATTTTTAGCAACAGAGACATCAGTGGTTTAATGGAAGGGGGATCTTACACACCTGAAACAAAGTCCTGGAGTGATACCCTACCATGTGTGACGGATGGCAGGCAGGACACGCAGCAGGCTTCCCTCTTGGGTGGAAGGGGAGAGTGCCAGTTACACAGTGATGTCAGGCTGGCTCATCAGTTACCAGGGAAAGCCACAGAGGGGGAATGCCCTTCACTGCCCCAGTGATCAGCACAGACAATAGCTGGGGCCAGGGGCAAGTGTGTGGGAAGGTCAGGCTTGTATGCAGGGTGCAGGGGAAGCAGGCATTCACAGGATGTACAGACAGCAAGAGTGGTCTGACTACTCACTTCACTCCTCCATACCCTGCAGGACCTTACAATCTTAGTTGGCCCCTCTTCTGTGATATCCCTGGCATCGCTGCAACCAGATAACACAAATACAATGCAGAGAGCCACACAGGCTTTTCTACTTCTAGGGCCCCATAGTGTGTCCTTTAGCAATTTTATATTTTTCTTCATGTGGTCTGTGTTTGGTATTTTAAAATTTCCTGTCATTATGAAGAGATCATTCTACCCAATTTCCATTTCCAAATGGTAGTCATTGCTAATAGAGAAACCCTAATGTATCTTAACTCCAGCCACCCTACTGAGTTCTCTCATTAGCTGAAAAACTTTTTGGCTCTTCACCATGGTTTTTCTAGGTAGACAACAATGTAGTTTACAAATGACAATTATTTGCTCTCTTCCCTTCTAGTTGGAAAATAGTGCAGTAGTTAAACAATTTGTTTTCTTTCTACCTGAATTAGTGGAACCTCCAAACAAAGTTAAGTAATAGTGATGAGAGCAAGCGGCAAACCATGTTAATGACTGCAAAGGTAATAATCTAATTATTTCTCTATTTTCTCAATCTAATATAATGTTGGCTTCTGTTTCTGGTACATAATTGTTTTTAAAAAAAACTTTCACTCTATTTTTATTTTACTTGGAATTTTTATCCATCTTTTCCTTGCAAAGGAGGTAACACATTTTTTTCTCATGGCCTCAGGCCTTCTTGGAATTCACTTTCATGTTCGTTAGCTGACCATTCTAGTCTTACGTGCTGAGTCACTCAAGCAGAGTTATGAGGGAGAGAATTACTATGGACAATTATTTTCATTATTCCCATTACCTAATTATTAGTGTTTGTAAGAGTTGCATACTACTAATGTAATAATTTAATAACTACCCAAATGGTGGACACTGCAATCGTCTCTCTCTCTCTGTCTTACAGTGTTGTGATGAATAGCATAAAATCCATACTTATATTCTTGCTGCTTTAACTCGACATTCCTGGAGGACATATTCTGAGAGTCTTACAGAATTACTATGTCAGAGGGTACAAACATTTTAACTTTGACAGGTAGTGCTACAGAGTCCTTCAGGACTGTACCAGTTTATTCTTACAACAGGCAGACAACGATGCTTCATATTACAATCTCTCAAAATCTCACCAGTATTACATGACACTAAACTTTAAAGCTTTTGCCAGCCTGATAGGCAGAAAATTAACCAACCAAACAAGAAACCACCACCACAAACAAAAAACAACATTATTGTATGTTACTTTTCCCTGATAACTAGTGACGTTTAAGTATATTTTAACAATGATTTATTAACCACTTGTACTTTTGTGATGGGACTACTCATACCTTCTGATTATTTTCCTCTTTGGTTGTCTTGTTTTCAATTGATTTGTCGGTGCTCCCTGTATATTAGGGATAGTAACTCCTCATATGTACTGCAAATACTTCCATTTTTGCTTTGTGTACAATATCTCTTTAGCCCTAAGCTTAATATATTTCCAGAATAAATGAATGTTTGCTGTATTTATAAAATATGGACTAAAAATTCCTTAGAATATTAACTAGCAAAAGAACACTATATTCCAGAACAAAATTAAAATGAATACATCTGCACATATCTGGACAAAATGGCCAAGAAAGAACTCAAGTTAACCTGTTCTAGAGTAAGCTGTCTGGAATATACTTATTTATATTTATACATTAATACAGACATTTTCATATCAACATCTCATTTCTTAAGAACCTCTAAAAGCAAACACATTAACAGATATAGAAAAACATGTATACAGTATTCCATAAATTCACATTCTAAAAACGCAAATTCATATAAACCAGAGTAAAATTTCTCATAGTTTTTCTATCAACAAACAAAATCTGCCTGGTATTTTAAAATAATTTCATGAAAACACCAACTGTTACAAATACTAAATCTGTATTAATTGTATCATATAATTTAAAGTATCTTTGGAAATTCATTATATATTCTTGATTCCATACCACTTATATGGTGATAAATACCTTCTCCCAATATGTAACTTATCTTTTCACCTTTTTATTTTCTTCTTTTGGCCGTGCCATTTTGGCTTGCGGGATCTTAGTTCTCTGACCACAGACTGAACTCAGGGCCTGGCAGTAACAGCACTGAGTCCAAACAAATGGACAGACAGGGAATTCCCAAACATGCTTTTTCCCCTTTTCATTTTCTTTAAGGTACCTAATATAAGATAAATTCTTAATTTTAAAATAGTAGAATTTTACCAGTCTTTATAATTAGTCTAATGTCTTAAGAAATCCTTTCTTATGCCAATATTCTTTCTTTACATAGTTGAGGGTAGAAACATGAGAATGTTCTCCATTCAATTTGTTTCTCTTCCCAAGGTTCTTTTTATATGTTTCTCTCCTCGAATGAGACTTTCCTTTTTTCATTACACAAACACAGAAGTAAAAATCTCAAAGGATAACTGAAGTTAGCTAGCAACTAATAAGATGACCAGAATTGAATTCTTCTTCCCTCTTATAATTCCAAGGCATAGCAGAACAGTATCCGAGAATTGAAATATGAAGGCAGAATTATGTGAATACTGGTTATGCTTCCCAGCAGCCATAGTAAACTATTCTTATTTTGAACTAGTGCCAAAGTAAAGATAGACTTTAAAAAATCTTTAAGAATAAAACTTAACCAAAGTTAACAGAGCTGTAATTCATTAGATTCTTCATAGAAATCTACCTACTACTGTTTCATAGTTTAATAATAAATATGTTACCTGTGCTCGTTTTTCCATATCCTGGCAACTACCTAGTTGTTCTTCCATTGCAACTATGATTTGCCTTGCCTCGTATTCCAACTGCCTTCTGGTCATATCTGTTTGTAAGGAAAACTAAAACCACAAGTAAAATGAAAATGTTAATATCTTGTGTTTATCAGTAAAAATAAAAAAGCATATAAGTATCCATAAAGAAAATGAATAAACAAATACATAAGTTATCATAAGAAAGTTATTTTTTACTCTAAGAAGTCCTAAAACTTGATGATCACTGCTAGGCTCAGCCTGGCTTTCTGATGTGAAGTGAAGAGTTGAAACACTTTTACTGCCCCACAGTCACAAATAGTTTTAATTAAATTGTACTAGCTCTTTAAAATATATATATTTATCCAGTTAAGGTAAGCCTATTTTCAGTTACCTTACAATTCTTCTGCCCTGAAGAAGCACTACTTTGAACTGTTAAAAATTAGAATATTAATGTGGACAAAATAGAAAAATCAAGGATCAGGTCCATCATCCTTAAGTTTATACCTCACTTCAGGATTCTTATGTACATGGAGACTAAATAGAGAGAACTTTCCCACATGTAAAGTAAAGAAGACAGAATAAAGAAAAGCTTTTATATAAAAATAAATTGCAAGATAGCACAAACTTTTTGGTAAAAATATAAATATGAACCAAAGTTGAAACAAACCAAAAAAAGTACTTCTTCATGGAGTGGGTGTTAGTGCATTCAAAACTTTATTAGCCCTCTTAACTACAATTCCAGATGTTGTGGTAACTGCTAGGTATAAAAAATGAAAAAAGGAGAAGGCAAAGAAACTTACAAAGACATGCTCCAAGGCTAAAAGAACAGCTGGACAAAATAATGAGTGACAGTTATAACAGACCACGAAGGGAATAAGGAAGTGCTGTAGATTCTTCATGCTCTGTAAGTCCAATAAAAAGCTGCATGTGGGCAATTCCCTGGAGGTCCAGGGGTTAGGACTCCACACACTCACTGTCAAGGGTGAAGGTCTGATCCCTGATCAGAAACTAAGATCCTACATACACACACACACACACACACACACACACAGACAGACAAAAGCTGCATGTGTATGTGTCTGACTCAGAAGAGCATTCTGTAGGCCTAAGAATCCCAAAATGTGTTGTCAGGTTAAGTTAGAGAAGCTTTCACCCTTTCCCCTTGCAATATACAGACGACATATGCAGGATGCGTTCCTATAGGCATATCCACATTATGTGTTGCAACACAGTTGAAATAGTCTCCATGCTGTGAGTCATGTTATAACTACACTTATTTGTCCTCCACTTCCAAAAATCCCTTGCGCAAAAGGTTGAAGATGACACATTATATTACAATAACGTGGTTTATATTTGATGTTTTAAGCAATGCCTGGTAACCTGATAAGTATTTCTATATGAAAGCATTCTTAACCTGCCTTCCCAATATAAAATAAAAATTTTGTGAATTTAAAAATATTTATGAAATATAAGCAATTTACATTTGCTAATGTTGCCTAATGGTCTATAATGTCTTACATATCCTCTTAAATAAATGTGACTGACTATATGGTAAATTAATATGGGAATGAGCTGACAACTGATCTTTGTTTCAGGTATTAACCAATTGCTCTTGAACTGTTTCATACACAACTGCATGCAGACAGCTAGACTCTAAATACTGTACATTTTAATTACCAAAGTGAATGTTAAGCAAAACAGTGCTTTAATATTAAGAGCAACGATCCCTTCAAACCCTACTGAGTTCCTAATCCTCATACGTCCACACTCTCTATGAACTGTTCTTTCACTTGTGGTGTCTCCTTAGCTCCCAAAATGATGTTAACGACATTGTCAGGAAGGGAGATTCTTTCCCTCTCACAACCTGGATAAGTTTGTGCTCAGGAGGCTGACCACTGAAGTTTCTAGTTCTAGCTCCCGCCAGACAATGCCCACCCACGCAGGAATGTGATTAACTGCGTGTTCTGGAAAAGGTTTTTCCTTCATTGTTACTTCTTCTTTTATAATGTCCTCTCAAAACTATTAGAAAATGAAAAATCTAAGCTAAGAGTTGAAGATTAATTTTAACTGGCCTATTTCTAAAAAATTGTTTTAAAATTTATGGGTAACAGTTAAAATAAAGTCTTATTTAAAATTATTAATGTATTTCAGAAATGTTCTTATACGTGTCACCCCATGAATAGAACAGTTGACTTGGAGAGCTTGGGTGGGGAGGGAGAGGCTGACAGAATTAAGTTATTTTTTACATAGTTATATTAGCAAAACAAACAACTTTTAGTGCTTGCAAAAAGCTCTAACATCTGTGCCAACAGCTACTGTCATTTACAATAACTAGAATAGGACTCAGGTTATCTCAAAGATACTTTCACTGCAAAAACCATCTGGCACAAGTCCTGTAATATAGTTCAAAAAACAGACAGATGGTAGTAAACATTTCTACAGAGTATCTTTGGTAATTCAACACGTCAAATAATAAAACACCTAGCTGAATCCTGAATCTTTTAGTTTTATCATCTCTACATACAAAATTCATTGACTATATATTTATGTTGAAGTTGGATAAAACATATTACAGTTTACAAATAACTATATAGTTATAAACTTATATACACTTTCAGATATAAAAATAAGTTATTTTGTCAAGTTACTTACATTTTCAGTTAAAGGAAGGCTATCTGTTCTTTTAGTGAGATTCTGAAGTTGAGCATAATACCAGTCTTTTTCCTTTTCTTCTTTGTCAAGGTCAGCAAGAAGCAATGATCTGTTTTTCAAAAAAAAGTTAAGTTTACACAATGCTAATATGGAGCACATAACAGCAACTCTCATAAGCTATAACTGTAATGTTTTCTATTTAAAGTAATATAATAAATAAGTGAGAATTTGACTAATTTTAGATTTCTGAAGGTGGGACTTAGATTACAGTCATTAAAATTTGAATATTAAAAGTTTTAAACTTTTTCAGCTAAATAAGATGGCAACCATTCTTACTAGAATATTTACATTTCAACCAAATGCTTTCTTCACATTTAGAGTCTACGAATTTGATGTTGGTATACAGTTAAAAGTATAGATTTAATAAAACTCAAATATAAGAATAAAAAGTATAATAAAGGAGCAAAGAAAAGCAGTAATTATGCAAAAAATAAATTTAGAGTATAGGGAACTATTGCACGTAGCTTTCAGCTTCTTATTAGTCAAAATAAGAAATATATTATCACTGTGTGGTAACAGGAGGTTGTTCTGAGGGAGAGAGACATTTTCTTAGGCTTGGAATCTGAAGATGAACTTGTTACATAATTTCTGACAACCCAATCGATGATGTCCTCAATAACAACCTATATCAATATTCTATATCAATACTCCGTATCTGATCAATATAAACATAAATGCAAAATAAAGGGTTAAGAGGAAAAAATCAGTAGGTACAAGAAGTATATGATCTATGTCCTTTTTTGTGACTCCTTCCCTAAGCGACCACTATTATTCTCTTATATTTATTTCCAGAGACATTCTATAAAAATGAAAGAATATATGTGTACATATGTACATGTACATTTTAAAACATAAATAATAGCATATTATTATCTGTGCTGTCTTATAACTTTTTACCACTTAAAAGTCTATCTTGGAGATCATTCTTGTACCAGAATATAAAAAGGTCCTATGTGGTTTTTTGCTAGCTGCAAAGATATTTATGAATCCATAAAAGAATAAATAATAACTGGTTCTATGTTAGAGGGCATTTAGGGTCTTTCTAATCTTTTGCTATTATAAACAGTGCTTCATTGAATATACTTATATATAACTTCATTGTACAAATATGCAAGCATGTGTAGATGACAAATTCCTAGGATATGTAAACTTTTAACTTACTGTCCTTACTAGATATTGTACCAATTTATGCTTCTGCCACCTTTGACAATATAAATGCTTCATCAAACCTTTTAGATTCTTTTACATTTCTAGGGTTTAAAAAATGGTATATCATTATGGACTTCCTTGTTTTCAGCCACACTGCACAGCTTGTGGGATCTTAGTTTCCAGACCATGGATGGAACCCCAGCTCATGGCATTAGAAGTGCGGAGTCCTAACCACTGGACCAAAAGGGAATTCCCTATCACTATGGGTTTGTTTGTTGTTGTTTTTTTTTTTCACTATGGTTTTAATTTGATTTCTTTTAGTATAGGTAAGTGTAAGCATTTTTCCAAGTTTAAAACCCATTTTTATTTCCTTTTCTGTGACTTTTTCTTATTTATAGGACCTCTTCTGTATTAAGAATGATAGTACTCTGTCAGTTATAAATATATTTTCTCAGTGACTCACTTGAATATGAGGATATTTTTTATTACAGCTTCTGGGCTTCACTCTTACCGAGTCATTCCCCACTCTGACTCTGTTATTAATACTTTAAAATTCTATTTGATTGTATTTTCTTGATGAATAAGTATGCATGTATGTGGAAGGTTCTACTCTTGCTAAACTTTCCATTCTTTACTGAGAAGCAACTTAAAAAATAAGAATAAGCCTTCACTTTTTGCTGCGGCAACCTCAGTAGTGGGGGAATTCATGGGAAGAAGCCAGCTCCTGGTTACGATGTGCCAACCTGGGGCAGAGGTGCTGACCAATGAGAAGCTGCCCTCTCCCTTCCATTTTTGACAACAGGAGCAGGAGAAAGCAGTGCAGAAATCCTGAACCCCTTCCACAGGCTGGGTATTACCACTAGCAAAAACATGAGATCTGATCCTATTTTTTTAATGATCCCTGGTGAGCACCTGCAGGACCCACCAGGACCAAGGCAAGGGAACAAGGGACAGAGGGAGATGCTATTTCTTCTGATTAATCTTCAATAAATTGGCCTATTTAATCAAGATCTGGTGCTAAAAGTGCTCAAATGAATAAGCTAATTTTAGTGATGGTACTGGAGTGAGAAAAACGTTAAGGAGAATAGGGCCAAGTTGTTGCTATCAAGTTTTAAGACTGAACTCTGGCAAAATACTCTTGGGAAGCCAAAGTCAAGAGCCAACATGGTAACAAGTGGCTAACTGATAGGAACTGATCTTATAACTCAAATCACTGTATTTAAGGCTCAAAACTGAAACAAGGCACAGACTCAGAAGCTGGTGGGTCTTTGTTGTTTAGCATATTGAAGGCGTATTTAGTGACTGTCAACAGTCTTCTTTAAAATGTAAATGTTAGCTAGGAAGTTAGACATAAACAAGGGGAGGCCTGGCTGAAAGGGATGCAAACTGATCTCTGACCTCCATCCCAGACACACCCATGAGAGCTCACAGATGCTACAAAATAACCACAGAGACTTTTCAACACATGGGCCCTGGGCACACAGTGGACAGAAAACCACACTTGGACTTCTCCAAGTAACTTTAGGCAGTTAGGGGACCATTAAGGGCTCATGAATATTCTACATCTAATTATAAGATGGCATTAGGCGAAGACACATGGGAAGGCATAAACAACACAGCCTGCTGTTATATAACTTGAAACTGTCAATCGGCCTTGAATGTTTGACCATTTGCATTCCTCTCATTGATTGGTGGCGGGTACAAGCCCTACTCTGCACCAGGCATGTCCAAAAGGAGGAGACTGGACACATCAAAGAGGACCAAGAGGGATCCACAGGGAAGATGAGGAGGGCTCCTTTGGGAGTATCTTACTAATAAAAGGTCTGTCCGCTTGAGCTGAACTGAGCTGTAACTTGCCTGATGTTCTATACCTTTTGGTCCATTGCTCCAAATTTTTGCTGCAATGAGACAAGAACCAAGGAAGATAAATAAACTCATCTGACATAAATTTCATGTCTTCTTAGTCCTCTAGCTAACTCAGGATCATCTAGAAGAACATGGCACATGTATCAGGCATTTAAATATTTGTTAAAAAGTATTACTGGCTAATGTGACAATAACTATTTGGGTGTATCAGACAAGAGTACTAAGGAGTTTTTAAAAAATATCTAATTTCATCCTCACAACATCTTTTAACTGGAAAACTGAGGTTCAAAAAGGTCATGGAGCTTCCCTGGCTGCAGAGCGGTTAAGAATCCTCCTGCCAGCGCAGGGACTCAGGTCTGACCCCTGGTCCTGGAAGATCCCACATGCCCAGAGGGTAACTAAGCCCACGCATCACAACCACTGAAGCCTGTGCTCCCTAGAGCCCGTGTGGCAGAACAAGACCCCATTCTCTGCAACTAGAGAAAGCACCTGTGCAGCAAGGAATACCCAACACAGTCAAAAACAAAAATAAATTAAGAAAAAAAAAAAGGGTGTGCATCTGGGCTTGAGTTCTGGCTTGAGTGTTTTCTAACACTTACGTCACTTAAACTTACTGTATCTATAGGTAATACAGAGAACAAGGAAAAAAAGATACAGAGATAGTTCTCTGACTTAAGGGATGTCTAGAAAGAAAGAACAGAAAAACAGAGGGGGTAAAATCATCAAAGAAATAACAGAATTTTCAAAAGTTGAAGAAAATAAATTTCCAGATCAAAAGGGCACAGTGAGTAGTATCCAGTATGATGAATCAAGAAAACACATATCAAGGTACTCTAAAAACTTCAGAAAAATGACTTCCTGCAAAGGAACGTGAATTAAGACTGATATGCAATTTCTCATCAGTGACACTGATTATAAAGAAGGAAAATGAGTTTGAGCCTAGACCTAGCCAAACTATCATTCAAGTACAAGAGCAAAACACAGATTTTGTCCCATAAACAAGGGCTAAATCTACCTTCAAACAACAGTGGGAGCCAGGAGGACACAGGGTATTGACAACTACATACACACACACTCTTTGTGAATAAAATTAGGCCTTTATCACATAAAGCAAAGTAAGTTCTTAGGAAAACTGGCATGCTCACATGCCTCTTGACAGAGTTCAAAGGGGACAAAGCGATGGAAGAATGTACACTCCAATTAGCTTCTGGTTTTTCAGGACACTGTTTCCTAGACTCTCAGAAAGAGTCCTGGTTCAAGATATGAAACAGAGATTCACTGAAACTCAAGAGATTAAAGAAAGCTTAACACTATTTCTGGCCCATGATTATTGTTATTTTTAGAGATGTACACATCTAAAACCAGAGAGAAAGTAGTAAAAGGTCTTTTGACTCTCAATGAGATATGCTGGGTATTTTCCATATGTTAATATCCATTGTTCATAACTCCACAAGGTAGAACCATATTCCTATTTTACAGAAGGAAATGACACAAAATTTAAAGACTTGACCAAGATCCCAGAGAATTTATACATTTGGACATTTATGCAAATTAACATTTATACATTTGAGTATTTCTTGAAAGTCTAATAGAACTTTTAGGAATATCAATATAATATGGTATTAATCATGCAAAAGGAATTTATAATCTCATAGGACGTACAAAAATACTTGACCAAGTGCTTGGTAACTATATATTCTGATACTTGTAGTGTGATGATTTTAACTTCAAGAAGAAAAGAATTAACACACTAGCTCTTAGAAAGGAGAACTGATTCTCTATCAGGCAACATTTTTTTAAGAAACCAAAACTGATAAACTGCTTCATTTGTGACTCCTTGAAATAGGTCTTTAATAATGGAAACCAGTCACCTTATACTGAATCTGGTAGTCATTTAATTCATTTGAAAAGATAACCAAAAGTCAATCAAAACACATTACATATTTTAGCCACTGTGATTATGCATACTATTCGTACATTATTCACTGTACAGAGCATCTGAGCACTGGAGTCCCAAGAAGCTGCCTCCTTCACGTTTTCAGGTGTAAGGTAAGGACGCCCAGTAATTCATCACTCTGAGACAATGAATGGAAAATGCTCTCTAAGTGCTGCTTGTGATCCTCCAACACACGCTTCATAACTCCTATTCTGTATTGCCACAAAACGACAAAATCTAGCAAAAATTGGAGCATAAAAGTTTACTACTTAATGAAGAAATGTTACCTCTCTTTTTCAAGTTCTTCTAAATAACCGGTATTTTCTCTGCTTCCATTTACAAACCCTCTTTATGGAAATGAACCCATAGGAACGGGACTGCACTCTCCTGAGCGACTAGATACAGATCCTTCTCGGCTTCCGTAAGAATGGAAGGACATTTTTGGACCGTAGTTTCACTCCAGGGAAATTACTGCTATCTAAGTTAAGTTCTAAATAAAATACTGACAAGTTTTTATAAAACAACTGCTTTAAGTGATCTAAAATATTGCTAATGTATTATATTATCTTTTAATAATGAAACCTTAGGTTCACATTTAGCCCTCAAATTTTAAACCATTTTATAATTGAAATACATTATATATATATCACATAAAGTATGCAGGAGTACTAAATTATTGCAATTATTGAGCAGCAGATCTATACAGGGACAGAAGAAATCCTTATCTCAAATGCTGATGACCAGAAAAATTCACTGACTACTGGTTCTAAAACAGAAACGTCCTGGAAAAAAAAAAAAAACACCAGGTCAAAGCACTTATAAAAGGGTACATTTGTGGTGGTGACCATCTTGCAATATACACAAATATTGGGTCATTAAAAAATAAAAAGTGTTCACCTTTTGGTTTAGAGGCCTGCAACTATAGATTTCTATCAGAGAAAGCCACAAATGTATATGAGTGAATGAACAATTATTTATGAACAGAATAGCTAAACTTTCCAAGATAGCTTGAGTCAGTCTGGTGGGGAAAAAGTATGTTAAAGAAAAATTAGACAGAATGTGCTTTCTTAGATTCCTACTAAGTAATAATATATTTGGGGATCCAAAAGTAATTTCTCTGCCCATCTTCAATTACAATTAAAACTTACTGATTTGACATTTGAATTTTTAAGTGATAAAACAAGAAAGACATTCTTTTAAAATTCTATTTAAAATGGCTTAAAATCAGTGTTGTGTGTATATAAGTGCAAAGATAAAGCACTTCTATTCTGAATGGAACAAAGAAGGGCACTGACTCCTTCAAATGAAGCAATGGGTCCAGTCTATAGCATAAAGCTTAATAAAGGCCTACTTAATGACTGGCAAAAGAGCAATGCGTTTTAGAAAGAGCTGAAAATTGTCAAGAAAGGTATCTAAAATAGTTTATTTAAAGGCAGTTAAATGTTATAACTGAAAAAATGACAAGCAAATAGACTTTTTACGTATTTGTACTTTAAAAATTACATCCTAATGCATGAGGCTAAGAAAATCCAACACCAACATTCTAATCAAGAGAAGCTGTATTTGGACACACACACCTAAAGCTGACAACTGGAGCTTAAAAAAATTACTTTAAAACACTTTTTAAAAATTTACCTTTAAGACGCTCTAATAAATCAATCTGTCCAGAAGAAGCCATAGCTTCATCTTCAATACTTCCTTGTAGTTGTTTAAGTACTTCCTGTAAAAAAGAACACAGTATCTCAATATGACGAAATTCTAAATGACTTTTTGAAGATATGATTCTAACTTTCTTGGCATTTAGGTCTGCTGGGGGAAAAAAGTTATTTCAGATCTATCTGAAAACATATAAAATGCAAAGTACTTTACATATATTACCTATTACTAATTATAAATAATAAATTACAGCCCAACAACAACAGTGATACTTTGTGGTGATGGTGATTACAAATAGTCTCCATACAGTATACACGGAATAGTTAAGATATTTGTAACTTCTGAAATAACATAACAAGGTGGATTACTCTCATTTTTCAGACAGACCAACTGAGACTCAAAAGATTTGCTGAAGACAGAAAAACTAAGCTTGTACCAACATGGCCATGAAAGACAGCAAATTAACACATTTAACACCCCAATAAATACCAAGCAGTTATATACTAAATTTATATACATTCTACTACATTGATTTATACTCAGCAGTTAAGTGACTGTATGCTGTCTCCTGACTTTTGGTCCATTGCTTCCTTTCCCATCTAAAGCCTTCTCTCAACAAATTTTTGTCAGAGGAGGTCAAAAACTTTCACTTTCTACTAGTTTTTCTGTATATTCCTTAACAATAATTTATACATATTTTTACATTTTACATATTCTGAGGCATCCCACTCTAGTTCACAGCAAAATCTTTGCTGGCCAAGTAGGATTCCAAATGCAAAACAATGTATTTGAACAGTTACAATCCTATAGCTATGGGCAGTGTTCCTCTATGTGAAAAAGGATCCATAAATAGATTGAAAAGAAAATCTGTCAAAAAGAGTAAATATAGTAAAGACTATGTCAGTGGTTTACCTTGATAGTGACATTAGAAGCATTAAGAAAAGAATTCCTATGTTAACAATAAGAAATAGCCTGTGACCTTAATGATCTGACCTTCAAATAAAGACCATGTTGGAAGTTAAAAGGCTTAGATAAGTAGATGTGGGAACGTGGAGGTGACTGTTATTTATAGTCAGAAATTGTGTCAGTGTATCACAACTGTGGGATAGGAAATAAATTTGCACAGGGATGTCTTTCTTGAATGAATGTAGATTACTATAAACATCAGGACACAATTCTCTTCCACAAAGTTTGAGAATTACCACTGAAAACTACCTGCAGTTTTCAGGATCCTGGGTCTCCTTCCATCCACTGCAGCTTGTAATTCAAAGATCTTTTAATCTTATCCTATTTCTTACAATTCGCAGGCTCACAATTCAACAGCTACCTTTCTCAAGGAACTATCAGTGGTATGCATTCTAGGCTTAATATCTCTTATTAGCCATCTCTTCTCTATTTTTATGTCATTATCCTGACTATTGACCCCACCAAAACTACTAAAATAATCTCCTAAATGGTCCTACCTTGCATAGAACTAACAGATTAATAAGACTTTTAAAGCACAGCTCTGATCAGGTCTTTCTTTATAGATGATCCTTCTCTACAGCCTATCATCAAGGTGTTAACAGTGAGTATTCTATAGAAGTTGGGATTACAAGCAATTTTTGGTTTTGGTTTCCTCATTTTAAAACAACAGATATTATCAAAACAAATACTGTTTTCAGAAAAAGTACAAGCATTTAAGAATTCAAAAGCAACAATTAAAAGAAATCCCTGTATATGTCATAGGACATATACTTAATTTTTGAAAATTAATGGCACATTATTGGTTTTTAAAAAACATATTAAAAAGAAGGAAAAATTAAAATAACACCAACAACAGAAATGAAAAGGCGATGTACAACAATAAAGGATTAAATAAATTTATGGCATTAGCCGAACAACGGCATATTATACATCTGTGAAAATACTATAAAATACTTAATGACATGAAATGATAGCTATATTAAATTAAAAAGCATGCTGCAAAATATGATCCCATTGAATGCATGCTTGCATAAAATGCAGAGAGAAAAATATACACATTATCAAAGGTTACCAACATTAAAAAAATGTTTTTAAATGGGTGAGCTTGATCTCTTTCTGTCTGTATTTCCTAAATTTTAAAGAGAGTGAATATACATAACTTGTAAGTTTTAAGTTTCTGTGCATATGGCTAGAAGTCTATTGATAAAAGCAATAACCATAAAGTAAATAAAATTATGGAAATTTATAAAGTTTAGAAAATTAAAATTTCAAAGCATCTATCTTGGAAAAGCTACTTATTCCAATGTGTTCTCTTAAATTATTCTTGTAAATTCTGAGTTATGAATCTCAAAAATACGCAGTTAATTTATAGATCCAGTTACTTTGTCTCAAGATGACACCACCCAGCATGACTACATTACTATTTTCTTGTGAACAGTTTGTGTCTATTCCATAATAAAAATTAAGCTCATTTCTTTTCTGTTTTACTGAGACAGAACATACATGTGAAAAGCACGCCAATCTTAAATTTCTTATATAATCCAAGTATCCATGTAAGTGCCACCCAGGGAAGACACAAAACATTTCCAGTATCACAGAAGGTTCCCTTTTGCCCCTTATCAATCAGTATTCATTCTCCAGAAGTAATCAGTACTCTGATTTTTGTTATCAGTTAGTTGGCCTCCTTGTGAATTGCATATAAATGAAATTATACAGTATACAGCCTTTTGTGTCTCGTGGTTTTTGCTCATCAAAATCTCTATGACACTCATCCATGCTGTTGTATGTATCAGTTATTTAATACTGTGTAGTTGTCCACTGTATGAATAGATCTCCACTGATACATCCCTTATCCTTTTGATGGGCATTTGGGTTGTTGCCAGTTTGGAGGCTATTGTGAAGAATGCTACTATGTACGTTCTTGCACTTATCTCCAGGTGGACACACGTACTCACTTCTCTTGAATATATATCTGGAGGTTTAAACCCTGAGTCACAGTGATTAAAAGAAACTGCTGAGTGGTTTTTCAAAGTGTTTGTGCCATTTTATACTCCTACCAGCAAGGTTTAAGTTTGAGTCTTCTTAATTATAGGTTCCAATTCTCTGTTGAGATTTTCTGACTCTTTATCCACTTAATCCATCATTTTTATCAAAACATTTAAAATAATTATGTTAAAATCCTTGACTGTTACTTGCTTACAACATGTGGATCATCTTGGGATTTGCTTCTATTAACTATTTGTTCTGTTGGTTATCAGTCATTTTCCTATTTCTTTGTATTTCTTGTAACTTTTAACCGTATGCCAGTCATTATACATACAAGAGCAGGAAAGACTTGAGATTAGAGTTTCCCTTACAGAGTTTGCCCTTTCCACCACTGGGGTCTGATTTCCTTCAACCAATAACTGAAAATGGGTTGCAGATGCAGTTTAAGTGAAATTCATATGAGATTCCCTAATAGCTCAGTTGGTGAAGAATCTGCCTGCAATGTGGGAGACCTGGGTTCGATCCCTGGGTTGGGAAGATCCCCTGGAGAAGGGAAAGGTTACCCACTCCAGTATTCTGGCCTGGAGAATTCCATGGACTGGATAGTCCATGGGGTTGCAAAGGGTTGGACATGACTGAACGACTTTCGCTTTCACATCTGATTTGGTTTGCTGAGTTCTCTGAATTCTCTTACACTGAGGCTGAGACCTGCTTTAGCAGGACACTGCCTCTTAATGATCTGCTTCCTAGCCCTCCCGGGCATCTTCCCCCCAACAAGACTCAGCTAACACCCCATGCATTTGGAGAGAATGTGAGACACTAGTCATACACTTGGAGCCCTGCTAAATGTCAATGCTTTGCACATGTCCACGTCTTTGCCCAACGGTTTCCTTCCTCCAGTGGAGTCTCAATGCCTGTGCCAATGATTAATTATCGGTGTGTTACAGAATCAGTAAATACCCCTGGGGAAGAAAATTACTGGTGATCTCAGCTCATCTAGAAAGGACTCTTTCCTCTTAGGAATTTTAGTTAGTATAGTTCTTGATGATTTCACAGTTCTCCAATGTCCTTAAAAGAATGGTTTTTGTTTTTATCCAGTGTTTTCTAATTGCTGCGGTAGGACTGATCAATTGCTTGGGGTTGCATACTTAATACAGCCTAAAAAGAAGTCCTTAATTTCAAAGAGGTTTTTAAAAGATGCAGTACAACTACAAAGCAATTCCAAACAAACAAAATATTTCAAAAAATGTTTTGAGAAATGACAGTTTTTAAAATAAATATGTAATTTTAAAGGAGAGAATATTCTTTTGTATTTATAAATTCTGGAAGTTTGGTTTTAAAAAATTAATCATATAATCAAACTTTATTTTTAAAAAGTTAAGATTTTAGAAACATGAGAGAATTAATTATTACAGACAAATATACTGTGGTCATATAAGTGAATAGAAAATATGAATGAGTAACTGTGTCATTTCAAGGGAGTTTTCAACTTGATCCACTTCTGTTTTCCTCACTATGTCACAG
This sequence comes from Muntiacus reevesi, assembly GCF_963930625.1. Lineage (NCBI taxonomy): Eukaryota > Metazoa > Chordata > Mammalia > Artiodactyla > Cervidae > Muntiacus > Muntiacus reevesi. Next base: position 187,129 of record NW_027077815.1, on the reverse strand, counting down.
TTACTGATATTTTTTATTACTAGATAAAAGTATACTTGGTAATTAAATCTTCAAAATAAATTATGAACTGTGCCAATTTGAATTTTTACTTCTCATTTTTTTCTTACACTCTGAAAATACAAGATACTCTCCATATACATGGTTTTATAGTTAAAACAATTTATAAATACTTCATTTTGCTAAAATACAAGAGATATAAATGGTTGGTTAATATTTTACCTAGATATATTTTTCTACACCATGCCATCTTTCAATTTAAATGCTTCATACTTCACCATATTTTGGAGAAGAAAATGGCAACCAATCCAGTCCTCCTGCCTGAAGAATTCCATGGACAGAGGAGCGGGACAGGTGCAGTCCATGGAGTCACAGAGAGTCGGATACGACCGTGCAACTAACTTAATTTTTCACCATATTTATCATGCTGCGATGCTCAGCATTTTAAAGTAAATCACATTGACTTCCTGCCCTGGAGTAAGAAGTATACTATATAATTTCCCTTAAGTTTAGCTATAATTGCTGCATTCTTATTCTAAATCCCACAAAATCTGCAGTTTATTTTAATCACAGAAGCATCAAGTATATCCATAAATGTAGAGAATAATGTAATGAACTCCTATGTATCCTCATGTTAGTTCAAACATTATCAACTCATGGGCTTCTTTCATCTATGCTTATAACCACTTCGTCCATTCCCCCTCAACCCAAATTTATTTGAAAAACAAATCTCAGTCATCATACTGTTTCTTCTCTAAAAAAATTCTACATGTATATTTAAAAAGGGATTCTTCCTAAACACAACCACAATGCCATCATTAGAACTACAAAATAAACATTTTCTTAATATTCTCAAATACAGTCAATGCTCACATTTCCTTAACTGCTGTACACATATTTCCCTGACTGTCACACACACACAGAATATTTTTATACTATCAATGACATGTAATCAATAACAAAGCAGTATTCTCTTTTGCCACTAGATGGCACTACTGTATAAATTTCAGAAATCCTGAAATAATGTAGTTGAAAGAGACACACCTTGCCATCCACAGGGTGGACACATTACACAGGAACGATCAGCAAACATAATACAAGATCATATGATGTATTACAAAGTCTAAAAAGTTATTTTTTTGAAAAATAACCATTGTTTCGGATTAACTTTAATCCAATGTAGTAAGTTCCAATGTTTCCAAGTGTCTTCATTCACACATCAGTATTTTAAGACAAAATAAACAGAGCATGGTTTCCTGTTAGTACTATAAAGCTGCTGCTGCTTCTTTTTTTTCAAAAAGCTTCTTGAAAGGAGATACATAAATAACTTCAGTATAAGGGCATAACTGCTATGATACCATACACTAAATCCTGAGGAAATATGTGGATGGCTTTGCAAGGATGTCTGTAAAAACACTCACTGAGCAGTAATCAATTCATGGTTGAATTCAGACATATCTTAAATACTAATATTCATGATGTATATTCATGACCTCATTCCTAAGAGGCCAACCTGGTATTCCATTGCAGAAATTTAAGGATCTGCCTTATAGTGTTACTCTGAGAGACATTCCACATTTCAGCATTTCCATCCATGGAGATAGATCTAAAGGTATGTTAAAATGTTTCACCAAAATGAAGTTTCAATTTGCTCAAGTAGTTTATAAAAATAAAAAACTTGAAAAAGGGACTCAGAATTCTGCACAAGAGACATTCAGATAGGTATGCTAGGAAGAATTCTCTACAAAATATACTTCTGAAGCAGATAAACCATTAGTCTTGCTGGGGAATTTAAATTTTGTATCTTTAAACTTTTAAAACCACGTGTCATGAACAATAATTTTAGATACATTATGCTGATCAGTGTTAAAATATCAAGCTACGCTTTTTTAACCTAGTAGGTAATTGATTCACAGCTGTTTTCATGGTTTGCAGTGAGAAAAAAAAAATGCTTCTTTATAGTCTATAGAAAAAAATATTTCTTTATGAAGGATCTGAGATCAGTATCTTGGAGATCTGTCACTGCTACTGCCACAGAAATAGGCAACACAGTAGAAAAGATTTATGCATAGAAGAGAAAGAGAGAGAGAAAAAGAAAGAAAGGTTCAAATGAGTAAAAGGCTAAACTGCTTTGATAGTGAATAAAAAGGCAAAAGAGGAGCAGCTCAATAGTTCAGTAATACACAGAAGCTTGAAGAATAAGAGAGACCTCAAAATGCATGGAAAAAGAAATAGAAGAGAATAATAAATGAATAAGGAATAAGAGTAGTAAGCAGACAGGAAGAAGAGGGTCAGAAACCCAGATGGTAAAATGGCCAAGGCGCAGAAAAAACACGTAGCAAGAAGGATTTTTTTAAAAGAGAAGGAGGTAACAGTTTTGTTGATGACCTCCAGTTCTATTAAATTCAGTGAGAGGAAAATCTGCCTAACTGGAAATTAAAACAGTTAAAGTTTTGACTGCAATTATTTTGAAATAAGAACATATTTTCCCAGTGAACACTGAATATTTTATAACTTTTCATGGAGGTTATCACAGCTTTGCAATGCTATACAGCAAACCAATTTCAGGGCTTGAGTGTCGTGGACATCTTCTGTTAGTGCAATGACTACTTTTTCAAATAAAGCAATTTAATTCCAGAAGGGCACCCGACAGTCTGTAGCTCAGCTTATGGCAAAACCAGAAATAGAATCAGGTACTAATCTTCACTTCGGGACTCTTCTCATTAGGTCACCCCAAATTTCTTGACGATCTATCACTGCAGCACTTAAGTGATGACAAGATCTGAGGGGGTTGGGGATGATGACTATGCTTTGTTTTAATCCTTAAGATAAATTTGGCAGCTGTGAGGCTAGTTTCTGTGAATTACATAGAATGCTCAGCCTCACTATAGTGATGGTAAAGTTGGTCTCTCATTTTTAAGCTTAAAAATAACTAAGGACTAACTACTTAGTCACTGTGGTTTTATAATCATTTTCTTTATATGATTTGCTGGATGAATTAAAAACATCTGGACTGAAAATATCAATGTTAACTTTTGCGAGAAAGAGTTTACAGATTACTGCTTAACTTAAAAAATACACTTCTAAGTAAGTGAAGTGTCTAACCCAAAGTTTACAGGAAGAAACATGGAATAAAAATGGATAAACTACAATTTAAAGTCACAGTCTTGATACCTTCATATTAGATGCCTCAGTTTCCAGTTTTGTAAGATGATTGAAATTATCTTCTAGCTCTTGTCAAAGATTTGAGTTCTCCATCTTCAGGGCCTCAACTTGCTTTAACAACTGATCATAGGAAGCTGCAGCCATCCTTGGCTACCCCTGGACCTGTAAGGTTAAAAAGGATTTTGAAATTCACTACTGAAAAAATAGAGTGGCTGCTTGTTACAAAGAAAGGGATAAAGAAATAAAACCTCAGAGACATTTAACAAGAACTGTGTTAATGTAGCAGTTTCAGTACCAAAACAACACTGTGTGAGTGGCAGGGCCTTTCTGAGAAGCCGAAATACCGGGGTTTAATGAAAGACAAATAAGAGTTAACATAGAAGAGAACGTCAGTAGTGTTTGAAAAACACCTGCCTTTTCACAGGTGGGTAAGATTTCTATCAGGTTAGAATTTTTTTGAGGTTTCAGAGATATTTTAAATGGTCTTACAGACAAGATTTGGGAAATGCAGTTATTGATAAGAAATATATTTATATTGGTCATATTAATTTATTTCTGGATTTTGCCCAACAGTCACATAATTTTATAGCCCAAATGGATTAATGAGATTAGGTATTGCAGTCTACCACTTTTCATTTGATAAAAGGCTAGTCTTAAACATTATCCATGGGGAAATATGAAGTTCCAAAAAGGCCTCATTAAAAAGGCGGTCATTAAACAAAACAGACACAAGGGAGAGGATTGGATTGAGACTTCAACTCTTTTGGAAAGAAAGATGATAAAAACTGCTAATATAAATTATATTACATTTATCCAAAAGGATGAATACAATAGGCCATGTTATGGCATACGTATCACAGGACCCACTGTGCTCACATTGAGGCTGAAAGACACTTGAAGAAAACAGATGATTTTAGGAGTAGAGACTGTCAAAGAGAAGCGAAGCACAGCCTTGCTATTAATTACATTACCATGAAAGAAAAGGGGAGAAAAGAAAGATACAGATGATAGTCAGGTAATAAGAGGTCCTTGGCCTGAAGAATTAGAGAATGTTAGAAATTATGTTCAGACTACCGAAGTTCCAAAGACCCAGATCCTCTTTGTAGTTTAATTTCTATGGAATAAAATTCTACCTATCTCTTAAGAGTTAAAAAGTATAACAGAGTCTGTACTCAAGCAATACTTAATAGATCTGGACATAAAAAAAATGTTTCTGCAGTAAAAATCCACTATACGAAATAAGGCAGACAAATTACAACACTGGCTAGTCATGACAATATTGTAGTTCAGCAACTGGAAGGGATACCCTAACAAGGGAAATCAAGTGACACAGGTCTCCGTCTGTTCTCCAACAGCTAGGGACAATAAATCTGGAAGGAAACAAGAGTCCTGGGTGGTGGGGATCACCCTCAAAAACCTTCATGACTGAAAAGAGTGAGCGCTAGACTAGTATTTGGGGATCCGGGTCTCAGTTTCAGTCTTGGTCGTGCCTTCACCTTTGCCCCTGAATTTTAACTCATTTCACCATTCGTAAAATGGACATTTACTACCTTTTCTAATATAATTTGCAGGGATATTGTTAGAATTGAGAAACAAAAGGATGGTCTAAAAATAAAAGTCCTGTGTAAGTTATATCATGAAAATACACTTACTATGTAACTTCCTTAGTAAGACCTAAAGTTAATCTACTGTTAAAAGCCTTAGTCCTCTGACCAATCGACAAGAGGTGAAGAAGTAATTCACTCTTTTGAAAAAGGACTGAGAAGGTACATGAGAAACAAAGGAGAAATTCATAGGTGGGATCACTTATCTGTTTTGTGTGCATGCATGCTCAGTTGGGTTTGACTCTTTGCAACTCCATGGACTGCAGCCGATCAGGCTCCTCTGTCCATGGGATGATCCAGGCAAAAATACTGGTGTGGGTTGTCATTTCCTCCTCCAGGACATCTTCCTGACCCAGGGATTGAACCCCAGTCTCCTGTGCTGGCAAGCGGTTTCTCTACTACTGAGCCACCTGGGAAGCCCTATCTATTTTATACCATACCACTAAGAAGCAGCTCTACTTACAAAGAGGCAGTACATTAAAAATCATGTGACAAAGGTGGGAATCTGACAGCATTTAGTAACATAAGACCTAAAATTCCTCACTCCAAATAAAATCCTAACAGGCAATTTTCCACTAAAATAGTATAAATAAGAGAAAAAGTAATAATACAGGGAAAGAGAAAATTACTGGAATTATGTTTAGACACAGAGGCTATAACCACATACAATCACAAAAAGAGCCAGATGGACAAAATGAGCAAGAGACTACTGAAAGTGCTTTTTACTGGAACAAAAAAGAATTCAACCCTTTAGGTGGACAATTAAAACATACCATTATTTTTTTTCTCTCTCCCTCCAGAATCAAAACATTTAAGTCATTTCTGCTTTAGAAAACAGGATGTTCTCATATAATTTTATGAGAAAAATACGATGTTTCGAGGTAATACTTTGCCTTATGTCCTTTTAATATGTTGCCGCCATACCTAAGTCAAAATTGCTTAATGCAAAATTTAAAAAATCATAAATTTGTTTTAGAAAGACTTTTAAACAATCACAAGAATTTCATACCAAATATATCGTAAATGCAACTCACCCAGCATCATTTAAAAAAAAAAAAAAAACCTCAAAATTTATCTGATGAAATGGGAAAAATCTTTGAATCTTTAAAACATGCTTCTCAGTAAGCGAAAGGGTTAGCTGCTCAGTCCTGTCCAACTCTTTGAGCGCCATGGATTGGAGCACGCCAGGCTCCTCTGTCGACGGAATTCTCTAGGCAAGCATACTGGAGAAGGGAGTCAATCTCTTTTTCAATGGATGTTCCTGATCCAGGGACAGAACTCAGGTCTCCAGCATTGGATTCTTTCTGAGTCACCAGGGAGACAGGGTGTGCACTAAAAGGATTCTCACCCCTTAAGAGCAGGGTAGGGGAGAAGAGAGTTTTATAAAAGGACTGTTATCTAGACTTTTATCCAAATGGTCACTAGAAACAAATCTACAAGGACCCTAAGATATTAACGCAAGGAGGCAGAAAAGTTTAGGTAGGTAAGGGATACACAATTAGAATTAAATCTGAAAGATTCTTTATTATAAATTAAGAAGTTTGGGATTTTAAAAAAATTAAACTGCTTTTATTCTTTTGGTTTAATGAATTTTAAAAAAGATGTATTTGTCAGTACTATCAGATGGTAATGAAAAAAAAAAAAAAAGAAAATATCAATACAAAAAGAAACCAAAAGAATCATAGAAGACTACTTTGCTCAAGTCTATGTAAGCAAACTTGAAAACCAAATGAAATAGATAATTTACTAGAAAGTGTACTTTTGATACAAACTACTTTGATAAAAACTAACCGCAAGAGATGGAAAATCTAAAATTTACAACAAAAGTCACTGTTGTAAAACTGATATCACCCAACACATTAATAGAGCTACATAGAAGAAAAATATTATCATGCCGAAGGTGATGAAAAGACGCCTTAAAAACTCAATGCCCATTCTTATTGAAAATACTGGATATAAAAGCACACTTTTTAAACACAATATATTTCAGACCCACAATAAGCCAGCACCACCCGATGAGGAAATACTAGATATACTATATTACTAGAGTCAGGGAAAGCCCCATTTTTACCACTGTTACTCATTTTTATCAGTCAACACAGAGAATGAAATTAGAAAGGAATACTACTGGTAGGGGTACAATTAAATAACTAGAATATCCAAAAGAACCAACTAAATATTACTACAACAAGATAATCTAGTAGTTTAGTCAAGTGCAAAACATAAAGAAATCTTTCCTTTCTATGTACAAAGAGAAACCAGATAAACGATAAAATGAAAGAAAAGATCTTATCTATAATTTTTAAAAAAACAGGCATAAACTGAATAAAGAGTTCAAAACATGTATGAGAAAAACTATGGAACACTTCTGAGAGACACAAAGGTAGATTTCAACAAATGGAAAGACATATCTTGTTTCTGTACTAAAGATTCAGTAGCATAATGATGTCCTTTCTCCCTGAGTTAATTTTACATGGTCCCCAAATAAATACTATATAAAAAATTTTTTTTTATTTTGTTTGCTACAGCTAGACAACTGGAAAGAAAAAACAAGCAAAAAAAGGGAAAATATGAAGAGAAGAGCAAGAGTATTCCTATGACATATTAAATAATTGCTGCAAAGCCATTATAAGTAAAAGAGTACGAAGTCAAATGTACTGTATCAGTAAGCTAATTTCTTAGCTCTTATCATTATACTATGGATATATAAGATGTTAACATTAGGAGAAACTAACTGAAGGGTACATAGGAACTCTCTTATTTTTCTCTTTTATAAGTACAAAGTCATTTAAAAATAAAAAGACTTTAAAAAGCTAGGATACTGGCAGATCAACCAAGGGAACACATTTTTTTTAAATTCCAGAAGTATATGAAAAGTTAGTCATAGTAAAGGTAGCATCTCAAAGACATGTAAGAAGATGAACTTGAAATAAGCGGCAAGCATATGACCCAGCAATCCCACTTCTGGGCATACACACCGAGGAAACCAGATCTGAAAGAGACACGTGCACCCCAATGTTCATCGAAGCACTGTTTATAATAGCCAGGACATGGAAGCAACCTAGATGCCCATCAGCAGACGAACGGATAAGGAAGCTGTGGTCCATATACACCATGGAATATTACTCAGCCATTAAAAAGAATTCATTTGAATCAGTTCTAATGAGATGGATGAAATTGGAGCCCATTATACAGAATGAAGTAAGACAGAGAGATAAAGATCATTACAGCATACTAACACATATATATGGAATTTAGAAAGATGGTAATGATAACCCTATACGCAAAACAGAAAAAGAGACACAGATGTACAGAACAGACTTTTGGACTCTGTGGGAGAAGGCGAGGGTGGGATGTTTCGAGAGAACAGCATCGACACATGTATATTATCTATGGTGAAAGAGATCACCAGCCCAGGTTGCATGCATGAGACAAGTGCTCGGGGCTGGTGCACTGGGAAGACCCAGAGGGATCGGGTGGAGAGGGAGGTGGGAGGGGGGATCGAGATGGGGAACACATGTGTATCCATGGCTGATTCATGTCAATGTATGACAAAACCCACTACAATACTGTAAAGTAATTAGCCTCCAACTAATAAAAATAAATGAAAAATAAATAAATAAATAAGTGGCAAGGGCAGCAGGGCAGCCATGAGGAAGCATAAGACGGCACCTATCTCTCAAACTGCACATTAGGGTAAGTTATAGAAGAAACAGGGGTTCAAGTGCTAACAACATCACATGGCATTTAAATTACAGAAGAGAGTTGTGTTTGTAATTAAAAATACTTAAATGGAACATACCCTCTTCCAAGGAGGCTATTATAGAGCAACGAACATTTTAATTTCAACTTATTTGTGAAAGGGTAAGGCACATGGAAGGCTTGTTGGACCTCTGAAATGATTATGTCTATTACTACAATAGGGTTAATAAATCAAGTTCTTAGGTTATATCAAACAAATGGGACAGGTTTTTACTGGGAAAAAAGCATAACTACTTTTAATTAAACAGGATACATCCATGAAGTGGAATATTACACTGGCATTAAAAATGAGGTTGATGTACAAACAAACAAAAAGAAGAGAGAAAACAAGAGAGTATAGATCACTACGTCTCATACTGTTCATCCTGTTTTAGTAAAAAATAAAAGGGTTGTAAAAAGATAAAAATGTCATTGAGAAAAAGTACACTGACTGCCTCTGGAAAGGTCTCAGCTCTGCTGAGAAGATGCCTTCCTTTTCATTGTGTACGTTTTTGTAAAGTTTGAAGATCAGAGCAAAAGGTTAGTTTCTTTAAAAGATTGAATATTAGAGACAGACAAGATCCCAAATATATAAAGTGAACACAGTTTAAAGGTGGGGGGAATTGACTCAAGAAAGAAATAGATAATCTTAATAGTTCTACAACTACTGAAAGCTAGAGGAGTTTAAATGTTTCCCCTTTCCTCTGTCCAACACACACAAAAATACCAGATTCAAATGGCTTTATAAACACCTTCTACCAAACATTTGAGAAATGCATCATTCCAACCTTAACAAAATTAAATTATGTCATAGAAGATAATTAGATACAATTGTATTATGTAATTCATGTGGCATTAAGTGAAAATGCAGAATTATCAAATTATTAATACACAAATATTTATAACTAGATAACATATACTATAAATATTTTGTTAAATTATATAAATTATGATAGTTGTATAATTTATATAATCTAATAATTATATAAATTTATTAAATTACAGTGATCATAATAATTATGAATTAAAGTTAAATACATACTGTATTTGTAATATGATACTATCTAGCCAACTAGCCTTGTCTTTTTTTAAATGAACTATGTATGTGCACAGAGAAGACTGAAAGATCACTAAAATGTCAAGGGTCTTCCCTGGGTGTAGAAATGATAAAAATCGTGATTTTTCTAAATTTTATAACACTTCTACCAACTAACACACATTATTTCTGTATTTTTTCCTCCAAAAGTTAAGTACCTCTAGTTTGGACACAATTTGAAATCATCACATTTGAAGGAGAAGAAAAGTAAGGGAGCCAAAGGCAGATTCAGGTACATATATAAATTGTGGGGGAGCCTTTCTTAATACAAATTAATTCAAAATTGCTAGTGCTACTGCAAAAGGGCACAGGAACTCCAATTAAAGATTACTATTCACATACATAGAAAACTGAGGCTCAGAGAAATTTCAAGGTTAATTCAGGTCCACCCACAGTGAAGTGGCAAGCCAGTGTTGGTCAAATCCTCATGAGCAGATCATGCTAGACCACCTACCTAGATATACGTACAGTAGGTGCTCTGTATCCTTGGGTTCTCCATTCAACCACTGTGGATTCAACCAGCCACGGGTCAAAAATATACAGAAAAGATCTGGGGAAAGTTCCAAAAGACAAAACTTGCATTTGCCAAGCAGCCTGGCAACTACTTACATAGCACTTACAAGGTTATTATAACAAACCTAGAGACGACTTAAAGTATAATGGGAGGGATATATGTAGACTATATGTAAATACTATACTGTTTTATATTAATAAAAGGGACTTGAGCATCTCTGGGTTTTGATATCCTCCAAGGTCTCAGAACCAACCACTCACAGTTACTAAACGATGACTGTGTTATCTCCCAGAGCAGCTTGTTTCTCCTTCAGAGTCTCATGATTCCTAAAAAGTTACGTGTTCAGTTTGCATTCCCACCAACAGTGTAAGAGGGTTCCCTTTCCTCCACACTCTCTCCAGCACTTGTTGCCTGCAGACTCTTGGATAGCACCCATTCTGACTAGCGTGACATGGTACCTCATTGTGGTTTTGATTTGCATTTCTCTGATAATGAGTGATGTTGAGCATCTTTTCATGTGTCTGTTAGCCATCTGTATGTCTTCTTTGGAGAAATGTCTGTTTAGTTCTTTGGCCCATTTATTGATTGGGTCTTTTATTGTTCTGGAACTGAGCTGCAGGAGTTGCTTGTATGTTTTTGAGATTAATTCTTTGCGAGTTGCTTTGTTTGCTATTATTTTCTCTCATTCTGAAGGCTGTCTTTTCACTGTTGGTGGGAATGCAAACTAGTACAGCCACCGTGGAGAACAGTGTGGAGATTCCTTAAAAAACTGGAAATAGAACTGCCATACGACCGAGCAATCCCACTGCTAGGGATACACACCAAGGAAACCAGAATTGAAGGAGACATATGTACTCCAATGTTCATCGCAGCACTGTTTACAATAGCCAGGACATGGAAGCAACCTAGATGTCCATCGGCAGACGAACGGATAAGAAAGCTGTGGTACATATATACAGTGGAATGTTACTCAGCCATTAAAAAGAATGCATTTGAATCAGTTCTAATGAGGTGGATGAAACTGGAGCCTATTTATACAGAGTGAAGATAGAAAAACACCAATACAGTGTACTAACGCATATACATGGAATTTAGAAAGACGGTAACGATGACCCTATCTATATGCGAGACAGCCAAAGAGACACATGTGTGAAGAACAGACTTTTGGACTCTGGGGGAGAAGGCGAGGGTGGGATGATTTGAGAGAATAGCATTGAAACATGTATATTATCATATGTGAAACAGATCACCCGGACAGGCTTGATGCATGAGGCACGGTGCTCAGGGCTGGTGCACTGGGATGACCCAGAGGGATGGGATGGGGAGGGAGGTGGGAGGGGGGTTCAGGATGGGGGACACATGTACACCCATGACTGATTCATGTCAATGTGCTGCAAAACACACTACAACACTGTAAAGTAATTAGCTTCCAATTGAAATAAATTAATTAATTACCAAAAGAAGTTACGTGTTCAGTTATTATCATCCTAGCACCTAGCGCTGCTCAATAAGCATTTATTGAGTGAATACATTTTTTAAATAATCAGAATAAGTGAAAACAAAAAATCTCAAACAGCTTAGACAGTATCAATAAATTCTCTTGACCCACAACTTTTTATCAATGAGTAACCACAGCTTTCTCTGGAAGATATCTAGAACAAAATCTCTTTAAATGCAAGAGGCATTTCCACATTTTTATGTTCAGTTAGTTATATAACTAAAACTAAAGATAAACAGTTTCGGGTTGTCTTATGGAGTATGGCTAATCTATCAGGCGTCACTATCAAGGTAATCCTTGAAGGTAGGCATATAAGTAAAGGTAAAAGAAATTTAAAAACTGGAATGACTCAAAAATTAACTCTGTCAGAGTTAATTCTGCTTCACTGCTCTTATATGATATTAAAGACGTCAAACATGTATTCCCTGGTGTTATGGTAGTGAATACGCTATATTACATGGTAAGAAGGACTTGGCAGATGTAACTAAAGTTATTAATTAGCAGACTTTAAAAAAAAGGAGACAAGATTCACTGTCACTCGTTTGGCACTTTCTCTGCATGCCATATGGTAGCCTGCAACCCTAAAGAAGGAACACACTCTAAAGAATGAGCTTACATGGGGAAGATGAGCCCCAGAGCACTGTGACCCTTGCCCTAAAGCTCAGAACAATGGCAAAGTTTGTTTTGGCTCTCTTTGGCTGACATTTATCCAATGCTGGCATTGAAAATATCTGCTTTAGTTAAGACCAGTATGGATGCAATAAAGAACCATGTAGTGACATGAGAAAAAAGATCTTCATAACCCACATAATCACGATGGTGTGATCACTCACCTAGAGCCAGACATCTTGGAGTCCGAAGTCAAATGGGCCTGAGGAAGTCTCACTATGAACAAAGCTAGTGGAGGTGATGGAATTCCAGTTGAGCTGTTCCAAATCCTAAGAGATGATGCTTGCTGTCAAAGTGCAGCACTCAGTATGCCAGCAAATTTGGAAAACTCAGCAGTGGCCACAGGACTGGAAAAGGTCAGTTTTCATTCCAACCCCAAAGAAAGGCAATGCCAAAGAATGCTCAAACGACCACACAATTGCACTCATCTCACACGCTAGTAAAGTAATGCTCAAAATTCTCCAAGCCAGGCTTCAGCAATACGTGAACCGTGAACTTCCAGATGTTCAAGCTGGTTTTAGAAAAGGCAGAGGAACCAGAGATCAAATTGCCAACATCTGCTGGATCACCGAAAAAGCAAGAGAGACCCAGAAAAACATCTATTTCTGCTTTGTTGACTTGCCAAAGCCTCTGACTGTGTGGATCACAACAAACAGGAAAATTCTGAAAGAGACGGGAATACCAGACCACCTGACCTGCCTGTTGAGAAACCTGTATGCAGGTCAGGAAGCAACAGTTAGAACTGGACATGGAAAAAACCAAAAAACAACAAACAAACAAAAAATGAACTGGACATGGAACAACAGACTGGTTCCAAATAGGAAAAGGAGTATGTCAAAGCTGTACATTGTCACCCTGCTTATTTAACTTATGTGCAGAGTACATCATGAGAAATGCTGGGCTGGAGGAAGCACAAGCTGGAATCAAGACTGCCGGGAGAAATATCAATAACCTCAGATATGCAGATGATACCACCCTTATGACAGAAAGTGAAGAAGAACTAAAGAGTCTCTTGATGAAAGTGAAATAGAGGAGAGTGAAAAAGCTGGCTTAAAGCTCAACATTCAGAAAACGAAGATCATGGCATCCGGTCCCATCACATCATGACAAACAGATGAGGAAACAGTGGCTGACTTTATTTTTCTGGGCTCCAAAGTCACTGCAGATGGTGATGGCAGCCATGAAATTGAAAGACGCTCACTCCTTGGGAGGAAAGTTATGACCAACCTATACAGCATATTAAAAAGCAGAGACATTACTTTGTCAACAAAGGTCCGTCTAGTCAAGGCTATGGTTTTTCCAGTGGTCATGTACGGATGTGAGAGTTGGACTATAAAGCAAGCTGGGCACCGAAGAATTGATGCTTTTGAACTGTGGTACTGGAGGAGACTCGAGAGTCCCTTGGACTGCAAGGAGATCCAACCAGTCCATCCTAAAGGAGATCAGTCCTGGGTGTTCATTGGAAGGACTGATGCTGAAGCTGAAACTCCAATACTTTGGCCACCTGATGTGAAGAGCTGACTCATTTGAAAAGACCCTGATGTTGGGAAAGACTGAGGGCAGGAGGAGAAGGGGACGATGGAGGATGAGATGGTTGGATGGCATCACCAACTCGATGGACATGGGTTTGGATGGACTCTGGGATTTGGGGATGGACAGGAAGGCCTGGTGTGCTGCAGTTCATGGGGTCGCACAGAGTCAGACACGACCGAGTGACTGAACTGAGCTGAACTGAGAGACATGAGAAAGTTACCTTGTAACTTGTAAGGAATAACTCTTACAACCACAGTCAAACTCCTATGATTCAAGTAGGCCAATTCCAGAGCACTATGGTCCTGGACATTTTGACATGGACTTTCCTTGAGAATGGAGGTCACTTCCGTCTTGTTTGTATGTGGCTTTTGGATTAAAATCTTTGCTTGCTCAGCAATACACATCAGTGCCTAGTACTGTGCTGGTTGTATAGTACACTCTCAATAAAGGAGGGGGAGGGTGGCCCTGAGTGGGCCCAATGTAATCACATGAACCCGTAAATGCGGGGCTTCCCTGGTGGCTCAGTAGTAAAGAACTCGCCTGCCAATGTAGGAGATGCAGGTTTGATCCCTGTGTGGGGAAGATGCCCTGGAGAAGGAAATGGCAAGCCACTTCAGTAGCCTTGCCTGGGAAATCCCACAGACAGAGGAGCCTGATGGGCTACAGTCTATGGGGTTGCAAAGTCAAACACAACTTATCGACTAAACAACAATTCTCAGGCTTCGAAATTAAATTAGAATACATTTCAAATCCCTTACCTCTGCTTACAAGACTGTATAACCTACCTCCTGCTTCCATTCCCACCCTCTTCCCCCACCTCCCCCGTTCTTTCCTCTCTCTAATGCCTTTGCACTGTCTGTCTTTCAGTTCGAGAACTCTGCTCCCAAATCTTCAAATGACTGCTCCACTGTTATCGTTCAGCTTTGGCATAAATGTCACATCTTCAAAGAGATCTTCCATCGCCATCAAATCAACACTGGTACTCTCCTTAAACCTTCTATCATATACACTGTTTTCTCCTCAAAACATTTAACATCTAAAAGGCTCTAGGCATCTATCTGTTTATTTAATTTTGTCTCCCTCATTATCATTCCCAAACTAGAACATAAATTTCATGAGGATAGGGACCTGGATTCTCATGCACTGCTGTTGCCTTCACACCTACAACAGTGTTTGGGGCACAGCAGACATCCAATAACACTGCTGAATGTATGAATGTAGATGATACAAAGAGGAGTAAGATATCAACTTACAAATGTGCACAAGAAAAGTTTTAATACGAGGTAACATCTGTACCAAAGGATGAGAGATTTGATAATTTCTGGCTAGGCAATCAAGAATGAGTTCAGAGAGAAAGTAGCAAGAGAAGTAGCCTTTAAAGATATTTAGTAATTTTAGGGCAGTTTTACATTTTGTCTGGTAGGCTAAAACCTTTAGACATCTTCTTATAGGCAATGAAAAATACAGACATTTCAAATAAGGAAGGATACATGATTATGGCAAGATTTACAAAAGTTAATAGAACCAGTTGATATTTCTTACTTTAGAGAAGAAATAACCAAGCATTATATGCATATACTACTAATTTATAGTTAAAACTAATGACCAAAGACTTTTTCAATTGAAAAACATAACAACAGGAAAAAAAAACACAAAATTTTACACTCTATAATAAACTTAATTGTTTTAATTAGTCTTATTTTGACAATTTTGACAGCATACTTACTAATTTATGTTTTTAATAAGACAAAGAACTAAAAAATCACCTCTGACAATCATTTTACCAAATTAAAAAATATTCAAACATCTCCTCGTTAGTAAAGGAAACGTTTTTTCTAAATTCTTAATGTGCTCTAATCTGATAAAATTCCACTTTCTGGTCATCCAATGATTTAAGCAATCTTTCGTCTGGGGAAAAAAAAAATCAAATTCTGATTAATTTTTTTTTAATAAATGTTTAAAGCAGAATTTTATGTCTCCCCATGTGTCTTTTTAAAATCATGTCTTGTTGTCTTGTTTAATGTTTTCAGCTTTGATCTTTACTAAAAACCTAAAACAGCTATAACACTGCTCCCAAAGGTACAATTTACAATACAAACTTAGAAACCCTCCTCCATAAAGATGAGATGTCAACACTAAAGAGTTCAGGGACTTAAATTACCAAAACAGCACCAAATGTTTATGGTATCACTGTGAATTCAAGAAAAAGGAGCACACAGAATGAGTTTTTAAAAAATAGCCTTTTTTCCAAAACACAATTAAAACTACCATCACCTTAACATTTAAAATACTTAGATCACTTGGCCAATCATTTTATCAGTTTATAGCACACAAAAGAGCCCTGGAAATACATTTGATTTGATAAGAAAAAGTCCAATTTTTAAGTTGACATTAAAGACAAAATCTACTGTATATGCAAGAATAAATTTATGGCGTAACAATGATGTTTATTTATTAGAACCTCAAACCAAATACTTGGGTCAAGACTTTTATTCTTACACGGTATCCTCAAGTTCTTACCTTGGATGAGAAAACAATGACCTTTTCAATACCCGATATACTGAAGATAGCATTGCCTAATTCTATACTACCATTTCCTGCTTTTTTTAATGTCGTCCCTCCCTCCTGCTTTATGCTGAATTTTAGCATGTAAGGCAATGTATAGCCTATAAAATTATTTCATTTCTGAGTATCTGAAGATAAATGTTTTCTATTACAGGGTAAACAATCCAAATTTATTCTTAAGTAAAATGACAAAACCAAATCTACCTGGCATTACTGGATTGTGTCAATCAAATCAGAAACCTCTGGGTCACTTGCACTACTCAGAGTAGATCTAATACACAGATTCATTTTAGGGATTGAGAGAATGAATCACAGTAAGAGTTCAACACGAACACTTAACACTATAAAAGTGAAAGAGAGAAAGGAAAATCAAGGCAAACTAACAAATTTAATTCCTTCTTTCAATATAGATAAATATTTTTAAAACTGAAACTTATATTTACTTCATAAATCTTTAAAAAAACTTTCTTTGCCAAGTCCCGTAAGATCGGTAGAATTGTAGTGCTTCTACACTGCTTCTCTTCTATTAAAATAGAAAAAGCAGCACTGCTTCTATCAAAGGTCAATACCCTAACGTGGGCATGGAGTCCAACTACTCCTGTCTTTGCAAGAAAACCACTGACTAACCTCTCTCTCTCCCGTATAGTCAGTTTCTCCTCTTCTACTGAACCACTATCATGAACAAATGTGCTCTATTATTACACATCTTAAGAAATTCCTCAGGACTTCCCGATAGCTCAGATGGTAAAGAATCTGACTGCAATGCAGGAGACCTGGGTTCGATCTCTGGGCCAGGAAATTCCTCTCCTGACCTCAGCTCCCCTTCACCTCCCCCGCCCCACCAATTAGATATGACCATTTCTTTGTTCTACTCACAGCAAAACTTCTTCATCTAGTGGCCTTCATTTCCTATCTCTATTTTCTCACCTTTAATTTACTCTTTAACCCACCCTAATCCTAAACAATCTCCTGAAACTCAATTGTCAAGGTCACTAATGACTACCCAGCGGCCTAATTCCATTGCCTCATCTTAGTACAGTAACCTCTTCAGGAACATTAGACCAAGCAGACCACTCTCTTCTACTTGAAGTAGATGTCTTCTCTTGTCCTCTACTTGTTCTTCTGGCTTTCCTCCTCCCTCTGATTTCCTCTATTGGTTTGTTTTGTCTCTTCAGGCGTCTTCTAAAACATGAGTGCCTGAGGACTTGTACCAGGACTGCTTTCTCTCCTGTTTTCTCACCTACTCCCAAGGCTTTAACGTCAATAACCTCAGACATGCAGATGACACCACCCTTATGGCAGAAAGTGAGGAAGAACTAAAGAGCCTCTTGATGAAAGTGAAAAATTTGGCTTAAAGCTCAACATTCAGAAAACTAAGATCATGGCATCTGGTCCCATCACTTCATGGCAAATAGATGGGGGAGCAGTGGAAACAGTGGCTGACTTTATTTTTGGGGGCTCCAAAATCACTGCAGATGGTGATTGCAGCCATGAAATTAAAAGACGCTTGCGCCTTGGAAGGAAAGTTATGGCCAACCTAGACAGCCTATTAAAAAGAAGACATTATTTTGCCAACAAAGGTCCACGTAGTCAAGGCTATGGTTTCTCCAGTGGTCATGTATGGATGTGAGAGTCGGACTATAAAGCAAGCTGAGCGCCGAAAAATTGATGCTTTTGAACTGTGGTGTTGGAGAAGACTCCTGAAGAGCCCCTTGGACTGCAAGGAGATCCAACCAGGTCATCCTAAAGGAGATCAGCCCTGGCTGTTCATTGGCAGGACTGATGCTGAAGCTGAAACTCCAGTACTTTGGCCACCTCATGACTCATTGGAAAAGACCCTGATGCTGGGAGGGATTGGGGGCAGGGGGAGAAGGGGAAGACAGAGGATGGGATGGTTGGATGGCATCACTGACTCGATGGACATGGGTTTGGGGAAAAATCAAAGGAGTAATTAAAAATCTTTCTACAAAGAAAATTACCAGCCCAGATGGCTTCTCGGCCAGATTCTCACAGAAATTTAATGGAACAATTCAGTCCTACTTAAACTTTTTCAGAATAGAAAATGAGGGTCAGCTCATTTTATAAGGCTAGTATGAGATAACCGCTGATTTCAAATCCTGACAAGGACAATATAGGCCACCTCACTGATACAAAACTATTAACAGAATATCAAACTGAATCCAGAAATACATAAAAAGAGTAATACTGTAAAACCAAATTAGGTTTACCTCAGAAATCAGGTTAGGTTTAAGATTTTAAATAATATGTAATTCAATATATTAACATAGTGAAGGAGAAAAGTCATACAGTAATGAAAAGCTGCAACAACAACAAAAAAAGCATTAAATTCGAACAAACAGAACAAAACACAAAATTCTTAGTAAACCGGTACAGAAGGGAACTTCTTTAAACATGATGAAGGGTTTCACAGAAACAAAACAAAACGAACTTGAGCAAACAGGCCTGGAGGGAAATGCTGAAAGCTTCCTCTTGGAGACCGGGAACCAGAAGGGCAGGAGCTCTGGGGTGGCGGCAGCGCTGTGCGTCTTGACCTGAGCAATAAGTTCATGTGTGTTTGTGTGTTTGCAGTAACATGTAAAGTTCTCCATGGTGCTTTTATATACACCTTGAAATATATATTAAAGATAAAAAAGAAAGAAATATTTGGAAATAAAAGGCTAACCTAGCCTATCACTCAAGCTTGGCAACTCCGTAGGTCCTCACCTCCCCACCACCACCCAGCTACCGTTACTTTCAAACCAGTTAACATTTATTGGGCTTACAAGACATGGTACAATGTGGCAACATGTATCATGAACCTTAACAATGTCTAAGATGAAACCTTATTCCATTACATTACTCCAGTGCCAATCATTCCATTCTAAGGAAAAAGACAAAGAGAAAAAAATCCATGTGTTAAGACATTCACTGCCCACATGATGATAAAATAGAAAACCTAAACTAAATAACCAACTCCAGGAAACAATTAAGAAAAATAATTTTTACAATGGGATTATACAGTCAATAAAAATAAGATTTATCAAATATTCCAAGAAATGAATATAACCTAATTTTTAAAAAATTAGACATATACACATGTTTACACTGTAACAGGGGGAACAAGTCATAGGCACAAAGAAGAAAGTGAAAGACAGAGGGAAGAAGAGAGGGACAGAGGGTACTGAAAGCGGGAGGGAAGGGTTGGGAGAGACGAAAACTCAACTGGTTTTCTTCATATGTTGAGCTTATGAATGTCATCTGTACTTCTGTATTTCCTGAATTTTCTTTAATGACTACAGAAAACTTTAGTCATGGGGTACATAAGAGCTGAAGAAAATAATCACAAACCTAAGTAAAGTATCCTAAATATTTTAAAAAGTTCCTTCAAAGGGTAACTTTAAAATTTCAACTTTTATCTCAGTACCATTTTATTCAGATAAATTATTTAACATTTAAATTGTGTTAAGTCTATCATATGCTAGTTACTTAGCACAGAGAGAACTTCTAATCATAATTAGTACTTAAAATAATATAACTTAAAAATAATAATTAGATTTCCAAAGATATATCATCTCCAATTTTCTAGCTAGAAAGTGAAAAGTGAAAGTGAAGCCCCTCAGCTGTGTCCAGCTCTTTGCGACCCCATGGACTGTAGCCTACGAGGCTCCTCCATCCACGGAATTTTCCAGGCACGAGTACTGGAGAGAGTTGCTGTTTCTTTCTCCAGAGGATCTTCCCCACCCAGGGATCAAAGCCGGGTCTCCTGCATTGCAAGAAGATGCTTTTACCATCTGAGCCACCAGGGAAGTTCCCTTGAGGCTTCCCTGTGGCTCAGCTGATAAAGAATCCGCCTGCAATGTGGGAGACCTGGTACAGTCCATGGGGTCACAAAGGTCAGACACGACTGAGTGACTTTCTAGCTAGCTGCTGCTGCTGCTAAGTCGCTTCAGTCGTGTCCAACTCTGTGCAACCCCATAGACGGCAGCCCACCAGGCTCCCCCATCCCTGGGATTCTCCAGGCAAGAACACTGGAGTGGGTTACCATTTCCTTCTCCAAAGCACAAAAGTGAAAAGTGAAAGAGCAGTCGCTCAGTCGTGTCTGACTCTTCACGACCCCAGGGACTGCAGCCCACCAGGCTCCTCCATCCATGGGATCTTCCAGGCAAGAGTAATGGAGTGGGGTGCCATTGCCTTCTCCAGACTTTCTAGCTAATAAAATCAAGTCTTTAAATGACCTTCAGAACTGCCCTTGGTCTACCCTGCCCACACCTACCCTCTGACCTGCCCTGCCACACACCCCCCACCCCCGCTTCAGCCACGGCCTCCCACATGCTGCTCTTCCAACATGCCAAGGACATTTCCACGTTAGAAGCTGCTGCTTGCTCTACCCGAACATTTCCTTCCAGATAGTTCCATGGCTTAATCCACTTCACTCAGAAAAGGGCTTCTCAAAAAGCCTTTTCTCACCAAACTACCTGAAGTGTTACAGTATCCTGTTACTTTTTAATCCCCTGAATCTATCTTATTCTGCTTCAAACCCTGTGAGCTACCTGACGTGTGTGTGCGACTGAGTGTGCACACATGAATAATGTCTATGCCCCTCGCTGATATTTAAGCTCAGGAAGCACAGCTCTACTTTGTTTACCATTGTGTCACATGACCTGCCAATAGCAGGCTTTCAAAAATACTTGTTGAAAGAACAAAAGATGGTAACTGGTTTTAGTTTTACTGAGAAAATAATGATGGAACACTACTAGAATTCAGTAAAGCTTTCAAATGAATTCATTCTCAATCACAAGAGCATTACACACATACTTTGGTGGTAGGAGTACAACGTTCACAATTCAGGGTTGAGTAACAGGAAGGAATGGGGACTTCTTATGTTTCCCTGCCCCTTTCCATATCCTTCCTTCCTCTCATTCATCCATAAATGGTTACTGTGTACCACTAAGTCAGAGAGTATTCTACACATTAAGAACACACAGACAATTAAGGCAAGTTAATGCATGAGACATATGAGCATAATAACCATAGAACATGGCATGCAACAGAGTTCTGTGAAGTTGTAACATAACAGAGGAAGTAATCCACTTTTAGGGGCAGGTGTTCAGGGAAGTTTCAACAGTGATGACATTCAACAAACACTTGCAAAACCAAATAACAAAAGATATGCTTCATTTTACTTTACATATGAAATGAGAGTATTAAGTCTGAAAGTGCTACAGTAATTTGCTACCATGAGATAAGCTCGCTTGAGAGCGAAACCAAAACAAGAGGAATGCCAGAGCAGGACCAGAGAAACTAAGCCAAGTCCTTGATGATTTCAGACTGGATGAAGCCCCAGATGAAGTTCAAGGACAAGACCTAATCATGCCCTTTACTGTGTAGCCAGTCTGAATTTGGTTTTCTGTCACTTGCAATATAAGTATACAGAGGAATCTCAGCGAATTCTTTGAAAAAAACCAAAGCATTTGTTTTTTCAGTGTACAGGGGCACTATTGGTATTCTGGAAGGGACAATTCTTGTTTTGCGGGCAAACATCACAGGACACTTGGTATATCTCGTCTCTACCAGACCCACAGATTTCCAAACACCACTCATCTTCAAGAAGAACCACAGGTCTATTCCCTGTTAGTTGCTACCTGTATCCATTCCTCACAGTGCACGCGTAAATGTTCTTAACAACAACCTTAAAAGAACTGGGATATACCACTCAAATATACTAATTTTATATAGTAATCCATTTTAATTAGTCATTCATGACTATCTAAATGACTGATTCAGTCCTAAGCACAGCTTATACCTGCTCTTGAGATAAGCAGTGCTTTAAGAATGCCACTACTATCTGAAAATTCTCATTCATTTAAGCTTACTTCTCCATACAATATTATCAATATATGTCACTGACAATGTTGGTTATCTTCCCTGTAGCCATTCATCTAATTTCTTCCTAGACTGAAATGCTAGATATTGGTTTTTCTAGTCCCCTTGCAACTAGGGCATAAGTAATAAGGCCAAAATGAAATCTGATACAGGCTTTCTGAAAAAGGTTTACTTGCTTCATCAAGAGATGAGAGGGCAAACTTCCTCCCGTCTTTGGTGGTTGTGTCAGAATGTGATGCCTGGAGCAGAAAGAGAAACATGCAACTATGAAAGGATAAACCTGAGCACAAAGGTCGCCACACTACAGATAAAGATGGAAAGCACTTGGATTCAATCTAGAGGGGAAGCCAGTCTGAGCAGGAACCCAAATGGGAGGGCAGTTTAGAGGAAACGGAAACACAGAACCTCTGTGCTGACTGAGGACTGAGGACTGAGCAAAGCCAAGCTTATGCACAAACTGCCCTTTAAACTAATCCTACCTATGCCTTTGCCAATTACCTGAGCTAATACACTTCGTCTGTTTTTAAATCCTATTTGCATCCTAACTGATACAGGAAACAGCTATGTTTAGGGGAAACAGCAAAATCGAGACACTGCAGGGAATGTAAAGAAACTTTCAGACATAAGAGAATCAGGAACTATAAAGCCAAGAAACAAGAAATCAGATCCTTTCATTCCTATGGAGTATATTTCAGAAGCGGTCTAAGAAAACCTGGATGATTGAGATAAGGCCGTTAGCTTTGGTAATTAGATCATCAAGATGACTTTTTAAAAACCAATTTCGGTGCTGCGATGGTAAGGGAAGTCAGAGTGCAGAGGAAAGAATAATTTACACTTTTAAGAACTCCATAATGCACCAAACCCTTGGAAAGACATGTAACGTGTGTTAAACTCCATCGATTACAACTCTGTGAGGTAAGTATAACATTCTGTGGTGTCCTTAGTCACTCAGTCTTGTCCGACTCTTTGTGACCCCATGGACTATAGCCCACAAAGCTCCTCTGTCCATGCTGACTCTCCAACAAGAATACTGCATTGGGTTGCCATGTCTTCCTCGTATAACATTCTACTTTACAGACAAAGAACACAGCCTGAGTAGTAAGTTGCCCACAGCCACACAGACAGTAACTGGTTTCAGTAGACTTCAAAATCAGATCTTTGAAGCTTAAAAGTAAATGTCCTTCCTACTATACCCCTTCATGGATCACAGACTCGTCGTGGTGAAGGGGCTTGTGTAACTCAGTGAAGCCATGGGCCATGCCGTGCAGGGCCAGCCAAGACAGACGGGTCCTGGTGAAGAGTTCCGACAAAACGTGGCCCACTGGAGGAGGGAACGGCAAACCACTCCAGCAGTCCTGCTGCGCGAACCCCACGAACAGCATGAGGCAGAAAAATAAGACACCGAAGATGAGCACCACAATCAAAAGGTGTCCAATATGCTCCTGGGGAAGAGTGGAGGGCAGTCGTTAGTTCCAGAAAGAATGAAGTGGCTGGACCAAAGCGGATATGACGCTCAGTTGTGTGGATGTGTCTGATGGTTAAAGTCAAGTCCGACGCTGTAAAGAGCTATTGCTCTTTTTTTGCATGGGAACCTGGAACGGCAGGTCCGTGAATCAAGGCAAATCGGATGTGGTGAAGCAGATGGCAAGAATGAACATCTTAGGAATCACTGAACTAATATGGATGAGAATGGGCGAATTTAATTCAGATGACTGTTATATCTACTACTGTGGGCTAGAATCCCTTAGGAGAAAGGAAGTAGCCCTTAATAGTCAACAAGAGTTCTAAATGCAGTACTTGGGTGCAACCTCAGGAAAAAAAAAATAATCTAAGTTCATTTCCAAGGCAAACTGTTCAATATCAGTGTTACCTTAAGTCTCTGCCCCAACCACTAATGCCAAAGAAGCTGAAGCTGAACAGTTCTATGAAGTAGAACTGCTGTAGTTCTCGAACTACACCTTCTAGAACAAACACCAAAAAAAAAAAAAAAAAAAAAAAAGATGTCCTTTTCATCACAGGGGATTGGAATACAAAATAGGAAGCCAAGAGACACCCAGAATAATAGGCAAGTTTTGCCTTGGAGGGCAAAAGCAGGGCAAAGGCTAACAGAGTTTTGTCAAAAGAACACGCTGGTCATAGCAAACACCCTTTTCCAACAACCAAGAGACAGCTATACACACGGACATCACCAGATGGTCAATACCAAAATCAGATTATGTTCTTTGCAGCTGAAGATGGAAAAGCTCTACACAGACAGCAAAAAGAAGACCTGGAGCTGTCTGTGGCTCAGGTCGTGAGCTCCTAATAGCAAAATTCAGGTTTAAAGTGAAGAACGTAGGGAAAACGACTAGGTCATTTAGATACGACCTAAATTAAATCCCTTATGATTATACAGTGGAGGTGACAAATGGATTCGAGATGAGATCTGGTAGAGAAAGTGTCTACCAGATTCGTAAAACTGAAAGAGGTTCATATATGAGTTTATTGAAAGAGATTCATATGTTTTATATGAGTTTATATACGAGGTTCATCACTGGAAAGAGGTTCGTAACATTGTATAGGAGGCAGTGACCAAACTAGTCCAAGAAAAAGAAATGCAAGAAGCTTAAGTGATTGTCTGAGGAGACATTAGAAAGAGCTGAGGAAAGGAGAGAAGTGAAAGGCAAGGGAGAAAGGGAAAGATATACTCAACTGAGTGCAGAGATCCAGAGAATACCAAGAAGAGATAAGAAACCCTTCTTAAGTGAACAATGCAAAGAAAACAACACAATGGGAAAGACTAGAGATCTCTTCAAGAAAACTGGAGGCATCAAGGGAACATTTCATGCAAGGATGGACACCATAAAGGACAGAAATGGTACGCACCTAATAGAAGGAGAAGATATCAAGAAGAGGTGGCACGAATACACAGAGAACAGTACACCAGTCACTGTGGTCACTCACCCAGAGTCAGACATCCTGGAGCGTGAAGTCAAGGGGGCCTTAGGGAACATTACTACCAACAAAGCTAGTGGAGGTGACGGAATCCCAGTTGAGCTATTTGAAATTCTAAAGGATGATGCTGTTAAAGTGTTGCACTCAATATGTCAACAAATTTGGAAAACTCAGTAGTGGCTACAAGACTGAAAAAGGTCACAGTTTTCATTCCAATCCCAAAGAAAGGTAATGTCAAAGAATGTTCAAACTACCATACAACGGCACTCATTTCACATGCTAACAAGGTTACGCTCAAAATCCTTCAAGCTAGGCTTCAAAAGAATGTGAACCTAGAACTTTCAGATGTACAAGCTAGGTTTTGAAAATGCAGAGGAACCAGGGAGCAAACTGCCAACATTTGTTCGATTATAGAGAAAGCAACAGAATTCCAGAAAAACGTCTGCTTCTGCTTCATTGACTGCGATAAAGCCTTTGAATGTGTGGATCGTAACAAACTGTGGAAAATTCTTAAAGAAACACCAGTACCAGACCACCTTACCTGCCTCCTGAGAAACCTGTATGCAGGTCAAGAAGCAAGTTAGAATCGGACATTGAACAACTGACTGGGAAAGAGTTATAATAAAGCTGTATCTTGTCACCCTGCTTATTTAACTTCTATGCAGAGTACATCATGAGAAACACTGGGTTGGATGAAGCACAAGCTGGAATCAAGACTGCTGGGAGAAATATCAATAACCTCAGATATGAAGATGATATCACTCTAAGGGCAGAAAGTGAAGAGAAACTAACGAGCCTTTTGATAAGGGTTAAAGAAGAGCATGACAAAGTTGGCTTGAAACTCAGCATTCAGAAAACTGAGATCATGGCATCTGGTCCCATCACTTCATGGGAAATAGATGGGGAAACAGTGGAAACAGTGTCAGGCCTTTATTTTTGGGGGCTCCAAAATCACTGTGGATGGTGACTGCAGCCATGGAATTAAAAGATGCTTGCTCCTTGGAAGAAATGCTATGACAAACCTCAACAACATACTAAAAAGCAGAGACATCACTTTGCCGACAAAGGTCCGTCGAGTCGAGGCTATGGTTTTTCCAGTGGTCATGTATGGATGTGAGAGTTGGACCATAAAGACTGAGTGTCAAAGAATTGAGAATTGTGGTGCTGGGGAAGGCTCTTAAGCGTCCTGGGACTGCAAGAAGATCAACCAATCCTAAAGGAAATCAACCCTGAATATTCACTGGAAGCACTGATGCTGAAGCTGAAGCGCCAATACTTTGGCCACCTGATGCGAAAAGCCAACTCACTGGAAAAGACCCTGATGCTAGGAAAGACTGAAGGCAAAAGGAGAAGGAGGTGGTAGAGGATGAGATGGCTAGGTAGTGTCACCGACTCAATGAACATAAATTTGAGCAAACCCCAGGAGGTAATGGAGGACAGAGGAGCCTGCCATGCTGCAGTTCTTGGTGTTGCAAAGAGTTGGACACAACTGAGCGACTGAACAACAACTACACCAGGCTCCTAGGATTAAAGAATAAAAATACAGTGGCACAGCAGGCTCAAAATTCAGACTGGCTTCTGTGAGCTGCACGGCACACAGCACGGTGTTTGGCAGCCCTGGCAAAGGTATATTTAAGCATGCATGGAGGCTAGAGAGGGCAAAACTTAAAAAGGAGTGATCATGGATAATTACTGAGAAAGAAAGATAAAGAGGGATGATCATGGACACATCTGGAGAAGGTTGCTCTTGAAGAAAAGGAAGGACAATTCCTTCTTTTCAGAGAAGAGTAAATAAAGAAATGATATCAGGATAGAAAAGATTATACCTCAGATGCTTGAGATTTTTCTCAGGAAAGGAAAAGATCAAGTTATTTGCTATAAACACTTTCATGAAGTAAGACAAAAAAACCCTCACAATTGACATTATAGATCTGGAGGATAACAGAACACTAACTGGTATGAAAACAATCCAAAATCCTCACACAACTGTCTCTTGTATCCTTCAGGGATCAAGATAGTGATTAGGCCTGTTCAGAACTGGGCACTAGAAAGATAAATTGACATAAAGTTAAGTATTCTAAGGTATCAATGATGGGCTGGTAAAAACTGATGACCATGGGATCCTGGTGACTAGGGGAGGCAAATGAAAAGAGCAGTAGGCTAAAGAATTGAATGAATAGACACAAAGACGGGAGGGTTCCTAAAGACAGGAAGAGGGGAAGAAAGAGAGAGAGAAATCGGGTTCCATAAGTGTGGAAGAGTGCTTGTTTGTGGTCAGACAGGTCTTGACACAATGCCTCAGGCAATGAGCTACTGCCTAGGGCTGAGCACTACCCCGTCAGCTAAAAGCACAGAATTGAGAGACAAGTGCCTGTAAAAACACGCAGTCCTCGGGTGCAGGAAACAAACAGGCTTACCTGGTGGCGCTAATGGTAAAGAACCCACCTGCCAACGCAGGAGACAGAAGAGATGTGGCTCTGATCCCTAGGTCGGGAAGGTCCTGTGGAGGAGGAAATGGCAACCTGCTCCAATATTCGTGCCTGGAGAAGTCCCATGGACAGAGGAGTCTGGCTGTCCTGTGGAAACTGCAAGGAGATGGACGTGACTGAAGCGACTTAGCATAGCACAGCAACAAACAAGTGAATGAATCTGCCCGTACAGGAATCAAACACTTAAAATATCTCCTCTCCTTTTAAAATGAACAATTCTATCTCCAAATTTAAGAAATTCATCAAGAGGCTAAAAGTCTACAATAAAGGTTAAGGCAGATGTGTGTCAGGAGGTAGAACAAAAAGTTAAATCTGTCAGGCCAATTGTAACCCACCTGTTAAAAGACTTTTAGCATAAATTTCCAATAAGGCAACAACAGTTTGTGCTTTAGAAACTCTGGAGAGCACCTAGCATGGCTTCAAAAAAAGGATATCACTCAATTTAATTTTAAAAGCTCCACCCATTGCAATCTCAGTGGACACACTACCATTTATACTCATAGCTTCATTTTTCACCATTCTGCTGCTCTTGACACATTATCCAATTACAGGAAAAAATTGGGAAAAATCAGACATGGCAACCTCCACTACCACATCCCTCCTTCAGTTTGCACTTTTTACACCATTAATTCTGACTACTCTTGCCCTAGTAATAAATGAAGAAGAAATGACACTGGCACAATCTAAATTTTGCAGAAAATATCAAGTACAAGAAAGATTGCCAAGTAGTACTAATAACAATTGAGAACCCAAGAAATTTGAGAAGTTTCAAGTTTAAAAAGCGTTTTCTCCATTTCAGTCCTTTCCAAAAAAAACAAAGGGCTTGGACAACACAGGATTGTGAAGCTTCAACGGACGATTTAGCCTAACAGTGAATAAAAGAATCACTAAAATCGCTTATCCTTTCTTGGGCTATTACATTTCTTACCCTCACAAAGCCTTCTTTTAAAACCAGGACCAATTCTCAATTCTTTCCCTGGATCTAGTATACATATGTCCCTCCGTCCGCCCCCCCCTCCAAAAAAAGTTTAGAGACCGAAGACTCGCTGTAGTCAGAAAAGGATTAATTTAGATAAAGAATCACTTGCCGTCACTGGCACCATTCCTCAAAACCATCAAAGTCTCCTGGGGGCTGGATCCCCCCGACAAGATGAACAAAATCCACTGGCGTCTGGATAGCAAGCTTTTCTTTGTAAGTCTATAAGCCTGGGAAAGCTTTCCAGACAGTTAAAACGACTTCTCAAGGAAGCAAAAGGTCGAGACCAGGAAGATGGGGAGGTGACTTGCCCCAAGAGGAGACACCGAAGCTTGCAGCTTCACCCACCTGCCAGACGCTCGCCCCGCGGACAGAAGCACGGACGCAGCCCGGGCGCTTCCTCTCCTGCCGGACACAGCCCCTGCCGCCGCCGGAGCTCCGGACCCGACAGCACAGGGCGGTAGCGAAGTAGGCAAAGCGGCGACCGCACTCGAGCAGACGGGGGTGTACGTAGGGGGCGCCGGGGGGCTCGGGAAGGCAGCTCTGTGCTTGACCTTCCTCACCGGTGGCCAACGGCGCTCCCTGGGAACAGCATCCCGCCTCGGCCCGCTGCAGCGGCCGGGCTTCCTGCGGCCACAACCCGCCCCCGCGCTACTCGGCCGCCGCCATCTTGTCGGAGGCGGGAAAGACCGCACTGCGCAGGCGCGCGCCGACGCTGCCGGCTCCCCGCCATAACGCGCAGGCGCGGGGGGCGCTTCCCACCCCACCCCCCACCCCCACCCGCCGAGGCCGTCTTCCGCAAAGCCGTCTGCTCCCTCGCACGGGTGCTGCCAGGCTTAGTGGCCAGCCACAAACTGCACCGCAGCCGAGTTAATAGACCCTTCTGCGCACCTCACAGTCAGTCATTGTGTAAAACCCTATCTGTGTGCCAGGTCCCAGGACAGGCGCTGGTGAAAGATTAGTAAAACGCGGCTTCAGCGCTAACTGCCACTGCTGCTAAATCGCTTCAGTAGTGTCCGACTCTGTGCCACCCCATAGGTGGCAGGTCACCAGGCTCCCCGGTCCCTGGGATTCTCCAGGCAAGAACACTGGAGTGGGTTGCCATTTCCTTCTCCAATGCATGAAACTGAAAGTGAACTCGCTCAGCCCTGTTCGACTCTTAGCAACCCCATGCAATGCAGCCCACCAGGTTCCTCCGTCCATGGGATTTTCCAGATGAGAGTATTGGAGTGGGGTGCCATCACCTTCTCCGTCCAGTGCTAAAGGTGTTCCTAATCTAGTGAAAAAGGACGGGGATGAACGAGTGATTTCCACAATTCTTGTTTGTTACCTGCACGCCACCTTCGCTCTCTTGCCCCTTTGATTTTAATAACTGAAAACATACCTCTTCCAGGAAGTCCTTACTCTCACACAATTTGGTTAGTTCTTTTCTAATACCTCGCCTTACCTCTTTAAGCTTTATTTCATTCATTGTAAATTCAACAAGTAATATTTGAGTTTCATTTATATTCTAGATATGCTTCTAGGTTATAGCAATAAGAAATATAAACTCATGGGACTTCTATTTTAGGGGAGAGTATAAAACAGACAAACAAAAAAAACAAACTTCAAAAAATCAACGAAATAACATTTGATAGTGGTGGGGGATGGGAAGAGGAAAATACCACCAAAGTTAATGTTGGGTGAGGGGTGGTAATTAGCAATCTCTCTCCAGAGATGACACTTGATCTGAGGCCTGACTGACCACGGGGGCCAGAAGCTATGAGAATCATCCAGGCAGAGCGTTCTAGACAGAAGAACAGCAAATGCAGCACACCTCTCATTCTTGAGGTGGCAGTGAGACCAGCACATAAAGGACAGAAAGACTAGGTGATGTGGACACATGGGGAGGATATGTGGGGGGGCGGGGGGAGGACAGGGGCAGTTTAGGTGGGACATTGAGGCAATGGTAAGAAACTGGATTTTTACCCGATGGCAGCCCCTCCATCTTGCTGACACTGCCAGAACTCCTCCTCAAACACTTCTAGCTCCTGACTGCCTCGCTGGACATGCTGATTCCACTGTCTTGAAGACACTTGCTCTTGTTCTTTACACATCTAGCTTCTCATCTTTCAGGTTTCAGTTTAAATGTCACCTCAGAAAGGCCATCCTTCCTAAACTAAGTATCCCACCTGCCCTTTCATTAGTCTCCATCATTGCACCTGATCATTTCTTTATGGGCACCGAACATATTTTTCAATTATATATTCATTGCTTCTTCACCATTCAGTTCACTAAACTGAACTCCACCAGGGAGGGAAGATGTTTCACTTACTAGTGAATACTCCATGCCTAGCACCATGCCTGGCATGAATGATCACTCAATATTTGTTTGCTGTTTTTAGGAATGTCGAGTTTGTCAGCACTTAAGTAGCCAGGGGTATACTACATTGTTTTACACTGGTTTTTAAAAATAAATGCAAGTCATTTCCTGTTTATATACCCTCTGCTAGACTATAAATAAGAACTTTGGCAGAGAGAGAGAGGAAGAGAATGAGATGAAGAGTAGGTGAGGGGTACTGGGCCAAGATTGTATTTTGCATATATTTGCAGGGCTGGGAGGTGGAAGGCTTCGATTTAGTGAAGCACCTGTTACATGTGTCCTGCGTTTGGCTTAATGGTCACTACAGCCTTGCTAGGTAGTTATCCTTAGTTTTATACATAGGAAACTTGAGAGAGATTAAGTAACTTGCCTAAGGTCCTACATTAAGAGACAGTGCCAACCATAAAGTTCATGCCCTTCCCTTCGAGAGAAACTGGATTTTGAGATGGGTTTGTTTGGTGATTTGATTCTGTGTCATTAGCAGGATTTTATTAGCCATTTCAGCCAGTGTCATTAAAGAATCCCAGTCATCCTGCTGTTCTTGCATAGGATCTCAACAGAGGGCCTGATGTGAAATTGCTGTGATTTTTTTTTTCTCTTTTGCACTATGGCAGGGTTCATTTTACCATTCCCTCTTCATGTCTTTTTAAAATTTGTGTTTCTTTTTATTAATAATGTGTACACATTTGATCAAAGGAAAAGAGGAGATACAGAAAAATGGGTGCATTTCCTAAATGCTAGCTACATCCCCTTGGTTAGGCTTGTTATTTTATGACTCTTTCATCTAGGTCCCAAGTAATCCTTTAGACATCAAAGACAGTTCTCTGGCAAAGAGTGACAGCCTCATCACAACAATCACTTATCCCATTTGCTCATCAAAATTATACACCAACATTTCCCTCCAAACCGGATAGCAGGGGGAAACTACGAGAAAGCATAGCGCCGCTATCCTGTATCCAGGGCCATTCAGCCTTTATATGAAGGCATTCAGTTTTTTTATTATCATTAACTCATGATAGCATACACCTGTCAATCAAACCCAGTTAGTCCATAAGCAAACTAAATAGTAGGTGGGAATACATACTTAACAAGATTCTTCGATCTTCTACCCCCACTGTAGTAGGACTCCTTCTTGGAATAAATTCTGGAATCAAGGCAATGTCTTTGGTTTCTGTGGGATGCTCTCCTCATGGTTACCATCTGTTGTTGGTTGAATATTCTCCCACTCCTCAAAAGATATGTTGAATTCCTAACCTCAAGTACTCAACAATATGAGCTTATTTGGGAATAGGATCATTGCCGATGTAATTAAGTTCAAATGAGGCCATACTGGAGTAGGTGGACCCCTAATCCAATAACTAGGGTCCTTCTAAGAGCTCAGCCAAATGGAGGAAGAGACACACGGGGAGAAGGCTGTTTGTTGGCAAAGGCAAAGATTGGTGTCGTGCACCTGCAAGCCAAGGAACAACAAAGACTGCTGGCCAGCCACCAAAATTGAGGAAGAGGCAAGTGAGGATTTCTCTACAGATTTCAGGGGAAACACAGTCGTGTCAACAACTTGATTTCAGATGTAGAGGCTCCAAAACTGTGAGACAATAAATACCCATTGTTTTAAGCTACTCAGTTCATGGCAATTTGTTACAGCGGCCTTAAAATCTAATACACCCCACTCTCTCCTCGTGTGTGTCTGTGTGTGTGTGTTGTGTGTGTGTGTGTGTGTGTGTGTGTGTGTGTGTGTGTGTGGACGTGAAGTAAAGGAAAGAGACTGTCAGGGCTTGAAGAAGAGGAAAGAGATGGGGATGGGCTGCCCACTCCAGTATTCTTTCTGGCAAAATCCCATGGGCAAAGGAGCGTGATGGGCAATAGCCCATGGGGTACCAAAGAGTCTGAGATGTCTGCTAAGTGATGATTTAGCAGGCACACATGCATCCAAAATATCATTTAAGCCTGTGGCGCTGAAATGCAGCTAGTGATGCATTACTGGAGTGGGTTGCCATGACCTCCTCCAAGGGATCTTCCAACCCAGGGATCAAACCCAGGTCTCTTGCATTACAGGCGGATTCTTTACCATCTGAGCCACCCAGGAAGCACTCAATTCAGTTCAATTCAGTTGCTCAGTCATGTCCGAATCTTTGCTACCCCATGGACTGCAGCCCACCAGGTTCCTCCGTCCATGGGATTTTCCAGATGAGAGTATTGGAGTGGGGTGCCATCACCTTCTCCGTCCAGTGCTAAAGGTGTTCCTAATCTAGTGAAAAAGGACCGGGATGAACGAGTGATTTCCACAATTCTTGTTTGTTACCTGCATGCCACCTTCGCTCTCTTGCCCCTTTGATTTTAATAACTGAAAACATACCTCTTCCAGGAATTCCTTACTCTCACACAGTTTGGTTAGTTCTTTTCTAATACCTTGCCTTACCTCTTTAAGCTTTATTTCATTCATTGTAAATTCAACAAGTAATATTTGAGTTTCCTTTATATTCTAGATATGATTCTAGGTTATAGCAATAAGAAATATAAACTCATGGGACTTCTATTTTAGGGGAGAGTATAAAGCAAACAAACAAAAAAAACAAACTTCAAACAATCCACAAAATAACGTTTGATAGTGGTGAGGGATGGGAAGAGGAAAAACCCACCAAAAGTTAATGTTGGGTGAGGGGGTGGTAATTAGCGATGTCTCTCCAGAGATGACACTTGATCTGAGGCCTTACTGACCACGGGGGCCAGAAGCTATGAGAATCATCCAGGCAGAGCGTTCTAGACAGAAGAACAGCAAATGCAGCAAACCTCTCATTCTTGAGGTGGGAGTGAGACCAGCACATAAAGGACAGAAAGACTAGGTGATGTGGACACCTGGGGAGGATATGTGGAGGGGCGGGGTGCGGTCCGGGGCAGTTTAGGTGGGACATTGAGGCCATGGTAAGAACTGGATTTTTACCTCATGGCAGCCCCTCCATCTTGCTGACACTGCCAGAACGCCTCCTCAAACACTTTTAGCTCCTGACTGCCTCGCTGGACATGCTGATTCCACTGTCTTGAAAACACTTGCTCTTGTTCTTTACACATCTAGCTTCTCATCTTTCAGGTTTCAGTTTAAATGTCACCTCAGAAAGGCCATCCTTCCTAAACTAAGTATCCCACCTGCCCTTTCATTAGTCTCCATCATTGCACCTGATCATTTCTTTATGGGCACTGAACATATTTTTCAATTATATATTCATTGCTTCTTCACCATTCAGTTCACTAAACTGAACTCCACCAGGGAGGGAAGATGTTTCACTTACTAGTGAATACTCCTTGCCTAGCACCATGCCTGGCATGAATGATCACTCAATATGTGTTTGCTGTTTTTACGAATGTCGAGTTTGTCAGCACTTAAGTAGTCAGTGGTATAATACATTGTTTTACACTGGTTTTTAAAAATAAATGCAAGTCATCTCCTGTTTATATACACTCTGCTAGACTATAAATAAGAACTTTGGCAGAGAGAGAGAGAGAGGAAGTGAATGAGATGAAGAGTAGGTGACGGGTAGTGGGCAAAGATTGTATTTTGCATATAATTGCAGGGCTGGGAGGTGGAAGGCTTCGATTTAGTGAAGCACCTGTTACATGTGTCCTGCGTTTGACTTAATTGTCACTACAGCTTTGCTAGGTAGTTATCCTTAGTTTTATACATAGCAAACTAGAGAGAGATTAAGTAACTTGCCTAAGGTCCTACATTAAGAGACAGTGCCAACCATAAAGTTCATGCCCTTCCCTTCAAGAGAAACTGGATTTTGAGATGGGTTTGTTTGGTGATTTGATTCTGTGTCATTAGCAGGCTTTTATTAGCCATTTCAGCCACTGCCATTTAAGAATCCCAATCATACTGCTGTTCTTGTATAGGATCTCAACAAAGGGCCTGATGTGAAATTGCTGTCATTTTTTTTTTCTTTTGGACTATGGCAGGATTCATTTTACCATTCCCTCTTCATGTCTTTTTAAAATTTGAATTTCTTTTTATTAATAATGTGTACACGTTTGATCAAAGGAAAAGAGGAGGTACAGAAAAATGGGTGCATTTCCTAAATGCTAGCTGCATCCCCTTGGTTAGGCTTGTTATTTTATGACTCTTTTATCTAGGTCCCAAGTAATACTTTAGACATCAAAGACAGTTCTCTGGCAAAGAGTGACAGCCTCATCACAACAATCACTTATCCCATTTGCTCATCAAAATTATACACCATCATTTCCCTCCAAACGGGATAGCTGGGGGAAACTACGAGAAAGGATAGGGCTGCTATACTGTATCCAGGGCCATTCAGCCTTTACATGAAGGCATTCAGTTTTTTTTAATATCATTAACTCATGATAGCATACACCTGTCGATCAAACCCAGTTAGTCCATAAGCAAACCAAATAGTAGGTGGGAATACATACTTCAAAAGATTCTTCCATCTTCTACCACCACTGTAGTAGGACTCCTTCTTGGAATAAATTCTTTAATCAAGGCAATGTCTTTGGTTTATGTGGGATGCTCTCCTCATGGATACCATCTGTTGTTGGTTGAATATTCACCCACTCCTCAAAAGATATGTTGAATTCCTAACCTCAAGTACTCAACAATATGAGCTTATTTGGGAATAGGAACATTGCCGATGTAATTAAGTTCAAATGAGGCCATACAGGAGTAGGTGGACCCCTAATCCAATAACTAGTGTCCTTCTAAGAAGTCAGCCAAATGGAGGAAGAGACACACGGGGAGAAGGCTGTTTGATGGCAAAGGCAAAGATTGGTGTCGTGCAGCTGCAGCCAAGGAACAACAAAGACTGCTGGCCAGCCACCAAAACTGAGGAAGAGGCAATTGAGGATTTCTCTACAGATTTCAGGGGAAACACAGTCGTGTCAACAACTTGATATCAGATGTAGAGGCTCCAAAACTGTGAGACAATAAATATCCATTGTTTTAAGCTACTCAGTTCATGGCAATTTGTTATAGCGGCCTTAAAGTCTAATACACCCCACTCTCTCTTCGTGTCTGTGTGTGTGTGTGTGTGTGTGTGTGTGTGTGTGTGTGTGTGTGTGAGGCCGTGAATTAAAGGAAAGAAACTGTCAGTGCTTGAAGCAGAGGAAAGAGATGAGGATGGGCTGCCCACTCCAGTATTTTTTCTGGCAAAACCCCATGGGTAAAGGAGCGTGATGGGCAATAGCCCATGGGGTACAAAAGAGTCTGAGATGTCTGCTAAGTGATGACTTAGCAGGTACACTTGCATCGAAAATATCATTTAAGCCTGTGGCGCTGAAATGCAGCTAGTGATGCATTACTGGAGTGGGTTGCCATGCCCTCCTCCAAGGGATCTTCCCAACCCAGGGATCAAACCCAGGTCTCTTGCATTACAGGCTGATTCTTTACCATCTGAGCCACCAAGGAAGCACTCAGTTCAGTTCAATTCAGTTGCTCAGTCATGTCTGAATCTTTGCTACCCCATGGACTGCAGCATGCTTGTCCATCATCAAGTCCTGCAGTTTTCTCAAACTCATCTCCACTGAGTCGGTCATGCCATCCAACCATCTCATACTCTGTTATCCCCTTCTCTTCCTGCCTTCAACCTTTGCCAGCACCAGGGTCTTTTCAAATAAGTCAGCTCTTCACATCAGGTGGCCAAAGTATTGGAGTTTGAGCTTCAACATCAGCCCTTCCAATGAATATTCAGGACTGATTTCCTTTAGGATGGACTAGTTGGATCTCCTTGCAGTCCAAGTGACTCTCAAGAGTCTTCTCCAACATCACAGTTCCAAAGCATCAATTCTTTGGTGCTAAACTTTCTTTATAGTCCAACTCTCACATCCATACATGACTACTGGGAAAACCATAGCATTGACTAGACAGACCTTTGCTGGCAAAGTAATGTCTCTGTTTTATAATATGTTGTCTAGGTTGGTCATAATTTTCATCCAAGGAGTAAGCATCTTTTAGTTTCTTGGCTGTAGTCACCATCTGCAGTGATTTTTTAGCCCAGAAAAATAAAGTCTACCACTGATTCCACTGTTTCCCCATCTGTTTGCCATGAAATGATGGGACCAGATGCCATGAACTTTGTTTTCTGAGTGTTGAGCATTAAGCCACATTTTTCACTCTCCTCTTTCACTTTCATCAAGAGGCTCTTTAGTTCTTCTTCACTTTCTGCCACAAGGAGGGTGTCATCTGCATATCTGATGTTATTGATATTTCTCCCAGGAATCTGGATTCCAGCTTATGCTTCATCCAGCCCAGGGTTTCTCATGATGTACTCTGCATATAAGTTAAATAAGGAGGGTGACAAGATACAGCCTTGACGTACTCCTATTCCTATTTGGAACCAGTCTGTTGTTCCATGTCCAGTTCTAACTGTTGCTTCCTGACCTGCATACAGGTTTCTCAACAGGCAAGTCAAGTGGTCTGGCATTCCCGTCTCTTTCAGAATTTTCCAGTTTGTTGTGGTCCACACTGTCAGAGGCTTTGGCATAGTCAGTAGAGCAGAAATAGATGTTTTTCTGGAACCCTCTTGCTTCTGTGATGATCCAGCAGATGTTGGCAATTTGATCTCTGGTTCCTCTGCCATTTCTAAAACCAGCTTGAACATCTGGAAGTTCATGGTTCACATATTGTTGAAGCCTGGCTTGGAGAATTTTGAGCATTACTTTACTAGTGTGTGAGATGAGTGCAATTGTGCAGTACTTTGAGCATTCTTTGGCATTGCCTTTCTTAAGGATTGGAATGAAAACTGACCTTCTTCAGTCCTGTGGCCACTCAATTTGCTGGCCTACTGAGTGCAACACTTTGACAGCATCATCTTTTCGGATTTGAAGTAGCTCAGCTGGAATTCCATCACCTCCACTAGCTCTGTTCATAGTGATGCTTCCTAAGGCCCACTTGACTTCACATTCCAGGATGTCTGGCTCTAGGTGAGTGAGCACACCAAGGTGGTTATCTGTGTTGTGAAGATCTTTTTTTGTACAATTCTTCTGTGTATTCTCGCCACCTCTTCTTAACATCTTCTGCTTCTGTTAGGTCCATACCATTTCTGTCCTTTATTGAGCCCATCTTTGCAAGAAATATTCCCTTGGTATCTCTGATTTTCTTGAAGTCATCTCTAGTCTTTCCCATTCTATTGTTTCCCTCTGTTTCTGTGCACTGATCATTGAGGAAGACTGCCTTATCTCTCTTTGCTATTCTTTGGAACTCTGCATTCAAATTGGTGTATCTTTCCTTTTCTTGTTTGCTTGTGGCTTCTCTTCTTTTCTCAGCTATTTGTAAGGCCTCCTCAGACAGCTATTTTGCCTTTTTGCATTTCTTTTTCTTGGGGATGGTCTTGATCCCTGTCTTCTGTACAATGTCATGAACTTCCGTCCATAGTTCATGAGGCACTCTGTCTGTCAGATCTAGCTCCTTAAATCTATTTCTCACTTCCACTCTATAGTCATAAGCGATTTGATTTAGGTCATACCTGAATGGTCTAATGATTTTCCCTACTTCCTTCAACTTAAGTCTGAATTTGGCAATAAGGAGATCATGATCTGAGCCACAGTCAGCTCCCAGTCTTGTTTTTGCTAACTGTATAGAGTTTCTCCATGTTTGGTTGCCAAGAATATAATCAATCTGATTTCGGTGTTGACTATCTGGTGATGTCCATGTGTAGAGTCTCCTCTTGTGTTGTTGGAAGAGGGTGTTTGCTATGACCAGTGCTTTCTCTTGGCAGATCTCTATTAACCTTTGCCCTGCTTCATTCTGTACTCCAAGGCCAAATTTGCCTGTTACTCCAGGTGTAACTTGGAGTAACTTTCTCCTTTTGCATTCCAGTCCCCTATAATGAAATGGACATCTTTTTTGGGTGTTAGTTCTAGAAGGTCTTGTAGGTCTTCATAGAGCCGTTCACCTTCAGCTTCTTCAGCATTCCTGGTTGGGGTATAGACTTGGATTACTGTGATGTTGAATGGTTTGCCTTGGAAATGAACAGAGATCATTCTGTCATTTTTGAGACTGCGCCCAAACATTTCGGGTGCTTTTGTTGACTATGACATTTCTTCTAAGGGATTCCTGCCCACAGTAATAGATATCATGGGCATCTGAGTTAAATTCACCCATTCCAGTCCATTTTAGTTTGCTGATTCTTAAAATGTCGATGTTCAGTTTTGCCATCTCCTGTTTGACTACTTCCAATTTGCCTTGATTCATGGACCTAAGATTCCAGGTTCCTATGCAATATTGCTCTTTACAGCATCGGACCTTGCTTCCATCACCAGTCACATCCATAACAGGGTGTTGCTTTTGTTTTAGCTCCGTCTCTTCATTCTTTCTGTAGTTATTTCTCCACTGATCTCCAGGAGCATATTGGGCACCTACCAACTCAGTGACTTCATCTTTCAGTGTCCTATCTTTTTGCCTTTTCACACTGTTCATGGGGTTCTCGAGGCAGGAATACTGAAATGGTTTGTCATTCCTTTCTCCAGTGGACCACGTTTTGTCAGAACTCTCCATCATGAATGGTCCTGCATGGCTCATAGTTTCATTGAGTTAGACAAGGCTGTGGTCCATGTGATTAAATTAGTTAGTTTTCTGTGATTGTGGTTTTCAGTCTCTGCCCTCTGATGGAGAAGGATAAGAGGCTTATGAACACTTCCTGATGGGATAGACTGACTGAGAGGGTGCTAGGTCTTGTTCTGATGGCCAGGGCCATGCTCAATAGATCTTTAATCCAATTTTCTGTTGATGGGTGGAGCTGTGTTCCCTCCCTGCTATTTACCTGGGGCCAAACTATGGTGGAGGTAATGAAGATAATGGTGACCTCCCTCAAAAAATCTCATGCATGCACTGCTGCAGTCCATGCCCCTAGCCCTGCAGCAGGCCACCGCCAACCCATGCCTCTGTCAGAGACTCCGGGACACCCAGAGGAGAGTCTCCTGTGGGGTTACTGTTCCCTCCTCCTGGTTTCTAGTGCACAAGGCTCTATTTTGCCCGCCAAGAGTCTGTTTCCCAGTCCTGTGTGAGTTCTGACAGCTCTGTGGTGGGGTCAATGCTGACTTCCTCCAAGAGGGCTTACACCACACCCACACCCAGAGCCCCTGTCCCTGCGGCAGACCACTGCCGACCCGTACCTCCACAGGAGACGCCCAAACACAGTTCTGGCTCAGTCTCTGTGGGATCCCTGTATCCTGGTGTGCACAAGGTTTGTTTGAGCCCTCTGAGCATCTCTGGCAGGAACGGGGTTTGATTCTAGACGTGAATTTGCCCCTCCTACTGTCTTGCTAGGGCTTCTCCTTTGCCCTTCGACGTGAGGTATCTCCTCATAGCCGCTCCAGCGCCTACTGTCTTATGGGGGTTTCTCTGACCCTGGACGTGGTGTATCTCCTTGCAGCCGCTCCTGTGACCTAAATCAAATCTCTTACGATTATACAGTGGAAGTGAGAAATAGATTCTAGGCATTAGATCTGATAGAGTGCCTGAAGAACTATGGACACAGGTTCATGACATTGTACAGGAGGCAGGGAGCAAGACCATTCCCAAGAAAAAGAAATGCAAAAAGGCAAAATGGTTGTCCAAGGAGGCCTTACAAATACCTGTGACTAGAACAGAAGCTAAAGGCAAAGAAGAAGAAGAAAGAGATACCCATTTGAATGCAGAGTTCCAAAGAATAGCAAGGAGAGATAAGAAAGCCTTCTTCAGTGACCAGTGCAAAGAAATAGAGGAAAACAAAAGAATGGGAAAGACGAGAAATGTGTTCAAGAAAATCAGAGATACCAAGGGAACATTTCTTGCAAAGATGGGCACAATAAAGGAAAAATTGTATGGACCTAACAGAAGCAGAAGATATTAAGAAGAGGTGGCAAGAATACACAGAAGGAAAAAAAAAAGAATACACAGAAGAACTGTACAAAAAAGATTTTCACAACCCAGATAATCAGGATGGTATGCTTACTCACCTAGAGCCAGACATCCTGGAATGTGAAGTCAAGAGGGCCTTAGGAAGCATCACTACAAACAAAGCTAGTGGAGGTGATGGAATTCCAGTTGAGCTATTTCAAATCCTAAGAGATGATGCTGTCAAAGTGCTGCCCTCAGTATACCAGCAAATTTGGAAAACTCAGCATTGGCCACAGGACTGGAAAAGGTCAGTTTTCATTCCAATCCCTAAGAAAGGCAATGCCAAAGAATGCTCAAAGTACTGCACAATTGCACTCATCTCACACGTTAGTAAAGTAATGCTCAAAATTCTCCAAGCCAGGCTTCAACAATATGTGAACTGTGAACTTCCAGATGTTCAAGCTGGTTTTAGAAATGGCAGAGGAACCAGAGATCAAATTGCCAACATCCACTGGATCATCGAAAAAGCAAGAGAATACCAGAAAATTGTCTACTTCTGCTTTATTAACTATGACAAAGCGTTTCACTCTGTGGATCACAACAAACTGTGGAAAATTCTGAAAGAGACCGGAATACCAGACCACCTGACCTGCCTGTTGAGAAATCTGTATGCAGGTCAGGAAGCAACAGTTAGAACTGGACATGGAACAACAGACTGATTCCAAATAGTGAAACGAATACATCAAGGCTATACATTGTCACTGCACTTATTTAACTTATATGCACAGTACATCATGAGAAACACTGGGCTGGATGAAGCACAAGCTGGAATCAAGATTGCTGGGAGAAATATCAATAACATCAGACATGCAGTTGACACTACCCTTATGGCAGAAAGCAAAGAAGAACTTAAGAGCCTCTTGATGAAAGTGAAAGGGAAGTTCTACATCTGAATAAATTTGAGTATTAAAGATTTAGGTAAATAGCAAAGAGATTGAACTTTTTCTCCAAAGCTGAGAGGAAGATTCTAGAGTGAAAACCAGAATATGTATTTCAGATATTTCAATTCTGTTTCAGCTTGGTACTTGTTTGCTAAGTAGCTTATTTCCTCCTCAAATCCATTACTGGTCATTCCTGGTTGAGGGTGTTCTCTCCTTCCCAGATCCGAGGTCTCCCGTGGGCAGTGACAGGGTTTGCTGGACTCATGCCACATCTTCCTCATCAGATACATACATGAGGGCAGAGCCTGTGACTCATTCTTCTTTGTATCTATCCCCTAAAAATTTCTGGAACTGGACACACCCAAGTAAACAAGATCAGCAAAATCTGATCATTTTAGAACTTGATGTAAACCATGAATATCTGTTAGACCATTCTCACTGCTTTGGTGTATAATTGGAAATTTTCATAATAAAAAGTGTTATAAAGGACATCCAAGAAACTTCTGCTTCAAGATAGCCAACTAAGTACAAGTGTTTACATCCTTCTCTATGCATCCCAGTAAAATGTCAGCAGCAGGGCTTAATTTTCAATGAAACTAATGAGGGTTAAGCTTCAAAGCCCCCCATTTACACACGCCCTTTCCAAGGCCCTGGAAGGTGCCTTAGTAATATGTTCATGTGTTTGTATTGTTCTCCTTTATCACAGTTCTCCTTGTGTCTGATAGTATTAGAGTGGTTGGAGTAATTTTGAGGTTCCAGTTAAAGGGAAGTTTAGTTTGAAATACAAGTTGTTGGAATTGAGTAGGAGGATATTTATATGATTCACAGTCACTTATGTAAGTAGCATTTTATTGTTAACCATTGCTGTAGAAGAATAGCTTCCAGCTATCTGCCTCCAGCCCACTGTCTGCTCTCCCAGGATTGTAACACCAAGGTGCAGGGCCAGAGGTTCTGTGGCAATACGAACACAGCCTATGTTATCTGTACCAGAAGTATGTATAGAGCCAGAAGCTATTTGTGGGAAATTATTCCAAATTTTATAATTCCTATAAATGAAACCTAATAGAAGCATCCCCAAATGTGACTACAATCTTAAAAAAAAATTACAAGTTGTCAAGCTGGGGGGGAAAATGAAAACTATCAGCAATAAAAATTTTTTTGATCAACCATAGTTGAAGAAAAACTGAATGATCTGTTCAGTTGATACAAATACGATAAAATAACTGTCACATGCAAAGAAAAGAAAAGAGCATCTAGACAAAAAGTGTAAGAAAAAAGTATTATAGAAATTGTATCAGGTAGTAAAATAATAAACCTATTATGTTCTTTCTTGGGTTTTGTGATGTTTGTTGATTTTCTGTTAGCATTCCAAGATGTGTAATTTGTTGTGGTTCTTTCCTCATTCTAAAGAAATACTTAACTTTCATACTTAAATTTGTATTCACATTTTATATTTTTTCTCTTAATAGGGACAGAAAAATTCATCTCCCATAAGGCATGGACCCCTGAAATTATAACTGGGGACTTCAAAATCCCTCTCTCAGCAACTGATAGAACTAAAAATCATAAAATGAGCAAAGATATAGAAGACCTAAGCAGTACAATCAAACAGTAGGATCTAAAGGACATTTATAGAACACTCTACCCACAACAGCAGAATGCACATGTTTTTTCTTCAAGCACCAATAATAGACCAAATGCTAGGTCAGAAAACAAATGTTAACACATTTAAGAATTGACATAAGTATGTTCTCTGACCCTTATGGAATTGAATTAAAAATCAATGAAAGGCAACTGGAAATTTTCCAAATACTTGGAAATTAAACACCACACTTTAAAATCATACCTTGTTTGAATTTCCTGGCAGTGTCTTGGTTAGGACTCCACTTTCACTGCCAAGGGCCTAGGTGCAATCCTTGGTTGGGGAATTAAGATCCCACAAACCACACCGAAACACACACACACACACACACACACACACACATATACCTTGTCAAAGAAGACCGAAAGAAAATTTTTAAAAATAAACAAAAAATAAAAACCCACCGAACTGAATGAAGACAAAAATACAACATATCAAAATTTCTGGGTTATTGCTAAAGTAGTACTAAGAAGGTAATTTACACATTAAATATTGCTCAGAAAAATGTGACATATTACATTAGGAAAGTCTCATATCAATAACCTCAAGAAGTTAGGGAAAAAGAGCAGAAATCAATGACATTAGAAAACAAAATAAAACAAACAAATGCAATAAAACACTAGTTAATAGACTTCTAGCAAGACTGCAAAATAGAAAATAAAAAGACATAAATCATCAATATCAGTAATGAAATGGCTTATCATTATAATTTCTGCAATCTTTAATAAGGGAATATCATAAACTTATAATTCAACAACTTAGAATAGACCAATTCTACAAACTACCAAAGCTCAAACAAGATGAAATAGAGTAGCCCTATAACCATTGAAGAAATTGAACTTGTCACTGTAATTCCCTGGGAAAAGAAAGGGAGAAGACTTCTTTGGTGGTCCAGTAGTTAAGAATCTGCCTGCCAATGCAGAGGACACAGGTTTGATCCCTGGTCCAGGAAGATCCCACATGTATGGAGCAACTAAGCCTGCGTGCCAGAACTACTGAAGCCTGTGACCCCTAGAGCCTGTGCTCTGCAAAGAGAGAAACCATC
This sequence comes from Muntiacus reevesi, assembly GCF_963930625.1. Lineage (NCBI taxonomy): Eukaryota > Metazoa > Chordata > Mammalia > Artiodactyla > Cervidae > Muntiacus > Muntiacus reevesi. Next base: position 142,652 of record NW_027077815.1, on the reverse strand, counting down.
GTGAAGAGGAGCCCCTGCTCACTGCAACTAGATAAAGCCTGGGGCCAATAAGTGTTCATAAAAGGGAGTACATCCATGAATGTTAAGAATGGGAGAGTGTTCCATCAGTTTGTGAGAGATGTTGACAGATACCTGTAAGACAAGAAGTGAGAGAAGAACAAGGTGGAGCAAACACTCCAGCCCAGAACAGAAAGACAGGAAGACTGCGGTGAAGGATCACAGCAGAGGTAGTTGCTAGTGCTTCCTGGAGAAGTCTAGCAAAGATACAGGTTTGCTAGTCATAGTTACAAGAAATGGGAGATGCAGCACTGTCAACACTAGTGTTTCCCAACCATTTTTTTTTCCCCAACCATTTTTATGTCATGGCACATGTGGGAAATAATAGTATATGTAAGGCATGGTTTTAAGAAACTGATTCTCAGATCACCAAATTTCATGACTTTCTCTCTAAAACTGATTTACCTGAGAAGGCATCCTGACTTATACATACTGGTTCTTGGTCAACTTTATTTTCACAATAGCTCTCTCACCACTTTACCAAAGAGGAACAAGCATTTCTCAGAGATTCATTGCCCTGAATGCCAAGCAAAAGAATAATTTAACATTTATTAATGCTCTATTAATGTCCCCAGTCTGTCTCATTTCAACATTGATTTCTAACAAATGTGACTTTTTGTGCTAGTAATTTTTCTTTAATCAATAAGAATAATTTTAAAACATTACCTTATGCTTATGAAAATAAAAGTATGAGACATTAACTTTGTTTCTAGCGGAGAACTATGATAGAATTATCCGTGATTTTCAGACGCTTCCACTTCTGGATAAGATGAAGTAGCAAGTAGCAGGCACACCCTCCAGCTTTAAACAGCCCCGAGCTGGGGAAGTGTGTGAAGCGATGGTTTTGGCCTTTCGCTTGTTTTGAGGTGCTGGACACCTGGCGGTGGAGGACAATGAGCCTGAAAGGTAGGAAGCAAGTGCCTTAGACGTTTCTCTGGCTTGTTTGCTCCAAGGAGGCCAGCTGCCATGCTGCGAGAGGCTCTATGCAGGGGTCTATATAGCGAAGAACAGAGGAGGCTCCTGGCCAAAGCCAGCAAAGAACTGAGGCTCTTAGTGCAACAGGTCACAGGGAATGTAATCCCTCCAGCAATCATGTGAGTGAGCCTGGAAATGGATCTTCTCCCATCAAGCCTTCAGATGCTACCACAGCCCTGGTCTTCACAGAAAGACCCTGAATAATAGTGAAAGTAAAGTCGTTCAGTCGTGTCTGACTATTTGGGACCCTATAGACTATACAGTCCATGGAATTTTCCAGGCCAGAATACTGGAGTGGGTAGCCTTTTCCTTCTCCAGGGGATTTTCCCAACCCAGGGATCGAACCTGGTCTCCTGCATTGCAGGCAGATTCTTCACCAGCTGAGCCACAAGGGAAGCCCCCTGAGTCATAGGCAGCCAACTAATTCATAAACCATGCTCAACTTCCCAACCTATCAGTTCCATTCAGTTCAGTTTGGTCACTCAGTCATGTCCAACTCTTTGCAACCACATGAATCGCAGCATGCCAGGCCTCCCTGTCCATCACCAACACCCGGAGTCTACCCAAACCTATGTCCATCGAGTTGGTGATGCCATCCAGCCATCTCATCCTCTGTCATCCCCTTCTCCTCCTGCCCCCAATCCCTCCCAGCATCAGGGTCCTTTCCAATGAACCAACTCTTTGCATGAGGTGGCTAAAGTACTGGAGTTTCAGCTTCAGCATCAGTCCTTCCAATGAACATCCAGGACTGATCTCCTTTAGGATGGACTGGTTGGATCTCCTTGCAGTCCAAGGGACTCTCAAGAGTCTTCTCCAACACCACAGTTCAAAAGCATCAGTTCTTCAGCGCTCAGCTTTCTTCACTGTCCAACTCTCACATCTGTACATGACCACTGGAATAACCATAGCATTGACTAGGCGGACCTTTGTTGGCATAGTAATGTCTCTGCTTTTAAATATGCTATCTAGGTTGGTCATAATTTTCCTGACCTACAGAAGTTGTGAAATAATCGCTATTGTTTTTAGCTGATAAGTCTTAGAGTAATTTGTTACACAGCAATAGATTAATTCAGGAAGACCAACCCCAAAAGAGATGGGATCAATTTCATTTCTAACACTGCTGGAATTGGCCAAAGAACAAGCTTAAAATTCTTTATCACATAGCTAATTACACATTTTAATTCTTTTTCTTCTATTTCTTGTACCCATTTCAACTTTTCATTCATGATAGAATAAACTGCCCTTTTTCTAAGCTGCATCTATTCTTTAAAGTTTTCCAACTAAAGTGATTAAATGTAATAAAGTAAGCAGCTAGAGATACTTGCTTTTCCATCTGATGATAGAAAAAAAGAAAAGAAAACACTCCATCTGGGTAGAATTTGATAATTAGCCATATCCAATTCCTGGACATCTGGCTTTCAAATGAAACTGAACATAGTAATGTCTGTTTCCCAGGGCATTCTTTTTACTGAAAATGCAATTTATTGTTTTGGTCTTTAAAAGGATAACATCAATGCACTTTAGCATATCAAGTTAACAAAGATTTGTCTCAGTTCTTTTTACATATTACCATCGTGTTACATATTTATTATAGAAAATTTGTAAACTACAGAAAATTACAAGAAGGAAAAATAAAATCTCACCATCCAAGATAACTGTTCACATTTTGATGAAAATCTTTTCAGATTTGGCTTTAAAAATAAGAGGAATTTCAGAATAACAATATTTTCCTTCAACAACAAGTTCTCATTAAGGACACAATATTTTAATGGATGAAATTTAATGAAGAATGTCAAACCATTATTCCACTGAAATTCATATCCATTTTTCATATAAAGTGTAGCTTATGACAATGGATATTTTAGCCCTGACAATCAGTCTGAGTAGCTCAGGAAAATATCACATAAGGCTGGAGCAGCCCTGGCAGCACTTTGAGGGTAGCAGGGCTCAGAGAAGCAACATATGTCTGCACGCGCTCTCCCTTCACGCTGCCTCTGCTGCTGTGGAATCTGTGTGTGTGTGGTAGGGGGGTGGCGGGGGGCTCGTGGCCTTGCACTTGAATCCTTAATGAACTGGAGCCAACTCAAAGAAGTGCCAGAGAACTGATTGTTAAATTTCGGGAGTTTTGTGAGCTAGCTCTAAAACAAAGTCATTATTAAAAATTAAAGGATGTACGCTTTCAGTTAAATAAATTCTATTCAAAGCTAAGGTCATAAATACATACAAGTCATCATTTTTAATCATTTACATTTTGCTGGCGTCTGTGTTCCTGATGCTGTTTCTGTCTACTGCATCTACATTGCAGAAATGGGGTATAATGGTGTGCTGGAGGACCTCTCTTCGTCCAGTGTTTTCACCTTGGTAGTCTGGAATCCTTCAGGGTGAGAGTATTTAAATCATGGAAACAGAAGAAAGCTCCAAATTTGGGCTCACATATTTTTGTTGATTGTATAGTGACAGAGAAAATGTTAACAATGTAGAATAAAATTCTTAAAATGTTGTGTCTATAACTGTTGCACTGTGACCAGCACAAAGTTCAAGGAACTATTCCTCCAGTACTCAAAAACTATCATCAAATGAATCCAAGTCACTCAGGTCACTGATTAATGACCTGATTAAGTCAGGATCCAACACATATCTCTTGTTGTTTCACTTTCATCTCAATCATTAATGTTAATGAAAATATCAGCCAAGATTCTTGCAAAACCACATTTGTTTATTATTTACAATGGCATGTTGGCTACAGACAAGAAAGGGAAAGTTGCTCAGTCGTGTCCAGCTCTTTGCGGCCCCGTGGATTTCCCCCATGGGATTCTCCAGGCCAGAATACTGGACTGGGTACCTATCCCTTCTCCAGCAGATCTTCCCGACCCAGCAATCAAACCAGGGTCTCTTGCATTGCAGGCAGATTCTTTACCAAGTGAGCTACTAGGGAAACCTACAGATACCAAAGTTCAGCAAAAATCAGTGAAACATTTGATGGAAATCAACTGGTTATATGGAATTGACACTAAAGAATGATGTAAATTTTATTAGGATTTGCAAACTATGTGTTCTATACCCTTTATATCAGTAGAGTTTAAAATAAATCTGCATGTGTGTTAATATGTGTGCTTCACAAAGCTGGTTGTTAATCATTTACTAATACACTTTTGACCAGAGCAAATGCTTCCATTTGTCCCACTCACCATAGGCTCTAGCAGATCCCTTTCAGCTACACACAGACTGATAAATAGGGAAAAGAAGTGAAGGAAAAGAGCTAGTGGAAAGCAGAAAATGGAGGAAGAACAAGAAGAGAAAGAAAGAAAAAAAGAAAGTTCTCCCTGTCTTGTCTTTCATCATCAGTCAGCAGCTCTCTACAAGATAAGAGACAAACCATTGCACAACTATTGTGACCTGGAGTCACAAATATTCATGGGATTAGCTGGTGACCCTATTTTTAGAGAGCTAAGGAGCCAGAAGTCTTCAGCAACAGTGACCATGCTAACACTCGGTCAGAGGTCATTTTAGGGTTTTTAGCTTGTTTTTCACATTAAAAAAAAAAAAAGGTATAATTTATATACAGTAAAAGTCACCATAGAGTACAGTTCTATGAGTTTTGATAAATGCATACAGTCACACAACTACCACTGCAATCAAGACATAGAACATTTCCATCATCTCCCCAAATTCACTTGAGCCTGTTTGTGACCAACCCCTCTCCCCATCTCTAGCCACTTTCCTACCCTCTTGTTTTGTTTTCCAGAATGACACTAAGACGGACTCATACAGTATGTAGCCTTTTGAGGCTAGCTACTTTCACTTAACACGGTGTATTAGAGAGCAGAGTTAAGCTCACAACAAAATTAAGAGGACAGTACAGAGATTTCCCATATAACCTCAAGTACTCCCTACATGAATCATCTTGCCCATTATTACCATCACTCATGAAAATGTTACATAAGTTTGTTACCAAGTATGAATCTCCAGTGACACAGCACAGCCACCCAAAGTTGGCATTTACCTTAGGGGTCATTCTTGGTACTGTACATTCTGTGGGTTTGGATCAATGTATAGTGACATACAGCCATAACTAGAAGATCATACGGAGGATTTTCATGGACATTAAAACTCAGTGCTTTGGTTGTACCTCCACCAGGGGCTGTCCTGGTGGCTCAGCTGGTAAAGAATCTGCCTGTAATGTGGGAGACCTGGGTTTGACTCCTGAGTTAGGAAGATCCCCAGGAGGAGGAATTGGCTACCCACTCCAGTATTCACACCTCGGAAATTCCATGGGCAGAAGAACCAAACAGACTATACAGTCCATGGAGTCGAAAAGACTCGGACATGACTGAGTGACTCACACACACACACACCCTCACCGTCCCTCAAGAAACAATGATGTTTCTCAACAGAGTTGCCTTTTCTAGAATGTCATATAGCTGGAATTATATAGTATGAAGCTCTTCCAGATTGTCTTCTTTTACTTCAGTTCAGTTCAGTCTCTCAGTTGTGTCCTAGTTTTTGCAACCCCAGGAACCGCAGCATGCCAGGCCTCCCTGTACATCACCAACTGCCAGAGTCCACCCAAACCCATGTCCATTGAGTTGGTGATGCCATCCAACCATCTCATCTCTTACTTAGTTATAAGCATAATGTTTCTTTCGTGTCTGTTAATGATTTGGTAGTTTGTTTCTTTTAGTGCTGAATAGTATTCCTTTATATGAATTATTACAATTAATTTATTCATTCATTTACTGAAGTACTTCTTGGTTTCTTCCAAGTTTTGGCAACTATGAATAAAACTGCTATAAACATCTGTGTGCAGGTTTTTCTGTGGATTTAAGTTTTTAACTCTGCTGAGTAAATACCAATATGACTGATGGATTGTATAGTAAGAGTATGTTAAGCTTTGTAGGAACCTGCCAAGCTGTCTTCCAAAGTGGCTGCACCATTTTGTATTCCCATCAAGAATAAATCACAGTTCCTATTGTTCTACATCCTTGCCAAAATGTGGGGTTTTCAGTGCTCCAGATTTGGTCCTTTTAATAACTATATGGTGGCACTTGTATCTTTTGTTTTTAAGTTTAGAGAATTCTTTACATATCCTGGATACAAATCTTTTAATTGATGTGCATTTAACAAATACTTTCTCCCAGTCCGTATCTTGTATTTTCATTTTAACAGTCTCTTTTGAAGAGAAGTTTAACATTTTGAAGTCTAAATGATCAGATGTTGGTTTTTTTTTTAATAAAATATGTTTTTGGTGCTCTATCTAAAAAAAACTTGCCGGTGAAATGACAGCCTTCAGAATGGGAGAATATAATAGCAAATGAAGCAACTCAGAAAGAATTAATCTCAAAAATATACAAGCAGCTCCTGCAGCTCAATTCCAGAAAAATAAACGACCCAATCAAAAAATGGGCCAAAGAACTACACAGGCATTTCTCTAAAGAAGACATACAGATGGCTAACAAACACATGAAAAGATGCTCAACATCACTCATTATCAGAGAAATGCAAATCAAAACCACAATGGGGTATCATTACACACCAATCAGGATGGCTGCTATCCAAAGGTCTACAAGCAATAAATGCTGGAGAGGGTGTGGAGAAAAGGAACCCTCTTACACTGTTGGTGGGAATGCAAACTAGTACAGCCACTATGGATAACAGTGTGGAGATTCCTTAAAAAACTGGAAATAGGACTGCCATATGACCCAGCAATCCCATTCCTGGGCATACACACCAAGGAAACCAGAATTGAAAGAGACACATGTACCCCAATATTCATCACAGCACTGTTTATAATAGCTAGGACATGAAGCAACCTAGATGTCCATCAGCAGATGATAGGATAAGAAAGCTATGGTACATATACACAATGGAATATTACTCAGCCATTAAAAAGAATGCATTTGAATCAGCTCTAATGAGGTGGATGATACTGGAGCCTATTATACAGAGTGAAGTTAGAAAGAAAAACACCAAATACAGGATATTAATGCATATATATGGAATTTAGAAAGATGGTAATGATAAACTTGTATATGAGACAGCAAAAGAGACAGAGATGTATAGAACAGTCTTTTGGACTCTGTGGGAGAGGGCGAGGGTGGGATGATTTGAGAGAATAGCATTGAAACATGTATATTATCAAGCGTGAAACAGATCGCCAGTCCAGGTTCAATGAATGCATGAGACAAGGTGCTCAGTGCTGGTGCCCTGGGATGACCCTGAGGGATGGGGAGGGAGGTGTGAGGGGAGTTCAGGATGGGGGACACATGTACACCCAAGGCTGATTCATGTCAATGTATGGCAAAACCACCACAATAATGTAAAGTAATTAGCCTCCAATTAAAATAAATAAATTAATTTAAAAAATAAAAAAGCTTGCCTCACTCAAGGTCACAAAATGGTTTTCCTATGAATTCTTCTAGAAGTTTTATAGTTTATAAGTTGTATAATACATTTATGTCTACCATCTATTTTTGCTTATAGGACAAGAGAAGAGTAGACTTTCCTTTTTTGTTATTGTTATTCGACATGAATGTTGTAAACTACTCACTGCTTTCCAGGGTTTAGTAAATTCGTGAGGCAAGAAGCTTGGAGGAAGGCTCAGGTCCAGTCTTGTTCGACTTGAACTAGAGGGAATGGGAAGGCAGGCTAAGGGAATGATGCCAAGGAAGAGAGGCGTTGCTTCCTTTCACTCTAGTTGCAGGAATAAAAGGCTTTAAGAAAACTATTAAAGCAAGAAAAGTCTTCTATAACAGGACTCTGTCTTTCCTCCTATACTAGTTCACCCTCCCCTCTTTTAATGATTTGGTAGTTTATTTCCTTTAGTGCTGAATACTAAACTAACACACACACACACACACACACACACAAACAAGTGTTAATAATCTAGTATTCTGAGGCAGAAGAGAGATTAATTATCTTTGTCAAAACATTTTATCCTGGGACATAGATTGGAGGCCACTTTAAAATACAATAGCTTCATCTTTTTTTTTGTTGGCAATTTCATTTCCCAAGTAATAGGTTGTTTCCTTTTTAGCAGAATTTTCTTTCACCTAATCCTTTAAATTGTACCTGCAACCAAACAGTATGTGAGTACAAAGGTGAGCACATATTAATTCTAAAATTGATTCCATTCATTGAATGTTTCACTTTTCTCAAATGCTTACTATAGTTTATGTTTCAAACCCTTTTACTGATCCATGCTGTCTCAGTAAAACATTGAGAGCATAGCATTACATTAATTTCGACAGCAACTAATATCATAAATCCCAGATTATGGCTTTGTTAATAAATGTAGCAGATGGGAGATGGAGCTGAGAAAAACAAAGCTCCCTTCAAACAATGGTGCTTGAAAAACAGCTACTAAAATTGATAGATGAGGAAGTACAGTCGTAGCTTCAAACAAACTTTCATAATCTTTACCTAAATTTCTTATTTACTTCTAAGAAATGTGCTTAGGACCAAAATCTCATTTCATAAATTAACGCACAGGAGTTACATATGAATGAATAGGGGCTGTCTTCACATTGCAAGGGCCTGGAGCCCGAACAGCCTGGTCAGAGGGAAGGGGCCAGCAAGGGGGTCGATGCCCAAGGCCTCTTTGTTCCAGCAGCCTCAGGGCAGCAGTGAGAGCAAGAGGCCCACTGTTCCCCTAGGTTGGCCCTGCCCCTTCCCACACAGCCGGTGCAGCTGGGCTTGCCCAGGAGCTGCCTGACAGACTCTGGCTCACCCGAGCTCTCTGACGGTGTAGGGGGAAGGAACAGACGTGTGCATGTGGTTCTGTTCTTAGCCTGGGAGTGTGGAGCCCCTAGCTGGCCCCCAGGCTCAGGGGCAAGGGCCCTGAGAGAGGATCACTGCGAAGCACTTTTCTCCCATGCTTGGAGGCAGAGTGCGAGGCTTGCAGATAACGCGGGCCTCCCTCGGGGAGGGAGCGGTGGCCTGCCGGCGAGAGGGCTTGCAAACCAGCCTTTGGAGGCAGCCGGGGAGGTATTCCAGCGGCAGAGGGCCGGTTCTGCTCAGAGGACCCACAGGCCAGGGGCAGGTCACAGCATGGACCCTGCCCCAGGCCAGCCTTGACCAGACTTTCCTGGCCTCCGGGGGTACAGCCCCACAAAGGGGCAGGCTGTGGGGAGTGTGTCCAGACATGCCCAGGCACCTCCCCAGGCTCATTCCCTTAGCGCCTTTCCCCTGGAGCATAGGCCTCGTTTGAGGCCTACTTGGAGGGGAGGTTTCTGGCAGGGGCTCTCTCCACACTGCAAGGGCCTGGAGCCCGGACGGCCTGGTCAGAGGGAAGAGGCCAGCAAGGGGGTCGATGCCCAAAGCCTCTTTGGCCCAGCAGCCTCAGCTCAGCAGGGAGAGAAAGAGGCCCACTGTGTCCCTAGGTAGGAACTGCCTCTTCAAACACAGGGGGTGATGGTGGGCTTGCCCAGGAGCTGCCTGAAAGACTCTGGCTCATCCGAGCTCTCTGACGGTGCAGGGGGCAGGAACAGACGGGTGCATGTGGTTCTGCCTTGTCCTGGGAGTGTGGAGCCCCTAGTTGGCCACTAGGCTCAGGGGCAAGGGCCCTGAGAGAGGATCACCACGAAGTGTTTTTCTCCTGGGCTTGGGAGCAGAGTGCCTGGCTTGAGGGAAACGCGGACCTCCCTTGGGGAGGGAGCAGTAGCCAGCCGGCGAGAGTGCTTGCAACCAGGCCTTTGGAAGCAGGCGGGGAGGTCTTCCAGCGACAGAATGCTGGTTCTGCTCAGAGGCCCCACAAGCAAGGATCAGGTCCCAGCATGGTCCCTGCACCAGGCCAGCCTTTCGGAGACTTTCCTGGCCTCCGGGCAAACTGCCCCACGAAGGGGCAGGCTGCGGGGATTGTGGCCAGACATACCCAGGCGATTCCCAGGCTCATCGGCGCTTGTGACCTAGTGGCTCAGTGGGCCTATTGTTCTCATTGCTGCCCTGAAGCTGCTGGAGAAAAAGGCTTTGGGCATCCAACCCGTTGCTCCCCACTTCCCTCTCACCAGGCCGTCTGAGCTCCAAGCACTTGCAGTGTGGAGACAGCCTCTGCCAGCACCTCCCCTCCGAGTTGGTTTCAAAAGAGGCCTAGGCCAGGGGAAATATGCTAGGGGATGAGAGACTGGGGAGGCGACCAGGTATGTCTAGACACACACCCCGCAGCCTGCCCCTTCAAGGGGCAGCAGCCCCAGAGGCCAGGGAGGTCTGGGCAAGGCTGGCCAAGGACACGGGTCTTGCTGGGTCCTTCCCATGGCCTGTGGGGACTCTGAGCAGAACCTGCCCTTTCCTGCAGGAAGACCTCCTCAACTGCCTCCAAAGGCCGGTTTGCAAGCATTCTCGCCAGACTCCTGCGGCTCCCTGCCGAGGGAGGCCTGCTTTTCCCGCAAGTCGCGCACTCTGCTCTTAAGCCCAGGAGAAAAGTGCTTCGGGGTGGTCCTTTCTCTGGGCCCTTGCCCCTGAGCCTGGAGTCAAGCTTGGACATCCACATAGCCAGGAAGAGGCAGAATCACATGCATATGTTTGTTCCTGTCCCCTGCACCTTCCAAGGACTTGGTTGAGCCAGAGTCTGTCAGACATGTCCTCCGCAGCCCCAGCAGGACTGCCTGTGTGTCAAGGGGCAGAGCTGATCTAGGGGCAGAGTGGGCCTCTTGCTCTCCCAGCTGCCCGGAGGCTACTGGGCCAAAGAGGCCTTGGGCATCCACACACTTGCTCCGCACTTCCCTGTGACCAGGCCGTCTGAGCTCCAGGCTCTTGCTGTGTGAAAACAGCCCATGCCAGCACCTCCCCTCCGAGTAGGCCTTAAATTAGGCCAAGCAGAGGGGAAATGCGCTAGGGGGTAAGAGACTGGGGAGGTGACCAGGCATGTCTGGACACACTCCCCGCAGCCTGCCCTTCATGAGGCAGCAGCCCCGGAGGCCAGGAAGGTCGGGGCAACCCTGGCCAAGGACAGAGACCATGCTGGGTGCTGCCCCTGGCCTGTGGGTCCTCCCTTCAGAACCCCCCGTTTCCCGCATGAAGACCTCCCCGGCCTCTCAGTGTCTCCCCGGCTGCCTCCAAGGGCCCGTTGCAAGCATTCTCGCCGGCTGCCGCACGTCCCTCCCCAAGGGAGGCCTGTTTTTCCCGCAAGTCGCGCAATCCGCTCCCAAGCCGGGAGAAAAGCACATCGGGGTGGTCCTTTCTCTGGGCCCTTGCCCCTGAGCCTGGAGTCAACCTTGGAGGTCCACACTCCCAGACCAAGAAAGAACCACATGCACACGCCGTTTCCTGAGCCCTGCACCTTCTGAGAGCTCGAGTGAGCCAGCGTCTCTCAGGCATATCCTCGGCCACCCCAGCAGCACAGCCTGTGTGTCAAGGGGCAGAGCGACCTAGGGGCAGAGTGGGCCTCTTGCTCTCCCAGCTGCCCTGAGGCTGCTGGGAGAAAAAGGCTTTGGGCATCCAACCCATTGCTCCCCACTTCCCTCTCACCAGGCCGTCTGAGCTCCAAGTCCTTGCAGTTTGGAGACAGCCTCTGCCAGCACCTTCCCTCCGAGTAGGACTCAAAAGAGGCCTAGATCCAGGTGAAATGCGCTAAGGGGTAAGAGACTGGGGAGGAAGCCGGGCATGTCTAGTCACACACGCCGCAGCCTGCCCCTTCATGGGACAGCAGCCCCGGAGGCCAGGAAGGACTGGGCAAGGCTGACCAAGGGCAGGAATCTTGCTGGGTGTTTCCCCTCGCCTATGGGGACTCTGAGGAGAACCAGGCCTCTCCCGTAGGAAGACCTCCCCGACTGCCTCCAAAGGCCGGATTGCAAGCATTCTCGCCAGACTGCTGCCGCTCCCTGCCGAGGGAGGCCTGTTTTTCCCGCAAGTCGCGCAATACGCTCTCAAGTCGGGAGAAAAGCACATCGGGGTGGTCCTTTCTCTGGGCCGTTTCCCCTGAGCCTGGAGTCAACCTTGGGCGTCCACACTCCCAGACCAAGAAAGAACCACATGCACACGCCGTTTCCTGAGCCCTGCACCTTCCGAGAGCTCGAGTGAGCCAGTGTCTCTCAGGCAGCTCCTCTGCCACGCCAGCAGCACAGCCTGTGTGTCAAGGGGCAGAGCCGACCTAGGGGCAGAGTGCCTCTTGCTCTCCCAGCTGCCCTGAGGCTGCTGGGAGAAAAAGGCTTTGGGCATCCAACCCATTGCTCCCCACTTCCCTCTCACCAGGCCGTCTGAGCTCCAAGTCCTTGCATGTGGAGACAGCCTCTGCCAGCACCTCCCCTCCGAGTAGGACTCAAAAGAGGCCTATGTCCAGGGCAAATGCGCTAGGGGGTAAGAGACTGGGGAGGAAGCCGGGCATGTCTAGACACACACGCCGCAGGCTGCACCTAAATGGGACAGCAGCCCCGGAGGCCAGGAAGGTCTGGGCAAGGCTGACCAAGGGCAGGAATCTTGCTGGGTGATTCCCTTGGCCTGTGGGGACTCTGAGGAGAACCAGGCCTCTCCGGTAGGAAGAACTCCCCGCCTTCCTCGAAAGGACGGTTTGCAAGCATTCTCGCCAGACTGCTGCCGCTCCCTGCCGAGGGTGGCCTGCTTTTCCCGCAAGTCGCGCACTCTGCTCTTAAGCCCGGGAGAAAAGCGCTTCGGGGTGGTCCTTTCTCTGGGCCCTTGCCCCTGAGCCTGGAGTCAAGCTTGGACGTCCACATTGCCAGGAAGAGGCAGAATCACGTGCATACGTTTGTTCCTGCCGTCTGCATCATCCGAGGACTTGGTTGAGCCAGAGTCTGTCAGACATGTCCTCCGCAGCCCCAGCAGGCCTGCCTGAGTGTCAAGTGGCAGAGCTGATCTAGGGGCAGGGTGGGCCTCCTGCTCTCCCAGCTGCCCGGAGGCTGCTGCGCCAAAGAGGACTTGGGCATCCACACACTTGCTCCGCACTTCCCTGTGACGAGGTGGTCTGAGCTCCAGGCTCTTGCTGTGTGAAAACAGCCCATGCCAGCACTTCCCCTCCGAGTAGGCCGTAAATTAGGCCAAGCACAGGGGAAATGCGCTAGGGGGTAAGAGACTGGGGAGGTGACCAGGCATGTCTGGACACACTCCCCGCAGCCTGCCCCTTCATGAGGCAGCAGCCCCGGAGGCCCGGAAGGTCTGTGCAACCCTGGCCAACGTCAGAAACCATGCTGGGTGTTTCCCCTGGCCTGTGGGTCCTCTCAGCAGAACCACCCCTTTCCCGCATGAAGACCTCCCCGGCTGCCTCCAAGGGCCGGTGGCAAGCATTCTCGCCGGCTGCCGCACGACCCTCCCCAAGGGAGGCCTGTTTTTCCCGCAAGTCGCGCAATACGCTCTCAAGTCGGGAGAAAAGCACATCGGGGTGGTCCTTTCTCTGGGCTGTTTCCCCTGAGCCTGGAGTCAACCTTGGGGGTCCACACTCCCAGACCAAGAAAGAACCACATGCACACGCCGTTTCCTGAGCCCTGCACCTTCCGAGAGCTCGAGTGAGCCAGCGTCTCTCAGGCATATCCTCGGCCACCCCAGCAGCACAGACTGTGTGTCAAGGGGCAGAGGAGGCTGCCCTGAGGCTGCTGGGAGAAAAAGGCTTTGGGCATCCAACCCATTGCTCCCCACTTCCCTCTCACCAGGCCGTCTGAGCTCCAAGTCCTTGCAGTGTGGAGACAGCCTCTGCCAGCACCTTCCCTCCGAGTAGGACTCAAAAGAGGCCTAGATCCAGGGGAAATGCGCTAGGGGGTAAGAGACTGGGGAGGAAGCCGGGCATGTCTAGTCACACACGCCGCAGCCTTCCCCTTCATGGGACAGCAGCCCCGGAGGCCAGGAAGGACTGGGCAAGGCTGACAAAGGGCAGGAATCTTGCTGGGTGTTTCCCCTGGCCTGTGGGGACTCTGAAGAGAACCAGGCCTCTCCCGTAGGAAGACCTCCCCGACTGCCTCCAAAGGCCGGTTTGCAAGCATTCTCGCCAGACTGCTGCCGCTCCCTGCCGAGGGAGGCCTGCTTTTCCCGCAAGTCGCGCACTCTGCTCTAAAGCCCGGGAGAAAAGCGCTTTGGGGTGGTCCTTTCTCTGGGCCCTTGCCCCTGAGCCTGGAGTCAAGCTTGGACATCCACATTGCCAGGAAGAGGCAGAATCACGTGCATACGTTTGTTCCTGCCCTCTGCACCATCCGAGGACTTGGTTGAGCCAGAGTCTGTCAGACATGTCCTCCGCAGCCCCAGCAGGCCTGCCTGAGTGTCAAGTGGCAGAGCTGATCTAGGGGCAGGGTGGGCCTCCTGCTCTCCCAGCTGCCCGGAGGATGCTGGGCCAAAGAGGACTTGGGCATCCACACACTTGCTCCGCAATTCCCTGTGACGAGGCCGTCTGAACTCCAGGCTCTTGTTGTGTGAAAACAGCCCATGCCAGCACCTCCCCTCACAGTAGGCCGTAAATTAGGCCAAGCACAGGGGAAATGCGCTAGGGGGTAAGAGACTGGGGAGGTGACCAGGCATGTCTGGACACACTCCCCGCAGCCTGCCCCTTCATGAGGCAGCAGCCCCGGAGGCCCGGAAGGTCTGTGCAACCCTGGCCAAGGACCGAGACCATGCTGGGTGTTTCCCCTGGCCTGTGGGTCCTCTCAGCAGAACCACCCCTTTCCCGCATGAAGACCTCCCCGGCTGCCTCCAAGGGCCTGTGGCAAGCATTCTCGCCGGCTGCCGCACGACCCTCCCCAAGGGAGGCCTGTTTTTCCCGCAAGTCGTGCAATCCGCTCCCAAGCCAGGAGAAAAGCACATCGGGGTGGTCCTTTCTCTGGGCCCTTGCCGCTGAGCCTGGAGTCAACCTTGGAGGTCCACACTTCCAGACCAAGAAAGAACCACATGCACACGCCGTTTCCTGAGCCCTGCACCTTCCGAGAGCTCGAGTGAGCCAGCGTCTCTCAGGCATATCCTCGGCCACCCCAGCAGCACAGCCTGTGTGTCAAGGGGCAGAGGAAGCTGCCCTGAGGCTGCTGGGAGAAAAAGGCTTTGGGCATCCAACCCATTGCTCCCCACTTCCCTCTCACCAGGCCGTCTGAGCTCCAAGTCCTTGCAGTGTGGAGACAGCCTCTGCCAGCACCTTCCCTCTGAGTAGGACTCAAAAGAGGCCTAGATCCAGGGGAAATGCGCTAGGGGGTAAGAGACTGGGGAGGAAGCCGGGCATGTCTAGTCACACACGCCGCAGCCTTCCCCTTCATGGGACAGCAGCCCCGGAGGCCAGGAAGGACTGGGCAAGGCTGACAAAGGGCAGGAATCTTGCTGGGTGTTTCCCCTGGCCTGTGGGGACTCTGACGAGAACCAGGCCTCTCCCGTAGGAAGACCTCCCCGACTGCCTCCAAAGGCCGGTTTGCAAGCATTCTCGCCAGACTGCTGCCGCTCCCTGCCGAGGGAGGCCTGCTTTTCCCGCAAGTCGCGCACTCTGCTCTTAAGCCCGGGAGAAAAGCGCTTTGGGGTGGTCCTTTCTCTGGGCCCTTGCCCCTGAGCCTGGAGTCAAGCTTGGACATCCACATTGCCAGGAAGAGGCAGAATCACGTGCATACGTTTGTTCCTGCCCTCTGCACCATCCGAGGACTTGGTTGAGCCAGAGTCTGTCAGACATGTCCTCCGCAGCACCAGCAGGCCTGCCTGAGTGTCAAGTGGCAGAGCTGATCTAGGGGCAGAGTGGGCCTCCTGCTCTCCCAGCTGCCCGGAGCCTGCTGGGCCAAAGAAGACTAGGGCATCCACACACTTGCTCCGCACTTCCCTGTGACGAGGCGGTCTGAGCTCCAGGCTCTTGCTTTGTGAAAACAGCCCATGCCAGCACCTGCCCTCCGAGTAGGCCTTAAATTAGGCCAAGCACAGGGGAAATGCGCTAGGGGGTAAGAGACTGGGGAGGTGACCAGGCATGTCTGGACACACTCCCCGCAGCCTGCCCTTCATGAGGCAGCAGCCCCGGAGGCCAGGAAGGTCGGGGCAACCCTGGCCAAGGACAGAGACCATGCTGGGTGCTGCCCCTGGCCTGTGGGTCCTCTCAGCAGAACCACCCCTTTCCCGCATGAAGACCTCCCCGGCTGCCTCCAAGGGCCCATTGCAAGCATTCTCGCCGGCTGCCGCACGTCCCTCCCCAAGGGAGGCCTGTTTTTCCCGCAAGTCGCGCAATCCGCTCCCAAGCCGGGAGAAAAGCACATCGGGGTGGTCCTTTCTCTGGGCCCTTGCCGCTGAGCCTGGAGTCAACCTTGGAGGTCCACACTTCCAGACCAAGAAAGAACCACATGCACACGCCGTTTCCTGAGCCCTGCACCTTCCGAGAGCTCGAGTGAGCCAGCGTCTCTCAGGCATATCCTCGGCCACCCCAGCAGCACAGCCTGTGTGTCAAGGGGCAGAGGAGGCTGCCCTGAGGCTGCTGGGAGAAAAAGGCTTTGGGCATCCAACCCATTGCTCCCCACTTCCCTCTCACCAGGCCGTCTGAGCTCCAAGTCCTTGCAGTGTGGAGACAGCCTCTGCCAACACCTTCCCTCCGAGTAGGACTCAAAAGAGGCCTAGATCCAGGGGAAATGCGCTAGGGGGTAAGAGACTGGGGAGGAAGCCGGGCATGTCTAGTCACACACGCCGCAGCCTTCCCCTTCATGGGACAGCAGCCCCGGAGGCCAGGAAGGACTGGGCAAGGCTGACAAAGGGCAGGAATCTTGCTGGGTGTTTCCCCTGGCCTGTGGGGACTCTGACAAGAACCAGGCCTCTCCCGTAGGAAGACCTCCCCGACTGCCTCCAAAGGCCGGTTTGCAAGCATTCTCGCCAGACTGCTGCCGCTCCCTGCCGAGGGAGGCCTGCTTTTCCCGCAAGTCGCGCACTCTGCTCTTAAGCCCGGGAGAAAAGCGCTTTGGGGTGGTCCTTTCTCTGGGCCCTTGCCCCTGAGCCTGGAGTCAAGCTTGGACATCCACATTGCCAGGAAGAGGCAGAATCACGTGCATACGTTTGTTCCTGCCCTCTGCACCATCCGAGGACTTGGCTGAGCCAGAGTCTGTCAGACATGTCCTCCGCAGCCCCAGCAGGCCTGGCTGAGTGTCAAATGGCAGAGCAGATCTAGGGGCAGGGTGGGCCTCCTGCTCTCCCAGCTGCCCGGAGGATGCTGGGCCAAAGAGGACTTGGGCATCCACACACTTGCTCCGCAATTCCCTGTGACGAGGCCGTCTGAACTCCAGGCTCTTGTTGTGTGAAAACAGCCCATGCCAGCACCTCCCCTCCGAGTAGGCCGTAAATTAGGCCAAGCACAGGGGAAATGCGCTAGGGGGTAAGAGACTGGGGAGGTGACCAGGCATGTCTGGACACACTCCCCGCAGCCTGCCCCTTCATGAGGCAGCAGCCCCGGAGGCCCGGAAGGTCTGTGCAACCCTGGCCAAGGACAGAGACCATGCTGGGTGTTTCCCCTGGCCTGTGGGTCCTCTCAGCAGAACCACCCCTTTCCCGCATGAAGACCTCCCCGGCTGCCTCCAAGGGCCGGTGGCAAGCATTCTCGCCGGCTGCCGCACGACCCTCCCCAAGGGAGGCCTGTTTTTCCCGCAAGTCGCGCAATACGCTCTCAAGTCGGGAGAAAAGCACATCGGGGTGGTCCTTTCTCTGGGCTGTTTCCCCTGAGCCTGGAGTCAACCTTGGGGGTCCACACTCCCAGACCAAGAAAGAACCACATGCACACGCCGTTTCCTGAGCCCTGCACCTTCCGAGAGCTCGAGTGAGCCAGTGTCTCTCAGGCAGCTCCTCAGCCACCCCAGCAGCACAGCCTGTGTGTCAAGGGGCAGAGCCGACCAAGGGGCAGAGTGGGCCTCTTGCTCTCCCAGCTGCCCTGAGGCTGCTGGGAGAAAAAGGCTTTTGGCATCCAACCCATTGCTCCCCACTTCCCTCTCACCAGGCCGTCTGAGCTCCAAGTCCTTGCAGTGTGGAGACAGCCTCTGCCAGCACCTCCCCTCCGAGTAGGACTCAAAAGAGGCCTAGATCCAGGGGAAATGCGCTAGGGGGTAAGAGACTGGGGAGGAAGCCGGGCATGTCTAGACACACACGCCGCAGACTGCCCCTTAATGGGACAGCAGCCCCGGAGGCCAGGAAGGTCTGGGCAAGGCTGACCAAGGGCAGGAATCTTGCTGGGTGTTTCCCCTGGCCTATGGGGACTCTGAGGAGAACTAGGCCTCTCCGGTAGGAAGACCTCCCCGACTGCCTCGAAAGGACGGTTTGCAAGCATTCTCGCCAGACTGCTGCCGCTCCCTGCCGAGGGAGGCCTGCTTTTCCCGCAAGTCGCGCACTCTGCTCTTAAGCCCGGGAGAAAAGCGCTTCGGGGTGGTCCTTTCTCTGGGCCCTTGCCCCTGAGCCTGGAGTCAAGCTTGGACGTCCACATTGCCAGGAAGAGGCAGAATCACGTGCATACGTTTGTTCCTGCCGTCTGCATCATCCGAGGACTTGGTTGAGCCAGAGTCTGTCAGACATGTCCTCCGCAGCCCCAGCAGGCCTGCCTGAGTGTCAAGTGGCAGGGCTGATCTAGGGGCAGAGTGGGCCTCCTGCTCTTCCAGCTGCGCTGAGGCTGCTGGGCCAAAGAGGACTTAGGCATCCACACACTTGCTCCGAACTTCCCTGTGACGAGACGGTCTGAGCTCCAGGCTCTTGCTGTGTGAAAGCAGCCCATTCCAGCACCTGCCCTCCGAGTAGGCCTTAAATTAGGCCAAGCACAGGGGAAATGCGCTATGGGGTAAGAGACTGGGGAGGTGACCAGGCATGTCTGGACACACACCCCGCAGCCTGCCCTTCATGAGGCAGCAGCCCCGGAGGCCAGGAAGGTCGGGGCAACCCTGGCCAAGGACAGAGACCATGCTGGGTGCTGCCCCTGGCCTGTGGGTCCTCCCTTCAGAACCCCCCGTTTCCCGCATGAAGACCTCCCCGGCCTCTCAGTGTCTCCCCGGCTGCCTCCAAGGGCCCGTTGCAAGCATTCTCGCCGGCTGCCGCACGTCCCTCCCCAAGGGAGGCCTGTTTTTCCCGCAAGTCGCGCAATCCGCTCCCAAGCCGGGAGAAAAGCACATCGGGGTGGTCCTTTCTCTGGGCCCTTGCCCCTGAGCCTGGAGTCAACCTTGGAGGTCCACACTCCCAGACCAAGAAAGAACCACATGCACACGCCGTTTCCTGAGCCCTGCACCTTCTGAGAGCTCGAGTGAGCCAGCGTCTCTCAGGCATATCCTCGGCCACCCCAGCAGCACAGCCTGTGTGTCAAGGGGCAGAGCGACCTAGGGGCAGAGTGGGCCTCTTGCTCTCCCAGCTGCCCTGAGGCTGCTGGGAGAAAAAGGCTTTGGGCATCCAACCCATTGCTCCCCACTTCCCTCTCACCAGGCCGTCTGAGCTCCAAGTCCTTGCAGTTTGGAGACAGCCTCTGCCAGCACCTTCCCTCCGAGTAGGACTCAAAAGAGGCCTAGATCCAGGTGAAATGCGCTAAGGGGTAAGAGACTGGGGAGGAAGCCGGGCATGTCTAGTCACACACGCCGCAGCCTGCCCCTTCATGGGACAGCAGCCCCGGAGGCCAGGAAGGACTGGGCAAGGCTGACCAAGGGCAGGAATCTTGCTGGGTGTTTCCCCTCGCCTATGGGGACTCTGAGGAGAACCAGGCCTCTCCCGTAGGAAGACCTCCCCGACTGCCTCCAAAGGCCGGATTGCAAGCATTCTCGCCAGACTGCTGCCGCTCCCTGCCGAGGGAGGCCTGTTTTTCCCGCAAGTCGCGCAATACGCTCTCAAGTCGGGAGAAAAGCACATCGGGGTGGTCCTTTCTCTGGGCCGTTTCCCCTGAGCCTGGAGTCAACCTTGGGCGTCCACACTCCCAGACCAAGAAAGAACCACATGCACACGCCGTTTCCTGAGCCCTGCACCTTCCGAGAGCTCGAGTGAGCCAGTGTCTCTCAGGCAGCTCCTCTGCCACGCCAGCAGCACAGCCTGTGTGTCAAGGGGCAGAGCCGACCTAGGGGCAGAGTGCCTCTTGCTCTCCCAGCTGCCCTGAGGCTGCTGGGAGAAAAAGGCTTTGGGCATCCAACCCATTGCTCCCCACTTCCCTCTCACCAGGCCGTCTGAGCTCCAAGTCCTTGCATGTGGAGACAGCCTCTGCCAGCACCTCCCCTCCGAGTAGGACTCAAAAGAGGCCTATGTCCAGGGCAAATGCGCTAGGGGGTAAGAGACTGGGGAGGAAGCCGGGCATGTCTAGACACACACGCCGCAGGCTGCACCTAAATGGGACAGCAGCCCCGGAGGCCAGGAAGGTCTGGGCAAGGCTGACCAAGGGCAGGAATCTTGCTGGGTGATTCCCTTGGCCTGTGGGGACTCTGAGGAGAACCAGGCCTCTCCGGTAGGAAGAACTCCCCGCCTTCCTCGAAAGGACGGTTTGCAAGCATTCTCGCCAGACTGCTGCCGCTCCCTGCCGAGGGTGGCCTGCTTTTCCCGCAAGTCGCGCACTCTGCTCTTAAGCCCGGGAGAAAAGCGCTTCGGGGTGGTCCTTTCTCTGGGCCCTTGCCCCTGAGCCTGGAGTCAAGCTTGGATGTCCACATTGCCAGGAAGAGGCAGAATCACGTGCATACGTTTGTTCCTGCCGTCTGCATCATCCGAGGACTTGGTTGAGCCAGAGTCTGTCAGACATGTCCTCCGCAGCCCCAGCAGGCCTGCCTGAGTGTCAAGTGGCAGAGCTGATCTAGGGGCAGGGTGGGCCTCCTGCTCTCCCAGCTGCCCGGAGGCTGCTGCGCCAAAGAGGACTTGGGCATCCACACACTTGCTCCGCACTTCCCTGTGACGAGGTGGTCTGAGCTCCAGGCTCTTGCTGTGTGAAAACAGCCCATGCCAGCACTTCCCCTCCGAGTAGGCCGTAAATTAGGCCAAGCACAGGGGAAATGCGCTAGGGGGTAAGAGACTGGGGAGGTGACCAGGCATGTCTGGACACACTCCCCGCAGCCTGCCCCTTCATGAGGCAGCAGCCCCGGAGGCCCGGAAGGTCTGTGCAACCCTGGCCAACGTCAGAAACCATGCTGGGTGTTTCCCCTGGCCTGTGGGTCCTCTCAGCAGAACCACCCCTTTCCCGCATGAAGACCTCCCCGGCTGCCTCCAAGGGCCGGTGGCAAGCATTCTCGCCGGCTGCCGCACGACCCTCCCCAAGGGAGGCCTGTTTTTCCCGCAAGTCGCGCAATACGCTCTCAAGTCGGGAGAAAAGCACATCGGGGTGGTCCTTTCTCTGGGCTGTTTCCCCTGAGCCTGGAGTCAACCTTGGGGGTCCACACTCCCAGACCAAGAAAGAACCACATGCACACGCCGTTTCCTGAGCCCTGCACCTTCCGAGAGCTCGAGTGAGCCAGCGTCTCTCAGGCATATCCTCGGCCACCCCAGCAGCACAGACTGTGTGTCAAGGGGCAGAGGAGGCTGCCCTGAGGCTGCTGGGAGAAAAAGGCTTTGGGCATCCAACCCATTGCTCCCCACTTCCCTCTCACCAGGCCGTCTGAGCTCCAAGTCCTTGCAGTGTGGAGACAGCCTCTGCCAGCACCTTCCCTCCGAGTAGGACTCAAAAGAGGCCTAGATCCAGGGGAAATGCGCTAGGGGGTAAGAGACTGGGGAGGAAGCCGGGCATGTCTAGTCACACACGCCGCAGCCTTCCCCTTCATGGGACAGCAGCCCCGGAGGCCAGGAAGGACTGGGCAAGGCTGACAAAGGGCAGGAATCTTGCTGGGTGTTTCCCCTGGCCTGTGGGGACTCTGAAGAGAACCAGGCCTCTCCCGTAGGAAGACCTCCCCGACTGCCTCCAAAGGCCGGTTTGCAAGCATTCTCGCCAGACTGCTGCCGCTCCCTGCCGAGGGAGGCCTGCTTTTCCCGCAAGTCGCGCACTCTGCTCTAAAGCCCGGGAGAAAAGCGCTTTGGGGTGGTCCTTTCTCTGGGCCCTTGCCCCTGAGCCTGGAGTCAAGCTTGGACATCCACATTGCCAGGAAGAGGCAGAATCACGTGCATACGTTTGTTCCTGCCCTCTGCACCATCCGAGGACTTGGTTGAGCCAGAGTCTGTCAGACATGTCCTCCGCAGCCCCAGCAGGCCTGCCTGAGTGTCAAGTGGCAGAGCTGATCTAGGGGCAGGGTGGGCCTCCTGCTCTCCCAGCTGCCCGGAGGATGCTGGGCCAAAGAGGACTTGGGCATCCACACACTTGCTCCGCACTTCCCTGTGACGAGGCGGTCTGAGCTCCAGGCTCTTGCTGTGTGAAAACAGCCCATGCCAGCACTTCCCCTCCGAGTAGGCCGTAAATTAGGCCAAGCACAGGGGAAATGCGCTAGGGGGTAAGAGACTGGGGAGGTGACCAGGCATGTCTGGACACACTCCCCGCAGCCTGCCCCTTCATGAGGCAGCAGCCCCGGAGGCCCGGAAGGTCTGTGCAACCCTGGCCAAGGACAGAGACCATGCTGGGTGTTTCCCCTGGCCTGTGGGTCCTCTCAGCAGAACCACCCCTTTCCCGCATGAAGACCTCCCCGGCTGCCTCCAAGGGCCGGTGGCAAGCATTCTCGCCGGCTGCCGCACGACCCTCCCCAAGGGAGGCCTGTTTTTCCCGCAAGTCGTGCAATACGCTCTCAAGTCGGGAGAAAAGCACATCGGGGTGGTCCTTTCTCTGGGCCGTTTCCCCTAAGCCTGGAGTCAACCTTGGGGGTCCACACTCCCAGACCAAGAAAGAACCACATGCACACGCCGTTTCCTGAGCCCTGCACCTTCCGAGAGCTCGAGTGAACCAGAGTTTCTCAGGCAGCTCCTCGGCCACCCCAGCAGCACAGCCTGTGTGTCAAGGTGCAGAGCCGACCTAGGGGCAGAGTGGACCTCTTGTTCTCCCAGCTGCCCTGAGGCTGCTGGGGTGAAGAGGCCTTGGGCATCCACCCCCTTGCTCCCCACTTCCCTCTCACCAGGCCGTCTGAGCTCCAAGTCCTTGCAGTGTGGAGACAGCCTCTGCCAGCACCTCCCCTCCGAGTTGGACTCTAAAGAGGCCTAGGCCAGGGTAAATATGCTAGGGGGTAAGTGACTGGGTAGGCGACCAGGCATGTCTAGACACACACCCCGCAGCCTGCCCCTTCTTGGGGCAGGAGCCCCGGAGGCCAGGGAGGTCTGGGCAAGGCTGGCCAAGGACAGGCCATGGGTCCTTCCCATGGCCTGTGGGGACTCTGAGCAGAAACGGCCCTTTCCCGCAGGAAGACCTCCCCAACTGCGTCCAAAGGCCGGATTGCAAGCATTCTCGCCAGACTGCTGCCACTCCTTGCCCGAGGGGGACCTGCTTTTCCCGCAAGTCGCACACCCTGCTCTGAAGCCCAGGAGAAAAGCGCTTCAGGGTGGTCCTCTCTCTGGGCCCTTCCCCTGAGCTTGGAGTCAAGCTTGGACATCCACATTGCCAGGAAGAGGCAGAATCACATGCATACGTGTGTTCCTGCCCCCTGCACCTTCCGAGGGCTTGATTGAGCCAGAGTCTGTCAGACATGTCCTCCGCTGCCCCAGCAGTACTGCCTGTGTGTCAAGGGGCAGAGCCGACCTAGGGGCAGAATGGGCCTTGGTGAGGGAGTTACGGCCAGCAGACGAGAGGTCTTGCAAACAGGCCTTTGGAGGCTGCTGGTGAGGTCTTCCAAGGACAGAGTCCTGGTTCTGCTCAAAGGCCCCAAAGGCCACGGGCAGTTTCCAGCATAGACCCTGCCCTAGGACAGCCATGACCAGACCTTCCTGGCCTCCGGGGTACTGCCTCATGAAAGGGCAGGCGGCGGCGAGTTGTTCCGGCATGCCCAGACACCTCCCCAGGATCATTCCCTGAGCGCCTTTCCCATGGTTCCTAGGCCTCATTTGAGGCCTATTTGGAGGGGAGGTTTCTGCCAGGGGCTCTCTCCACACTGCAAGTGTCTCGAGCCCGGACGGTGTGGTGAGAGGGAAGAGGCCAGCAAGGGGCTCGATACCTAAGGCCTCTTTTTCCCAGAAGACTCAGGGCAGCAGGGTGAACAAGTGGCCCTCAGTGACCCTAGGTCGGCCCTGCCCCTTCACACACAGGCACTGCTACTGGGCTTCCCCAGGAGCTGCCTAACAGCCTGTGGCTCTCCCGAGCTCTCTGACCGTGCAGAGGGCCGGAAGATACGTTTGCATGTGGTTCTGCCTTGGCCTGTTATTGTGGAGCCCCTAGCTGTCTCCCAGGCGGAGCGCCAAAGGCCTGAGAGAGGAACATCCCGAAGCTCTTTTCTCCCAGGCATGGAAGCAGAGTGCGCGGCTTGCGGGAAACCCGGTCCTCCCTCGGTTAGGGGGAGGACGCCAGCCTGTGAGAGTGCTTGCAAACCAGCTGCTGGTGAGGTGTTCCAATGGCACAGTGCTGGTTCTGCTCAGAGGCCCTACAGGCCAGGGGCAGGCCCCAGCAAGGACCGGCCCCAGGCCAGCCTTGCCAAGACCTTCCTGGCCTCTGGGTGTACTGCCCCACGAAGATTCAGGCAGCAGGGAGTGTGTCCAGACATGCTCAGGCGCCTCCCCAGTCTCATTCCCTTAGCACCTTTCTCAAGATACCTTGGCCTCATTTCAGGTCTATTTGGAGGGGACGTTTCTGGCAGGGCCTCTCTCCACACTACAAGGGACTGGAGCCTGGACGGTCTGGTCAGAGAGAAGAGGCAAGCAATGGGGTCGATGTCCAAGGTGTCTTTGGCCCAGCAGCCTCAGGGCAACAGGGTGAGCAACTGGCCCTCACTGCCTCTAGGTCGGCCCTGCCCCATCACACACAGGTGCTGCTGCTGGTCTTGCCCAGGTGCTGACAGACAGACTCTGGCTCTCCCAAGCTCACTGACGGTGCAGGGGGCAGGAAGAGACGTGTGCATGTGGTTCTGCCTTGGCCTGGGTGTGTGGAGCCCGTAGCTGTCCCCCAGGCACTGGGGCAAGGGCCTTAGATCGGACGAACACGATGCACTATTTTCCTGGTCTTGGGAACAGAGTGCATGGCTTGTGGGAAACGCGGGTCTCCCTCGGTGAGGGAGAGGACGCCAGCCTGTGAGAGTGCTTGCAAACCAGCCTTTGGAGGCTGCCGGTGAGGTATTCCAGCAGCAGAATGCTGGTTGTGCTCAGAGGCCCCACATTCCAGGCGCAGGTCCCAGCATGGACACTGCCCCAGGCCAGTCTTGACCAGACCTTCCTGTCCTTTGGGGGTAGTGCCCACGAAGGGGCAGGCTGTGGGAAGTGTGTCCAGACATGCTCATGCACCTCCCCAGGCTCATTCCGTGAGTACTATTCCCCTGGTACCTAGGCCGCATTTGAGGCCTATTTAGAGGGGAGGTTTCTGGCAGGGGCTCTCTCCACCGCGCTAGGGCCTGGAGCGCTGAGGCCATGGTCAGAGGGAAGAGGCCAGCAAGGAGGTCGATGCCCAAGGTCTCTTTGGCCCAACAGCCTCAGGGCAGCAGGATGAGCAAGTGGCCCTCTGTGCCCCTAGGTTGACCCTGCCCCTTCACGCACAGGCCGTGCTGCTGGGTTTGCCCATGAGCTGCCTGATATACTCTGGCACACCTGAGCTCTCTGACGGTGCAGGGGGCAGGAAGACTCGTGTGCATGTGGTTCTGCCTTGGCCTGGGAGTTTGGAGCCCCTAGCTGTCTCCAAGGCTCAGGGGCAAGGCCCTGAGAGGGGACCACCCAGCGCTATTGTCCTGGGCTTGGAAGCAGAGTGGGAGGCTTGCGGGAATCGCGGGCCTCCCTCAGTGAGGGAGAGGTTGCCAGCTGGAGAGAGTACTTGCAAACCGGCCTTTGGAGGCTGCCGGTGATGTCTCCAGCGGCACAGTGCTGGTTCTGCACAGAGGATCCACAGGCCAGTGGCAGGTCCCAGCACGGACCCTGCCCAGGCCAGCCTTGACCAGACCTACCTGGCCTCCGAGGATACTGCCTCATGAAGGGGCAGGCAGTGGGGAATGTGTCCAGACATACACAGGCACCTCCCAAGGCTCATTCCCTGAGCACCTTCCTCATGGTTCCTAGGCCTCATTTGAGGCCTACTTGGAGGGGAGGTTTCTGGCAGGGCCTCTCTCCACACTACAAGGACTGGAGCCCGGATGGCCTGGTCAGAGGGAAGAGGCCAGCAAGGCGGTCGATGCCCAAGGCCTCTTTGTCCCAGCAGCCTCAGTGCAGCAGGAAGAGCAAGTGTCCCACTGTGCCCCTAGGTTGGCCGTGCCCCATCACACATAGGCACTGCTACTGGGCTTGCCCAGGGGCTGCCTGACAGACTCTTGTTCACCCAAGCTCTCTGGCGGTGCAGGGGGCAGGAAAAGACGTGTGCATGTGGTTCTGCCTTGGCCTGGGAGTGTTGAGTCCCGAGCTGGCCCCCAGGCTCATTGGCAATGGCCCTGAGAGAGGACCACCTCGAAGTGTTTTCTCCCAGGCGTGGGAGCAGAGTGCGGTGCTTGTGGGAATCGCGTGGCTCCCTCGGGGAGAGTGCTTGCAAACTGGCC
This sequence comes from Muntiacus reevesi, assembly GCF_963930625.1. NCBI lineage: Eukaryota > Metazoa > Chordata > Mammalia > Artiodactyla > Cervidae > Muntiacus > Muntiacus reevesi. Next base: position 116,199 of record NW_027077815.1, on the reverse strand, counting down.
TTTGGAGGTAGCCAGGGAGGTCTTCCAGCGGCAGAGTGCTGGATTTGCTCTGTGGCCCCACAGGCCAGGGGCAGGTCCCAGCATGGACCCTGCTCCAGCCCAGCCAAGCTCAGACCTTCCCGGCCTCTGGGGGTACTGCCCCATGAAGGAGCAGGCTGTGGAATGTGTGTCCATACATGCCCAGGCGCCGCCGTAGGCTCATTCCATTAGCACCTTTTCCCTGTTGCCTAGGCCTTTTGAGGCCTACTTGGAGGGGAGGTTTCTGGCAGGGGCTCTCTGCACACTGCAAGGGTCTGGAGGACGGATGGCCTGGTCAGAGGAAAGAGGACAGCAAGGAGGTCGTTTCCCAAGGCCTCTTTGGCCCAGCATCCTAAGTGCACCAGGAAGAGCAAGTGGCGCACTGTGCCCCTAGGTAGGCCCTGCCCCTTCACACACAGGCGCTGCTGCTGGGCTTGCCCAGGGGCAGCCTGACAGACTCTGGCTCACCCGAGCTCTCTAAAGGTGCAGAGGGCCAGAAGAGACGTGTGCATGTGGTTCTGCCTTGGCCTGGGTGAGTGGAACACCTAGCTGTCCCCAGGCTCCGGGGCGAATGCCTGAGAGAGGAACACACTAAAGTGCTTTTCTCCCAGGTTTGGGAACAGAGTGCGGGGCTTGCGGGAAAGACGGGCCTCCCTCGGTGAGGGAGAGGCAGCCAGCTGGTGAGACTGATTGCAAAGCAGCCTTTGGAGGCGGCCGGTGAGGTCTTCCAGCGGCACAATGCTGATTGTGCTCAGAGTACCCACAGGCCAGGGGCAGGTCCCAGCATGGACCCTGCCCAAGGCCAGGCTTGACCAGACCTTCCTGGCTTCTGGGGGAACTGCCCCACGAAGGGGCAGGCAGCGGGGTGTCTGTCAAGACATGCCCAGAAGCCTCCCCAGACTCATTCCCTTAGCGCCTTTCCCATGGTTCCTAGGCCTCATTTGAGGCCTACTTCGAGGGGAGGTTTCTGGCACGGGCTCTCTCCACACTGCAAGGGCCTAGAGCCCGGACGGCCTGGTCAGAGGGAAGAGGCCAGCAAGGGGGTCGATGCCCAAGGCCTCTTTGTCCCAGCAGCCTCAGGGCAGCAGGGTGAGCAAGTGGCCCACTGTGCCCCTAGGTTGGTCCTGACCCTTCACACACTGGCGCTGGTGCTTGGCTTGCCCAGGAGCTGCCTGACAGACTCTGGCTCACCCAACCTCTCTGACGGTGCAGAGGACAGGAAGACTCGTGTGCACGTGGTTCTGCCTTAGCCTGGGAGTTTGGAGCCCCTAGCTGACCCCAGTTTCAGGGGCAAGGCCCTGAGTGGGGACCACACAAGAGCTTTTTTCCTGGGCATGGGAACAGAGTACATGGCTTGCGGGAATCGCAGACATCCGTCGGTGAGGGAGAGGTGGACTGCCGGCGAGAGTGCTTGCAAGCCGGCCTTTGGAGGCTGCCGGGGAGGTCTTCCATCGCCACAGTGCTGGTTCTGCTCAGAGGACCCACAGGCCAGGGGCAGGTCCCAGCATGGACGCTGCCTCAGGCCAGCCTTTCCCAGACCTTCCTGGCCTCCGGGGGTACTGCCTCATGAAGGGGCAGGTGGCTGGGACAGTGTTGAGACATGCCCAGGCACTTCCTCAGGCTCATTCCATTATGCCATTTCCCTGGTGCCTAGGCCTCATTTGAGGCCTACTTGGAGGGGAGGTTTCTGGCAGGGGCTCTCTGAACATTGCAAGGGCCTGGAGCCCTGAAGGCCTGGTCAGAGGAAAGAGGCCAGCAAGGGGGTCGATGCCCATGGCCTCCTTGGCCCAGCAGCCTTAGGGCAGCGGGGAGAGCAAATGGTCCATTGTGCCCCTAGGTCAGCCTTGCGACTTCACACACAGGCGCTGCTGCTGGGCTTGCCCAGGAGCTTCCTAACAGACTGTGGCTCACCCGAGCTCTCTGACAGTGCAGAGGGCCGGAAGAGACGTGTTCATGGGGTTCTGCCTTGACCTGGGTGTGTGTAGACCCCAGCTGTCCCCCAGGCACTGGGGAAAGAGCCTGAGAGCGGACGAACCTAATGCGCTATTGTCCTGGGCTTGGGAACAGAGTGCTTCGCTTGCGGGAAACGTGGGTCTCCCTTGGGGAGAGTCCTTGCAAACCGGCCTTTGGAGGCTACCAGTGAGGTCTTCCAGCGGCACAGTGCTGTATATGATCAGAGGCCCCACAGGCCAGTGGCAGTTCCCAGCATGGACCCTCACCCAGGCCAGCCTTGACCAGACCGTTCTGGCCTCCGGGGGTACAGCATCATGAATGGGCAGGCGGCGGGGAGTGTGTCCAGACATGACCAGGCGCCACCCCAGTATCTTTTCCTTAGCCCCTTTCCCATGATTCCTAGGCCTCATTTGAGGCCTACTTGGAAGGGAGGTTCCTGGCAGGGCCTCTCTCCAAACTGCAAGAGACTGGAGCCTGGACGGCCTGGTCAGAGGAACGAGGCCAGTAAGGGGGTCGATGCCCAAGGCCTCTTGGTCCCAGCAGACTCAGGGCAGCAAGGTAAGCAAGTGGCCCATTGTGCCCCTAGGTCGGCCCTGCCCCTTCACACACAAGCTCTGCTGTTGGGCTTGCCCAGGAGCTGCGTGACAGACTCTGGCTCACCTGAGCTCTCTGATGGTGCAGGGGGCAGGAAGACTCGTGTGCATGTGGTTCTGCCTTGGCCTGGGAGTTTGGAGCCCCTAGCTATCCCTCACGCTCAGGAGCAAGTCCCTTAGAGGGGACCAATCAAGCGCTATCGTCCTGGGCTTGGAGCAGAGTGCGTGGCTTGCGGGAATCACTGGCCTCCCTCGGTGAGGGAGAGGTTGCCAGTTAGCAAAAATGCTTGCAAACCGGCCTTTGGAGGCTGCCGGTGAGGTCTTCCATGGCCACACTGCTGGTTCTGCTCAGAGGACCCACAGGCCAGTGGCAGGTCCCAGCACGGACCCTGCCGCAGCCCAGCCTTGACTAGACCTTCCTGGCCTCCGGGGGTACTTCCTCAGGAAGGGGCAGGTGGCTGGGTGTGTGTCAGAACATGGCCAGGGACCTCCACAGGCTCTTTCCCTGAGCGCCTTTCCCATGGTTCATAGGCCTCATTTGAGGCCTACTTGGAGGGGCGGTTTCTGGCAGGGCCTCTCTCCACACTGCAAGGAACTGGAGCCTGGACGGCCTGGTCAGAGGGAAGAGGCCAGCAATGGGTTCGATGCCTAAGGCCTCTTTATCCCAGCAGCGTCAGGGCAGCAGGGTGAGCAAGTGGCCTTCAGTGCCCCTAGGTCAGCACTGCCCCATCACAAACAGGCGCTGCTTCTGGGCTTGCCCAGGAGCTGCCTGACAGACTCTGGCTCACCCGAGCTCTCTGACGGTGCAGAGGGTAGGAAGAGACGTGTGCATGTGTTTCTGCCTTGGCCTGGGAGTGTGGAGGCCCTAGCTGGCCCCCAGACTCAATAGAAAGGGCCCTGAGAGAGGACCACCCCGAAGCGCCTTTCTCCCGGGCTTGGGAGCAGAGTGTGCAGCTTGCGGGAAACGCGGGCCTCCTTCGGGGAGGGTGCTTGCAAACCGGCCTTTGGAGGCAGCCGGGGAGGTCTTCCAGGGGCAGAGCCCTGGTTCTGCTCAAAGGCCCCACAGGCCAAGGGCAGGTTCCAGCATGGACCCTGCCCCAGGCCAGCCTTTCCCAGACCTTCCTGGCCTCCGGGGGTACTGCCCCATGAAGGTGCAGGCGGCAGAGCGTGTGTCCAGACATGCTCAGGCACCTCCCCAGGCTCATTCCATTAGCGCCTTTTCCCTGGTGCCTAGGCCTCATTTGAGGCCTACTTGGAGGGGAGGTTTCTGGCAGGGGCTCTCTCCACACTGCAAGGGCCTGGAGCCCGGACGGCCTGGTCAGAGGAAAGAGGCGAGCAAGGGGGTCGATGCCCAAGGCCTCTTAGTCCCAGCAGCCTCAGGGCAGCAAGGTAAGCAAGTGGCCCACTGTGCCCCTAGGTCGGCCCTGTCCCTTCACACACAGGCTCTGATGTTGGGCTTGCCCAGGAGCTGCGTGACAGACTCTGGCTCACCTGAGCTCTCTGATGGTGCAGGGGGCAGGAAGATTCGTGTGCACGTGGTTCTGCCTTGGCCTGGGAGTTTGGAGCCCCTAGCTGTCCCCCACGCTCAGGGGCAAGACCCTTAGTGGGGACCACCCAAGCGCTTTTCTGCTGGGCTTGGGAGCACAATGCATGGCTTGTGGGAATCGCGGGCCTCCCTCGGTGAGTGATAGGTAGCCAGCCAACGAGAGTGCGTGCAAACCAGCCTTTGCTGGTTGCCGGTGAGGTCTTCCATTGCCACAGTGCTGGTTCTGCTCAGAAGCCCCACAGGAGAGTGGCAGGTCCCAGCTCGGACCCTGCCCCAGGCCAGCCTTGACCAGACCTTCCTGGCCTCCGGGGGTACTTCCTCAGGAAGGGGCAGGCGGCGGGGTGTGTGTAATAACATGACCAGGGACCTCCCCAGGCTCATTCCCTGAGCGCCTTTCCCATGATTCCTAGGCCTCATTTGAGGCCTACTTGGAGGGCAGGTTTCTGGCAGGGCCTCTCTCCACACTGCAAAGGACTGGAGCATGTACGGCCTGGTCAGAAGGAAGAGGCCAGCAAGTGGGTCGATTTCCAAGGGCTCTTTAGCCCAGCAGCCTCAAGGCAGCAGGGAGAGCATGTGGCCACTGTGCCTCTAGGTCGGCCCTGGCCCTTCTCACACAGGCGCAATTGCTGGGCTTGCCCAGATGGAACCTGACAGATTGTGGCTCACCCGAGCTCTCTGATGGTGAAGAGGGCCGGAAGAGATGTGTTCATGTGGTTCTGCCTTGGCCTGGGTGAGTGGAACCCCTAGCTATCCCCCAGGCTCAGGGGCAAGGATCCTGAGAGAGGACCTCCACGAAGAGCTTTGCTCTGGGGCTTGGGAGCAGAGCACGCAGCTTGCGGGAATCGTGGGCCTCACTCAGGGAGAGTGCTTGCAAACTGGCCTTTGGAGGAAGCTGGGGATGTCTTCCAGTGGCAGAGTGCTGGTTCTTCTCAGAGGCCCCACAGGCCACGGGCAGGTCCCAGCATGGACCCTGCCCCACGCCAGCCTTGGCCAGACCTTTCTGGCCGCCGGGGGTACTGCCTCACGAAGGGGCAGGCAGCAGGGAGTGTGTCCAGACATGCCCAGGCACCTCTCCAGGCTCATTACCTGAGCGCCTTTCCCAAGGTTCCTAGGCCTCATTTGAGGCCTACTTGGTGGGGAAGTTTCTGGCAGGGCCTTTCTCCACTATGCAAGGGACTGGAGCCTGGACGGCCTGGTCAGAGGGAAGAGGCCATCAAGGGTGTCATTGCCCAAGGCCTCTTTGTCCCAGCAGCCTCAGGGCAGCAGAGTGAGCAATGGCCCTCAGTGACCCTAGCTCGGCCCTGCCACATCACACACAGGCGCTGCTGCTGGGCTTGCCCAGGCGCTGCCTGACAGACTCGGGCTCACCCAAGCTGTCTGACGGTGCAGGGGCAGGACGAGACGTCTGCATGTGGTTCTGGCTTGGCCTGGGTGTGTGGAGCCCCTAGATGTCTCCCAGGATGAGGGGCAAAGGTCTGAGAGAGGAACACCCCGAAGCGCTTTTCTTCCAGGCTTGGGAGCCGAGTGCGCGGCTTGCGGGAAACGCGGGCCTCCCTCGGTGAGGGTGAGGCAGCTATCCAGCGAGAGTGCTTGCAAACCGGCCTGTGGAGGCTGCTGGTGATGTCTTCCAATGGCACAGTGATGGTTCTGCTCAGAGCCCCAACAGGCCAGGGGCAGGTCCCAGCAAGGTCCCTGCCCCAGGCCAGCCTTGACCAGACCTTCCTGTCCTCCGGGGGTACTGCCCCACGAAGGGGCAGGTGGCAGGGAGTGTGATCAGACATGCCCAGTCCTCTCCCCAGTCTCAATCCATTAGCGCCTTCCCATGATTCCTAGACCTCATTTGAGTCCTACTAGGAGGGGAGGTTTCTGGCAGGGCCTCTCTCCACACTGCAGGGGACTGGAGCCCAGACGCTCTGGTCAGAGGGAAGAGGCCAGCAAGGGGTTTGATCCCCAAGGCCTCTTTGGCCCAGCAGCCTCAGGGCAGCAGGAAGAGCAAGTGGCCACTGTGCCCCAAGGTTGGCCCTGCCCCTTCACACACAGGGGCTGCTGCTGGGTTTTTCCCATGAGCTGCCTGACATACTCTGGATCACCTGAGCTCTCTGACGGTGCAGAGGGCCGGAAGAGACGTGGGCATGTGGTTCTGCCTTGGTCTTGGTGTGTGGAGCCCCTAGCTGTCCCCCAGGCTCAGGGGCAAAGGCCTGAGAGAAGAACACTCAGAAGTGCTTTTCTCCCAGGCTTGGGAGCAGAGTGCGCGGCTTGCGGGATACGCCGCCCTCCCTCAGTGAATGCGAGGTGGCCAGCCGGCGAGAGTGCTTGCAAACAGGCCTTTGGAGACAGCCGGGGAGGTCTTCCAGCTGCAGAGTGTTGGTTCTACTCAGAGGACCCAAAGGCCAGGGGCAGGTCCCAGTCTGGACCCTGACCCAGGCCAGCCTTGACCAGACCTTCCTGGCCTCCGGGGGTACTGCCCCACGAAGGAGAACGCTGCGGGGAGTGTGTCCAGACATGCCCAGGCTCCTCCCCAGGCTCATTCCCTGAGCGCCTTTCCCAAGGTTCCTAGGCCTCGTTTGAGGCCTACTTGGAGGGGAGGTTTCTGGCAGGGCCTCTCTTCACAGTGCAAGGGACTGGATCCCGGACGGCCTGGTCAGAGGGAAGAGGCCTGCACGGGGGTCGTTGTCCATGGCCTCTTCATCCCAGCAGCCTCAGGGCAGCAGGGTAAGCAAGTTTCCCTCAGTGCCCCTAGGTCGGCCCTGCGCCATCACACGCAGGCGCTGTTGCTGGGTTTCCCCCGGAGCTGCCTGACAGACTCTGGCTCACCCAAGCTCTCTGACGTTGCAAGGGGCAAGAAGAGACATGTGCATGTGCTTTTGCCTTGGCCTGGGTGTGTGCAGCCGCTAGGTGTCTCCCAGGCTCAGGGGCAAAGGCCTGAGAAAGGAACACCCCGAAGCGCTTTTCTCCAAGTCTTGGGAGCAGAGTGCGCGGATTGCGGGAAACGCGGGTCTACCTCGGGGAAAGTGCTTGCAAACCGGCCTTTGGAGGCTGCTGGTGAGGTCTTCTATCGGCAGAGTGCTAGATTTGCTCTGTGGACCCACAGGCCAAGGGCAGGTCCCAGCATGGACCCTGCCCGAGGCCAGCCTTGCCCAGACATTCCTGGACTCCGGGGGTACTGCCCCACGAAGGAGCAGGCTGCGGGGTGTGTGTCCATACATGCCCAGGCGCCTCCCCAGGCTCATTCCATTAGCGCCTTTTCCCAGGTTCCTAGGCCTCATCTGAGGCCAAATTGGAGGGGAGGGTTCTGGCAGGGGCTCTCTCCACACTGCAAGGGTCTGGAGCATGGATGGCCTGGTCAGAAGGAAGAGGCCAGCAAGGGTATTGATGCCCAAGGCCTCTTCGGCCCAGCAGCCTGAGGGCAGCAGGAAGAGCAAGTGGCCCACTTTGCCCCTAGGCCAGCCCTGCCCCTTCACACACAGGCGCTCCTGCTGGTCTTGCCCAGGAGCTGCCTGACAGACTCTGGCTCACCCGAGCTCTCTGACAGTTCAGGGGGCAGGAAGACTCGTGTGCATGTGGTTGTGCCTTGGCCTGGGTTTGTGTAGCCACTCGCTGTCCCCCAGGCTCAGGGGCAAGGCCCTGAGACGGGACCACCCAAGCGCTTTTCTCCTGGGCTTGTGAGTAGAGTGCGTGGCTTGCGGGAATCGCGGGCCTCCCTCGGTGAGGGAGAGGTGGCCAGCCGGTGAGAGTGCTTGCAAACCGGCCTTTGGAGGCTGCCGGCGAGGTCTTCCATTGGCACAGTGCTGGTTCTGCTCAGAGACCCCACAGGACCGTGGCAGGTCCCAGCTCGGACCCTGCCCCAGGCCAGCCTTGACCTGACCTTCCTGGACTCCGTGGGTACTGCCTCACGAAGGGGCAGGCGGCGGGGTGTGTGTCCAGGCATGCCCAGGCACCTCCCCAGGTTCAATCCCTGAGCGCCTTTCCCATGGTTCCTAGGCCTCATTTGAGGGTACTTGTAGGGGAGGTTTCTGGCAGGACCTCTCTCCACACTGCAAGGGTCTGGAGCACGGACGGCCTGGTCAGAGGGAAAAGGCCAGCAAGGGGGTCGATGCCCAAGAACTATTTTTCCCAGCAGTCTCAGGGCAGCAGGGTGAGCAAGCGGCCTTCAGTGCCCCTTGGTCAGCCCTGCCCCATCACACACAGGCGCTGCTGCTGGGCTTTCCCAGGAGCTGCCTGACATACTCTGGCTCACGCAAGCTCTCTGACGGAGCAGGGGGCAATATAATACGTGTGCATGTGGCTCTGCATTGGCCTGGGTGTGTGGAGCCCCTAGCTGTCTCCCAGGCTCAGGGGCAAAGGACTGAGAGAGGAACACCCCGAAGCACTTTTCTCCCAGGCTTGGGAGCAGAGTGCGCGGCTTGTGGGAAACGCGGGCTTCCCTCGGTGAGGGAGAGGCGGCCAGCCTGGGAGGTGCTTGCAAACCGGCCTTTGGGGGCTGCTGGTGCGGTCTTCCAACGGCACAGTGCTGGTTCTGCTCAGAGGCCCCACATGCCAGGGGCAGGTCCCAGCAAGGACCCTGCCCCAGGCCAGCCTTGACCAGACATTCCTGGCCTCTTGGGTACTGCCCCACGAAGGGGCAGGTGGCAGGGAGTGTGTCCAGACTTGCCCAGGGGCCTCCCCATTCTCATTCACTTAGCGCCTTTCCCATGATTCCTAGGCCTCATTTGAGGCCTACTTGGAGGGGAGGTTTGGCCCACTGTGCCCCTAGGTCGCCCCTGCCCCTTCACACTCAGGCGCTGCTGCTGGGCTTGCCCAGGTGCTGCCTAACCGACTCTGGCTCACCTGAGCTCTCTGAAAATGCAGGGGGCAGGAAGACTCGTGTGCATGTGGCTCTGCCTTGGCCTGGGAGTTTGGAGCCCCTAGCTGTCCCCCAGGCTCAGGGGCAAGGCCCTTAGAATGGACAACCAAAGCGCTTTTCTCCTGGGCTTGGGAGCAAAGTGTGTGGCTTGCGTAAATCACGGGTGTTCCTAGGTGAGGGAGAGGTGCCTAGCCACCGAGAGTGCTTGCAAACCAGCCTCTGGAGGCTGCCAGTGAGGTCTTCCAGGGGCACACTGCTGGTTCTGCTCAGAAGCCCCACAGGCCAGGGGCAGATCCCAGCACCGACCCTGCCCCAGGCCAGCCTTGACCAGACCTTCCTGGCCTCCGGGGATACTGCTTCACGAAGGGGCAGGCGACGGGTAGTGTGTCCAGACATGCCCAGGGACCTCCCCAGGCTCATTCCCTGAGCGGCTTGCCCATGGTTCCTATGCCTCATTTGAGGCCTACTTGGAGGGGCGGATTCTGGCAGGGCCTCTCTGCACACTGAAAGGGACTGGAGCCGGACGGCCTGGTCAGAGGGAAGAGGCCAGCAAGGGGTTCGATGCCCAAGGCCTCTTTGTCCCAGCAGCTTCAGGGCAGCAGGGTGAGCAAGTGGCCTTCAGTGCCCCTAGGTCGGCCCTGCCACATCACACACAGGCGCTGCTTCTGGGCTTGCCCAGGAGCTGCCTGACAGACTCTGGCTCACCCGAGCTCTCTGACGGTGCAAAGGGCAGGAAAAGACGTGTGCATGTGGTTCTGCCTTGGCCTGGGAGTGTGGAGCCCCTAGCTGGCTCCCAGGCTCAGGGGCAAGGGCCCTGAGAGAGGACCACCCCGAAGCGCTTTTCTCCCGGGCTTGGGAGCAGTGTGCTCAGCTTGCGGGAATCGCGGGCCTCCCTCGGGGAGAGTGCTTGCAAACTGGCCTTTGGAGGCAGCCAGGGAGGTCTTCTAGCGGCAGAGTGCTGGATTTGCTCTGGGGCCCCACAGGACACGTGCAGGTTCCAGCATGGACCCTGCCCCAGGAGAGCCTTGCCCAGACCGTCCTGGCCTCCGAGGGTACTGCCCCACGAAGGAGCTGGCTGCGGAGGTGTGTCCAGTCATGCTCAGGCACCTTCCCAGGCTCATTCCATTAGCGTTTTTTCCCTGGTGCCTAGGCCTCATTTGAGGCCTACTTGGAGGGGAGGTTTCTGGCATGGGCTATCTCCACACTGCAAGGGCCTGGAGCCCGGAGGGCTTGGTCAGAGGAAAGAGGCCAGCAAGGGGGACGATGCCCAAGGCCTCTTTGGCCCAGCAGCGTCATGGCAGCAGGATGAGCAAGTGGCCCAATGTGCCCCTTGGTCGGCCCTGCCCCTTCACACACAGGCACTGCTGCTGGGCTTGCCCAGGAGCTGCCTAACAGACTGTGCCTCACTCGAGCTCTCTGACGGTGCAGAGGGCCGGAAGAGACGTGTGCATGTGGTTCTGCATTGGCCTGGGTGTGTGGATACCCTAGTTGTCTCCCAGGCTCAGGGGCAAACGCCTGAGAGAGGAACACCCCGAACTGCTATTCTCCTTGGCTTGGAAGCAGAGTGCGCGGCTTGCGGGAAACGCGGGCCTCCCTCGGTGAGGGAGAAGAGGCCAGGTGGCGAGAGTGCTTGCAAACCGGCATTTGGAATCTGCGGGTGAGGTTCTCCAACGGCACAATGCTGGTTCTGCTCAGAGCCCCAACAGGCCAGGGGCAGGTCCCAGCAAGGTCCCTGCCCCAGGCCAGCCTTGACCAGACCTTCCTGTCCTCCGGGGGTACTGCCCCACGAAGGGGCAGGTGGCAGGGAGTGTGATCAGACATGCCCAGTCCTCTCCCCAGTCTCAATCCATTAGCGCCTTCCCATGATTCCTAGACCTCATTTGAGTCCTACTAGGAGGGGAGGTTTCTGGCAGGGCCTCTCTCCACACTGCAGGGGACTGGAGCCCAGACGCTCTGGTCAGAGGGAAGAGGCCAGCAAGGGGTTTGATCCCCAAGGCCTCTTTGGCCCAGCAGCCTCAGGGCAGCAGGAAGAGCAAGTGGCCACTGTGCCCCAAGGTTGGCCCTGCCCCTTCACACACAGGGGCTGCTGCTGGGTTTTTCCCATGAGCTGCCTGACATACTCTGGATCACCTGAGCTCTCTGACGGTGCAGAGGGCCGGAAGAGACGTGGGCATGTGGTTCTGCCTTGGTCTTGGTGTGTGGAGCCCCTAGCTGTCCCCCAGGCTCAGGGGCAAAGGCCTGAGAGAAGAACACTCAGAAGTGCTTTTCTCCCAGGCTTGGGAGCAGAGTGCGCGGCTTGCGGGATACGCCGCCCTCCCTCAGTGAATGCGAGGTGGCCAGCCGGCGAGAGTGCTTGCAAACAGGCCTTTGGAGACAGCCGGGGAGGTCTTCCAGCTGCAGAGTGTTGGTTCTACTCAGAGGACCCAAAGGCCAGGGGCAGGTCCCAGCCTGGACCCTGACCCAGGCCAGCCTTGACCAGACCTTCCTGGCCTCCGGGGGTACTGCCCCACGAAGGAGAACGCTGCGGGGAGTGTGTCCAGACATGCCCAGGCTCCTCCCCAGGCTCATTCCCTGAGCGCCTTTCCCAAGGTTCCTAGGCCTCGTTTGAGGCCTACTTGGAGGGGAGGTTTCTGGCAGGGCCTCTCTTCACAGTGCAAGGGACTGGATCCCGGACGGCCTGGTCAGAGGGAAGAGGCCTGCACGGGGGTCGTTGTCCATGGCCTCTTCATCCCAGCAGCCTCAGGGCAGCAGGGTAAGCAAGTTTCCCTCAGTGCCCCTAGGTCGGCCCTGCGCCATCACACGCAGGCGCTGTTGCTGGGTTTCCCCCGGAGCTGCCTGACAGACTCTGGCTCACCCAAGCTCTCTGACGTTGCAAGGGGCAAGAAGAGACATGTGCATGTGCTTTTGCCTTGGCCTGGGTGTGTGCAGCCGCTAGGTGTCTCCCAGGCTCAGGGGCAAAGGCCTGAGAAAGGAACACCCCGAAGCGCTTTTCTCCAAGTCTTGGGAGCAGAGTGCGCGGATTGCGGGAAACGCGGGTCTACCTCGGGGAAAGTGCTTGCAAACCGGCCTTTGGAGGCTGCTGGTGAGGTCTTCTATCGGCAGAGTGCTAGATTTGCTCTGTGGACCCACAGGCCAAGGGCAGGTCCCAGCATGGACCCTGACCCAGGCCAGCCTTGACCAGACCTTCCTGCCCTCGGGGGGTACTGCCCCACGAAGTTGCAGGTCGCGGGGAGTGTGTCCAGACATGCCCAGGCGCCTCCCCAGGCTCTTTCCATTAGCGTCTTTCCCCTGGTGCCTAGGCCTCATTTGAGGCCTACTTGGAGGGGAGGTTTCTGGCAGGGGCTCTCTCCACACTGCAAGGGGCTGGAGCACGGATTGTCTGGTTAGCGGGAAGAGGCCAGCAAGGGGGTCTTTGCCCAGGGCCTTTTTGGCCCAACAACCTCAGTGCAGCAGTGAGAGAAAGTGGCCCACTGAGCCCCTAGGCCGGTCCTGCCCCTTCACAGACAGGCGCTGTTGCTGGGCTTGCCCAGGAGCTGCCTGACAAACTCTAGCTCAGCCGACGGTGCAGAGGGCCGGAAGAGATGTGTGCATGTGGTTCTGCCTTGGCCTGTGTGTGTGGATCCCCTAGCTGTCCCCCAGGATCAGGGGCAACGGCCTAAGGGAGGAACACCCCGAAATGCTTTTCTCCACGGCTTGGGTACAGAGTGCGTGGATTGCGGGAAACGTGGGCCTCCCTCAGTGAGGGAGAGGTGGCCAGCCGGCGAGAGTGCTTGCAACCGGCCTTTGGAGGCAGCCTGGGAGGTCTTCCAGCGGCAGAATGCTGGTTCTTCTCAGAGGCCCCACAGGCTAGTGGCAGGTCCCAGCAAGGACTCTGCCCCAGGCCAACCTTGCCCAGACCTTCCTGGCCTCCGGGGCTACTGCCCCACGAAGGAGCACACTGCAGGGAGTGTGTCCAGATATGCACAGGCCCCTCTCCAGGTGCAGCGCTCACTCCCTGAGCGCCTTTCCCCTGGTGCCTAGGCCTCATTTGAGGCCTTCGTGGAGGGGAGGTCTCTGGCAGGGGCTCTCTCCACACTGCAAGGGACTTGAGCCAGGAAGCCCTGGTCAGAGGGAAGAGGCCAGCAATGGGTGCGATGCCCAAGGCCTCTTTGGCCCAGCAGCCTCAGGGCAGCAGGGTGAGCACGTGGCCCACCATGCCGCTAGGTTGGCCCAGCCCAATCACACACAGGCGCTCCTGCTGTGCTTGCCCAGGAGCTGCCTGACAGACTCTGTCTCACCTAAGCTCTCTGACGGTGCATGGGGCAGGAAGAGATGTGTGCATGTGGTTCTGCCTTGACCTGGTGTGTGGAGGCCCTAGCTGTCCCCCAGGGTCTGTGGCAAGGGCCTGAGAGAGGACCACCCCGATGCGCTATTGTCTTGGACTTGGGTACAGAGTGCGTGGCTTGCCAGATATTTGGGTCTCCCTTGGGAAGAGATCTTGCAAACCGGCCTTTGGAGGCACCTGGGGAGGTCTTCCAGCGGCAGAGTGCTAGCTCTGCTCAGAGGTCCCACAGGCCAGGGTCAGGTTCCAGCTTTGACCCTGCCCCAGGCCAGCCTTGCCCAGACCTTCCTGGCCTCCGGGGGTACTGCCCCATGAAGGGGCAGGCTGTGGGGAGTGTGTCCAGGCATACCAAGGCATCTCCCCAGGCTCACTCCCTGAGCGCCTTTCCCCTGGTGCCTAGGCTTCATTTGAGTCCTACTTGGAGGTGAGGTTTCTGGCAGGGGCTCTCTCCACACTGCAAGGGCCTGGAGCCCGGAGGGCTTGGTCAGAGGAAAGAGGCCAGCAAGGGGGACGATGCCTAAGGCCTCTTTATCCCAGCAGCGTCAGGGCAGCAGGGTGAGCAAGTGGCCTTCAGTGCCCCTAGGTCAGCACTGCCCCATCACAAACAGGCGCTGCTTCTGGGCTTGCCCAGGAGCTGCCTGACAGACTCTGGCTCACCCGAGCTCTCTGACGGTGCAGAGGGGAGGAAGAGACGTGTGCATGTGTTTCTGCCTTGGCCTGGGAGTGTGGAGGCCCTAGCTGGCACCAAGACTCAATGGAAAGGGCCCTGAGAGAGGACCACCCCGAAGCGCCTTTCTCCCGGGCTTGGGAGCAGAGTGTGCAGCTTGCAGGAAGCGCGGCCCTCCTTCGGGGAGGGTGCTTGCAAACCGGCCTTTGGAGGCAGCCGGGGAGGTCTTCCAGGGGCAGAGCCCTGGTTCTGCTCAAAGGCCCCACAGGCCAAGGGCAGGTTCCAGCATGGACCCTGCCCCAGTCCAGCCTTGCCCAGACCTTCCTGGCCTCTGGGGGTACTGCCCCACGAAGGGGCAGGCTGTGGGGAGTGTTTCCAGACATACCCAAGCACCTCCCCAGGCTCATCCTTTGAGCGCCTTTTCCCTGGTGCCTAGGCCTCATTTGAGGCCTATTTGGAGGGGAGGTTTCTGGCAGGGGCTCTCTCCACAATTCAAGGGTCTGGAGCACGGATCGCCTGGTCAGCGGGACGAGGCCAGCAAGGGGGTCTATGCTCAAGGAATCTTTGGCCCAGCAGCCTCAGGGCAGCAGGGAGAGCAAGTGGCCCACTGTGCCCCTTGGTCAGCCCTGCCCCTTCACACACAGGTGCTGCTGCTGGGCTTGCCCAGGAGCTGTCTGACAGACTGTGGCTCACCAGAGCTCTATGATGGTGCAGAGTGCCAGAAGAGACGTGGGCATGTGGTTTTGCCTTGGCCTGGGTGTGTGGATCCCCTAGCTGTCCCCCAGGCTCAGGGGCAAAGGCCTGAGAGAGCAACACCCTGAAGTGCTTTTCTCCCGGGCTTGTTAGCAGAGTGCGCAGCTTGCTGGAAACACGGGCCTCCCTTGGTGAGGAAGAGGTGGCCAGCCAGCGAGAGTGCTTGCAACTGGCCTTTAGAATCAGCCTGGGAGGTCTTCCAGCGGCAGAATGCTGGTTCTTCTCAGAGTCCCCACAGGCTAGGGCCAGGTCCCAGCATGGACCCTGCCAGAGGCCAGCCTTGACCAGACCTTCCTGGACTCCGGGGGTACTGCCCCACGAAGGAGCATGCTGCAGCGAGTGTGTCCAGACATGCCCAGGCGCCTCCCCAGGCTCACTCCCTGAGTGCCTTTCCCCTGGTGCCTAGGCCTCATTTGAGGCCTACTTGGAGGGGAGGTCTCTGGCAGGGGCTCTCTCCACACTGCAAGGGACTGGAGCCCGGACGGCCTTGTCAGAGGGAAGAGGCCAGCAAGGGGGTCGATTCCCAAGGCCTCTTTGTTCCAGCAGTCTCAGGGCCGCAGGGTGAGCAAGTGGCCCACAGTGCCACTAGGTCGGCCCTGCCCCATTGCACACAGACGCTGATCCTGGGCTTGCCCAGGAGCTGCCTGACAGACTCTGGCTCACCCGAGCTCTCTGACGGTGCAGGGGGCAGGAAGAGATGTGTGCATGTGGTTCTGCCTTGACCTGGGTGTGTGGAGCCCCTAGCTGTCCCCCAGGGTCTGGGGTAAGCACCTGAGAGAAGACCACCCCTATGCGCTATTGTCCTGGGCTTGAGTGCAGAGTGCGTGGCTTGTCGGAAACGCGGGTCTCCCTCGGGAAGAGATCTTGCAAACCGGCCTTCGGAGGCACCCGGGGAGGTCTTCCAGCGGCAGAATGCTGGTTCTGCTCAGAGGCCCCACAGGCCACGGGCAGGTCCCAGCATGGACCTTGCCCCAGGCCAGCCTTGCACCGACCTTCTTGGCCTCCGGGGGTACTGCCCCAAGAAGTGGCAGGCTGCGGAGATGTGTCCAGACATGCCCAGGCACCTCCCCAGTCTCATTCCCTTAGCGCCTTTCCCATGGTTCCTATGCCTCATTTGAGGTCTACTTTGAGGGGTGGTTTCCGGCAGGGGCTCTCTCCACACTACAATTGTCTGGAGCCCGGACGGCCTGGTCAGATGAAGAGGATAGCAAGGGGGTCTATGCTCAAGGCATCTTTGGCTCAGCAGCCTCATGGCAGCAGGGAGAGCAAGTGGCCCACTGCACCCCTAGGTCGGCCCTGCCTGTTCACACACAGGCGCTGCTGCTGGGCTTGCCCAGTAGATGCCTGACAGACTCTGGCTCACCCGAGTTGTCTGATGGTTCAGAGGGCAGTAAGACTCGTGTGCATGTGGCTCTGACATGGCCTGGGAATTTGGAGCCACTCGCTGACCCCCAGGCTCAGGAACAAGGCCCTGAGTGAGGACCACCCAAGCGCAGTTCTCCCGGGCTTGGGATCAGAATGCGCGGCTTGCGGAAAACACGGGCCTCCGTCGGGAAGGGAGTGGCGGCCAGCTGGCAAGAGTGCTTGCAAACTGGCCTTTGGATGCAGCCGGGGAGGTCGTCCAGCAGCAGAGTGTTGGTCCTGCTCAGAGGACCCACAGGCCACGGGTAGGTCCCAACATGGACCCTGACGCAGGCCAGCCTTGCCCAGTCCTTCCTGGCCTCCGGGGGTACTGCCCCACGAAGGAGCAGGTCGCAGGGTGTGTGTCCAGACATGCCCATGCACCTCCCCAGGCTCATTCCGTTAGCGCCTTTTCCCTGGTGCCTAGGCCTCATTTGAGGCCTACTTGGCGGGGAGGTTTCTGGAAGGGGCTTTCTCCACACTGCAAGGGTCTGGAGCACAGATCGCCTGGTCAGAGGGAAGAGGCCAGCAAGAGGGTCTATGCTCAAGGCCTCTTTGGCCCAGCAGCCTCAGGGCAGCAGGGGGAACAAGTGGCCCACTGTGCCCCTAGGTCGGCCCTGTCCCTTCACAGGCAGGCACTGCTGCAGGGCTTGCCCAGGAGCTGCCTGACAGACTCTGGCTCAGCCGAGCTCTCTGACAGTGCAGAGGGCAGGAAGAGACGTGTTCATGTGGTTCTGCATTGGCCTGAGTGTGTGGATCCCCTAGCTGTCCCCCAGGCTCAGGGGCAAAGGCCTGAGAGAGGAACACCCCGAAGCGCATTTCTCCCAGGCTTGGGAGCAGAGTTCATGGCTTTAGGGAAACGCGGGCCTCACTCGGTGAGGGAGAGGCGGGCAGCCGGTGAGAGTGCTTGCAAACCGGCCTTTGGAGGCTGCCGGGGAGGTTTTCCAGCGGCACAGTGCTGGTACTGCTCAGAGGACCCACAGGCCAGGGGTAGGTCCCAGCAAGGACACTGCCCCAGGCCAGCCTTGACCATAACTTCCTGAACTCCGGGGGAACTGCCCAACAAAGGGGCTTGCGGCGTGTAGTGTGTCCAGACATGCCCAGACGCCTCCCCAGTCTCATTCCCTTAGCGCCTTTCCCATGGTTCCTAGGGCTCATTTGAGGCCTACATGGAGGGGAGGTTTCTGGCAGGGCCTCTCTCCACACTGGAAGGGACTGGAGCCCGGACGGCCTAGTTACAGGACAGAGGCCAACATGGGGGTCGATGCCCAAGGCCTCTTTGTCCCAGCAGCCTCAGGGCAGCAGGGTGAGCAAGTGGCCCACAGTGCCTCTAGGTCGGCCCTGCCCCATCACACACAGGCGCTGCTGCTGGGCTTGCCCAGGAGCTGCCTGACAGACTCTGGCTCACCCAAGCTCTCTGACGGTGCAGGGGGCAGGAAAAGACGTGTGCATGTGGTTCTGCCTTGGCCGGGAGTGTGAAGCCCCTAGCTGGCCCCCGGCTCAGGGGCAAGGGCCCTGAGAGAGGACCACCACTAATCATATTTCTCCCGTGCTTGGAAGCAGAGTGCGCGGCTTGCGGGAAACGTGGGCTTTCCTCGGGTATAGTGCTTGCAAACATGCCCTCAGGTGTCGGCCGGGGACGTCTTCTAGCGGCAGAGTGCTGGATTTGCTCTGTGGCCCCACAGGCCAGGGGCAGGTCCCAGCATGGACCCTGCTCCAGGCCTGCCTTGTCCAGACCTTCCTGGCCTCCTGGGGTACTGCCCCACGACGGGTCAGGCTGCGGGGAGTGTGTCCCGACATGCCCAGGCGCCTCCCCAGGCTCATTCCCTTAGTGCCTTTACCCTGGTGCCTAGGCCTCATTTGAGGCCTACTTGCAGGGGAGGTTTCTGGCAGGGGCTCTCTCCACACTGTAAGGGCCTGGAGTCCAGACATCCTGGTTAGAGGGAAGAGGCCAGCAAGGGGGTCGATGTCCAAGGCCTCTTTGGCCCAGCAGCTTCAGGGCAGCAGGGAGAGCAAGAGGCCCACTGTGCCCCTAGGTCGGCCCTGCCCCTTCCCACACAGGTGCTGCTGCTGTGCTTGCCCAGGAGCTGCCTGACAGACTCTTGCTCACCCGAGTTCTCTGACGTTGCAGGGGGCAAGAACAGACGTGTCCATTTGATTCTGCCTTGGCCTGGGATTGTGGAGCCTATACCTGTCCCCCAGGCTCTGGGACAAGGGCCCTGAGAGAGGATCACCCCGAAGCGCTTTTCTCCCAGGCTTGGGAGCAGAGTTCGTGGCTTATGGGAAACGCGGGCCTCCCTTGGGGAGGGAGCGGCGGCCAGCCAGCGAGAGTGCTTGCAAACCGGCCTTTGGAGGCATCCGGGGAGGTCTTCCAGCGGCGAGGGCCGGTTCTGCTCAGAGGCCCCACAGGCCAGGGGCAGGTCCCAGCATGGACCCTGCCCCAGGCCAGCCTTGTCCAGACGTTCCTGGCCTCCGGGGGTACTGCCCCACAAGGAGGCAGGCTGCAGGAAGTGTGTCCAGGCATGCCCAGATGCCTCCCCAGGCTCATTCCCTTAGCGCCTTTCCCCTGTTGCCTAGGCCTCAGTTGAGGCCTAATTGAAGGGGAGGTTTCTGGCAGGGGCTCTCTCCACACTGCAGGGGCCTGGAGCCTGGACGGCCTGGTCAGAGGGAAGAGGCCAGAAAGGGGGTCGATGCCCAAGGCCTCTTTGGCCCAGCAGCCTCAGGGCAGCAGGGAGAGCAAGAGGCCCACTGTGCCCCTAGGTCGGCCCTGCCTCAGAGGCTGCCGGGGTCCAGCCTCGACATGATCCAGGGGGTACCTCAGGATGAACCGCGTTGGCGAGAGAGAAAGAGACGTGAGACTAGCCTTGATAGGCCCAAGTCTGTGTTTTACTTTCTGATAACTGGGTTTATACCCTTTCACAGAACGTTTTTAAGGTACAAGATGTTTACTCATGATTTCACAGGATTAGCATACATCATTTTGATTTTTAGGAAAAGCAGGATTTTTTTG
Source organism: Muntiacus reevesi (assembly GCF_963930625.1). Lineage (NCBI taxonomy): Eukaryota > Metazoa > Chordata > Mammalia > Artiodactyla > Cervidae > Muntiacus > Muntiacus reevesi. Next base: position 97,094 of record NW_027077815.1, on the reverse strand, counting down.
CTTTCTAATTCTATAGTAGTTTTTAGCACATGATCTTCTGGCCTTGAGGCTATTAACATTTTATGCAGGTCAAGTGATTGTAAACCTATTTTCCGTTTTTATGGTGACCTTAACTGAAAGGTAACAGGGTCATAGGGAAACAGTACAGAGTAGAGTTATATTCTTGTTAATACAAAAATTAATCTTAGTGCAAAAGTTGTCAGTTGCGTTTATCTAAGAAGTTTACCCCATACAGACTCTGCGGCTTCAGTGAGGCAACTTCTGCCTAGTATTCCTGGCTAACAATTAACAACCGTCTCATTGTTACCACACTAGGGCTAAGTTCTTATTTGTCTAGATCTTTAACTATATTAACAATGGTTTTTATAACACAACCTTAGCACATTAAAGGCAAAAATACAGCAAGCAAAACACAGCAAGCAAATCACAACCCAATAACCACCTATAGAATAATTTTCTTATGTTTTCTAATAGGACTCCTTTACCCCTTAAAAGGGCTCTATGTCTATTAGGGCTTTTATATAATCAGGTTCTTCATGCTATTTTATGATTAGGATATTATAAGCAATCATGCATATTAGTACCAAGCGCATAAATGCATTTGGCTAACAAAACTGCCAGCAGAGGTGTTTGAATTAAAACACTCCTTTCACCCTGAATAATCTCATAAAAAACTACCACCTGGGAAACTTATTGATTAAAGTTCTAAATTGATTCTTATTTGGGAAGAGATCGGGGAAGGCCTTCCTGTCTGTGTCAGAGAAATTAGGGAGTAGTCCATTGAGGCAGGCATCAGAAAGACAGATATCATCTTTAAGGTTAGAGCCGGGGGCAGCTTTTCAAAATCCCTGAAAACCTGATCTGCCTTGCCTGTCAGGCTTTCTCCTCGTGACCTTGTCATGGGTGGGATCTTGTGAACTAGCCTTTTCGAAAACCCCTGAAAACCTGATTCGTCTTGCCCGTCAGGTTTTCTCCCTCATGGCCTTGTTAGGGGTAGGGTTTCGTGAGCTGACTTTTTCGAAACCCCTGAAAACCTGATTCGCCTTGCCTGTCAGGATTTCTCCCCTATGGCCTTTTTAGGGGTAGGGTCTCATGTGTTGGCTCCCGGCAACAGGCGGTGCTGCTGGGCTTGCCCAGGAGCTGCCTGACAGACTCTGGCTCACCCGAGCTCTCTGACGGTGCAGGGGGCAGGAACAGACGTGTGCATGTGGTTCTGCCTTGGCCTGGGAGTGTGGAGCCCCTCGCTGGCCCCCAGGCTCAGGGGCAAGGACCCTGAGAGAGGACCACCCTGAGGCGTTTTTTCTTAATAGAAAAATACTGCAAAAATTGTTTAAAGTATCTAGAAATATAGGCAGGGCCAGTGTCTGTTTTAACAGAACTAGGAGTTTATGGTGGAGGTTTCTGTATCTAGGAATACAAAAACTCAATATTTAGAATCAGAGACTATATTAATGGGGTAAGGATATAGGCAAATAACTTGAATAGGAGCATATAATTTATTTCATTGAGCAGAATGAAATTTAGTGTAAAAGACTTGTATTTTTCAACAGACCAGAAAGAAGCTTCGGCGTTTTTTAGTCCCATTTATATAAAAAAACCTCAGCTTGTGGTATAGGCTGTGAGTTGATAATGCGAGAAATAATAAATCTAGTGTTTTTGAAGAAATTTCACAGCTTACCAGAAGGATAATGATATGAAATTTTTCTACAGTATTTTAGAAAAGTTATTTGGAAACCAGTATATGTTGGTAATGTGTTCTCAAATCGAGACTTATTCGTAATAAGGTTTTATTAAAGTATAAAGGAGATAGAGAAAGCCTCTGACATAGGGATCAGAAGGGGGCGGAAAGAGTGTCCCCCTGCTAGTCTTTGGCCAGATGTCATATAACTACCAGCAGTCTGTTAATTAGAGAAAGGAAATGTCTCAAAACTGAAGAGAATAGCACCAGGCCCCTCACCTACAACATGTACTCTGCGAAAACCTAAGCACCGGGTGAGTTGTCTCCGGCCACAAAATGATTGACATGAATCTTGAAGAAAGGCAGGTTTTCTAGCAAATACACTTTCATTCACATAACTTAAGAGAACATTTGCATGAGTAAACATACCTGTTTGTCAAGTCTGAATATGAGTCTTAGGCAGAACCAACTTGAAGACAGAGTCTGGGGTAAATGTATAGCACATTAACACAGTATTTTAAGAGAAACCTCTTTGCAAATTCATATAGAGAAGAAGAAAAATTATACATACATACATATATATATATATATATATATATATACACTTACTACAACTGACTTCCAGTTAGCTGTGGTAGAACAGGAAAAAGAATATCCAACTCTGTATTCTTAACATTATGAAAATATTATTCGTTTTATTGTTTACAGTCATCCAATTCTAACTTTCTGAAGTAAGCATTCAGAAAAATCAAAAAACTGTCTAACTACTAGGCGGTCTCCCATCCAAGTACTAACCAGGCCCGAACCTGCTCAGCTTCCCAGATCAGAGGAGACAGGGCACGTTCAGGGTGGTATGTCCTTAGACCGAGGCAGCTGCCAGGCGCCCTAAGAGCCCTGCATTGCACCTCCCTTTTTGTTCTGACCTGATGGTTGGGCCTTGAACCGCAGCTCTCCACGGGGGGCGCGCGCTGCACTTGAGCCAGCCGCACGACCCGTGACTGGACTCCGGCCGGCCAGGCCCTGCAGCTCGGAGAGCAGCCGACGCCGCCCCAGCCCCGCACACCGCCACCCCCAGCCAGCACCCGCCTGGCCCGGCCCGGGGCGCTTCTGGGAACCTGAGCGGCCTTGCGAGCCTGCGGGAGCTGGGTGGGGCAGCGAGCGGCGCCGCACCGCTCCCCCCCCACCGCCCCCCACCATCCCGTTTGCTACTCAGGGTCACGTGGCTCCGGAGGTGTGTCGCTTTGGCCTGGGGCCGCGGTCCTCGGAGCCTACTGCGGGACACCTTTTCGGGATGGGTAGAAGCATTTTCCACTACAGACAAAAGAGCCCACACAGTGGCCCAAATCCTCCTCACAGAAATTATCCCCAGGTTTGGCCTGCCTTCATCCCTACAGTCTGATAATGGCCCAGAATTTACATCCAAGGGCACCCAACAACTTCCTCAATTCTTACAGACACCCTGGAAATTTCACATTCCATACCCTCCCCGGTCCTCAGGAAAGGTAGAAAGGATGAGTAGAACAATCAAAAAAACCCTTACCAAACTAACCCTCGAGGTACATCTGAATTGGAGTAAACTTTTACCAATTGTTTTCCTCAGAATACAGGCTTTGCCCAGAAAGCCCCTGGGGCTGAGCCCCTTTGAGGTGATGTATGGAAGGCCCATGCTCCCTCCTGGACTCCCCCCTGAGCCTCCTCCCATACCAAGCTTCCTACACTCCCCCCTCTGCTGACGCAACTCCGCAATGCCCTCTGGAAATACATCAGTCACAATCTGCCTGCCCCTGACCCCCAAGCCTCCCTGCCCCCTTTACAAATTGGGGACATGGTCTATCTGTCTGATCATCCCCAGGGTGACCTAACCCCACAGTGGCAGGGACCATTCAAAGTCATCCTCCTTGCCCCAACTGCAGCTAAACTCAAAAAGGTCGCCTCCTGGGTACACCTCTCTCGTCTAAAATGGGTCACCTCCAATCCTGCGCTGCCCTCCTTAAATGACACCTATCAGGTCTCCCGCACAGCACCCACCTCCTTAAAATTCACCCAGCGACAACCCCTGCCAACTATCGGAGAGGACACTGAATGACCTGGACTCTCTTCAACCTACAACTGCTCCTGACCCAACTACTACAAGACCTCTGGATCAGCGCCCCAACAGGAACTTCCTTCAAAGACCTGACTGCACTGGTGTCTCAACTGTGGCTCCAGGGAACCTTCTACAACCTGACTCCAGACGAAATTGATTTCTTTACTCTCATTCTCTACATCATTCTACATCCTAATGAGCACTGTTCCTCCTCAGATTCAAATCACCACCAACTTGGGGCCTTCTGCCCCTCACCCTGACTGACCTCTCCCTGTCTCTCTAACTATAGCTGCACTCCTAATCTTAATCCTTGCTGTAGGCCTAGTAACTGTCTCCCCTCAGGACTGGCCACCTATTCTTCATCTTTCCGTGGGTATCGCCTACATTGCTAGCTGGGTTCTACTCCTAGGGTGCTATTTCCTCTGTACTGTCTAACTAACAGCCCCATGACTCCCCTGCTCCTTATCCTTGCTGCACTCCCCAGCCTCCTAGCTACTCCCTGCCCCTGCTCAGACATTTATTCCTACGTACATTCCTCATGTTACAATACAGCTCCAAAACCATGCACCATGACATGAACCTCAGGGGCGGGAAGTCCAAATCCCTACTCACTGTCAAAGTACAAAAGAGAGGGAGTTTCATGAGTACCTGCCATAAGCCAAATGGAAGAAACATATGTTTCTATCCCATTACCCACTGGGGGTACTCAGACGGGGGTGGGGTACTAGATCAAAATCGGGAAAAGAAACAAGAACAAGTTACAAAGAACATAATTTCCCGGTTACAGTTGACCCCTGAGCCTTACAAACACCTAGACCTCCTTTCCCAATTACGGCCTCTCCTAAAACCTACCTCTGGCAACCAACACCTTCCCCGCCTTCTCAACTCTTCCTTTCAATTCTTCCAGTACACACCACACACATCCCAGTGTTGGATATGCATGTCACTGTCTCCCTCACCACACAGAGCCATTCCCTTACCCTCAACCTGGCTGTCACAGGGCAACTGTACTTCCCCTTCCCAACAGAAAACTACACAACACATTGGGCCAGTCTCTGACAATGTCCTTACTCTCAGCCTCTTCAAACCTAACCTGTATTGACTACTCTAGTCCCAACTGCACTGGTCTTACAAACTCCACTCCCTCCTTCTGTTCCACTTGGGTTCTCTGGAACAGCACAAATAATTGCACCAATCCAGGAATCTTCATTCTCTGTGGGACCTATGCATATTCATGCCTCCCCTTAGACCCCCCTGGACCCTGCATCTTGGTCTTCCTGACCCCAGGCCTAACATTCCTCGAAGAGGGAGAGCTAGAACAAAGAGTTTACCCCCCAAGGGGAACTTTCCCACAGAAAAAGATGAGCTGTCATCACCCCCCCCCCCTCCTGGTTGGGACTGGCATAGATAGCAGCAGCCCTAAGGCACCAGGATGGGAGGCATCTCGACCTCTGCCCATTTCTATTACAAGCTGTCCCAAGAACTTAATGAAGACATGGAGCAGGTAGTAGAGTCCTTCATTTCAATCCCAAAACAAATTAACTCATTAGCTTCTGTGGCCCTACAAAATAGGCGAGCCCTGGACCTTCTCACTGCAGAAAAGGGAGGGACCTACCTTTTCCTAGGAGAGGACTGCTGCTATTTTGCTAATGAAACGGGGATAGTCCAGGGTCGAGTCAGAGAACTTAGAGACAGAATTGAATGCCGCAGAAAGAGTTAGAAAACCTTTACATTCCCCAAAACCTGTTCCCACAGATCCTCCCTTGGCTGCTCCCTTTCTGGGGCCATTAGTATTTTTCATTCTATTCCTTTTATCTGGACCCTGTCTCTTTAATCTCTTTCAAAGGTTTCTCCAAGAATGGATTCGGGCCATCTCTTGAGATCAGGTCAAGACTGTTTTCTTCTTCTCGAGAGCCTCACCTCAAGCTCAGAAAAAAGGAGACTGTGGGCCCTAGGACGATCCTCCATTCCAGACCCAAAACCGTCGCACCATCCGGCAGGAAGTAGCCAGAGAGATAAGGCGCCCTTCTCCCCCCCCCCCCCCGCCTTTTTTTTTTATGATTTCAGGGTCTGGAATGAAGGAGTCTTTTGGGCCTAGAAAAGAGAGCAACAGTCTCAAAGGCCCCTTGCTGAATCATCTAACTTTGGAGAAAACAAAGCATAATTTTAGTTCCATCCTTATGCTCCAGGCCAGTTGCATCTATCTGGGACTTATCACCCCCTGTCCGGAAACCTACCACCCCCTACACCCGCCCAGAAGACTTATCACCCTCTGCCCAACTATAGAGTGTCATCTCAACAAAAGAATACTTAAAATATCCCGCCTGATTGACGTTTCCCTTATTGCTTCCACAAACCTCCCTATAAGTATGAAGCCTCCCTGATCCCTCTCGGTGCTCAGCCTTGTCGTTAGGCCGACTGTCGCCCCTCCTTGCCTGAACAAAGGCAACCTACTTCTGTTGAGGTCGGCTCTCCTTTTCTGCCTGGCCGGAACTATGCCTTACAGATGTCACTGAGGGTGGTGCTTTCTGGAGATCTTTAGCGCAGCCATGGCCTGTATTGGAACGTCTTCCTCTTGGAGCTTTTGTTGTTTCCATTTTGAATGTCGGGGGCCCCCTTGGGTCGAATTTTCCGAGGAAAAAGTTTGTTGGATCCACCTGGGGAAATACAAGCATATCCTTTTCCCTGTAAGATTAGTTTCCCAGATTTCCATTGTTTCATTAACCCGTCTTGGTACCAAATGGGCAGGGGAAGAGACGTGTCCTTCAGTTCCTCGAAATGCCTTTCTACCCTGGTTAAAATATTTCCCTGTGGCAGGTTTAAAAACTTTAAAACGAATAAAGCTGTATTAACAATAGTGATGGGTTGAGAAAATATCTTATGTTGGAATCTAGTAAAGTCTGCTCTGGATAAGGAAGACAGCAGTGTTCCTGTGTATTCCCCTTTCTTTAAGTTCTTTTTATTTGTAACTTTAGTGTGTGAGGTGCTCGTTCGACTATGTCTCGTGTCTGTGGATTATAAGGAACACTTATAATATGTTTAATAGAAAAAGATTGTAAAAATTGTTTAAAGTATCTAGAAATATAGGCAGGGCCAGTGTCTGTTTTAATAGAACTAGGAGTTTATGGTGGAGGTTTCTGTATCTAGTAAAACAAAAACTGAATATTTAGCACCAGAGACTCTATTAATCGGGTAAGGATATAAGCAAATAACTTGAATAAGAGCATATAATTTATTTTGTTGAGCAGAATGAAATTTAGTGTAAAAGACTTTGTATTTTTTAAGAGGCCAGAAAGAAAGAAGTTTTGGCATTTTTAGTCCCATAAGAATCACCTGGGCCACTTACTGGATTTCATTTTGTTATCTAGTGCCTAGCACAGTTTCTAGGACAGAGTTGGAAATTAATAAATGTGTACATTCCTGGTATTATAGTCTAAAACTTGCAACACTAATAGTTGCAAACTTAAATGACCCTAATGGTTGTAGAATTTTCTTGCATCTACAAAAGACAGTCCTAGCTGACTGGGCTTAGGAATTTTTCTTCATCTACTTGGGACTTCTTTCCTCCTATCCCTCACTGTCAGATCCCTTGTGCTACCTGACTGTATCTATCCACAGTCTACACACCTAGTTTCTTCTTTGGCTCCAACGCAAAGGCAGAGGCTAGGAGTGAGAAGGTAATCCCCTGTGGCTACATCCCCACAGTAACACCCCCATAGGCCCCATCCTGCTCCTCACCTGAAAGCCCCTGCCATAGCTCCTGGGATGAAATGCCCCGGGTAGCCTTCCTACCTGAAGAAGGAAGAGGAACAAATACTGAGTCTAGATTTCACTTGGAAATTCAGATGATTAATGTGGGTCAGTCCTAGTCTACAGTTCATTGGAACACAGGGACATTTAGAGAAAACATTTGTGGGAGCTTAAAACTGGATTAGTTTTCCTGTTTGTTCATTATTTTTCTCATTATTATGAGTGTTAAAAAAAACCAAAAAAACCACCCAAACTTGAAATTTCACCAATGCTGGATTGTATTGAGGAGGGGAGAACTCACAAGTGCATACTCAATTTGACAGGAACCTGGGGAGTAAGGGAAGAGAATCAAGTGGGCTAGGGCCTGTGGGGAGAAACGTGCAGCTGGGGGCCGGCGGAGACCAAGTACACACAGCCTCCCAAAATGACGGTCTCAAGGGGACAGCACTCATTCTCAGCCGTTCAGGTTCTCTGCGTCTTAAGAAACTCACAACTTTGTCACTTTTAAGATAAATGATGAATGAAAATGGTAAGGGTGGCAGAGATGCAAAGCGGGGCCTGGAATGAAAGGTAACATAAACAGCACAGAAAGCAAGGGCACAGCTACACCAAGATGGAGACTCAGTGTGTGCTTCTTGCTTGTGGCACGACTACAGCTATCCAGGTTCACATGAGATGGCTCAGCATGATGCAACTTACAAATACCACATGTGCAAAATGAACCTAGAAACCAAAGAGAAACCATCACATGAAAAATGGGGGCCACAGAGGCAGGTTCTGTAAGGTTCAGAGTATGTGAGAATACATACTGAGAGTAATCCTTCCAAAATTAATGGAATGCTTTCTAACATAAATTAGAGAATAATGCTTTTTCCATTATTGACGAGTTTCAGAGATACCAAACACACTGCTTATCATGAAAATCCAGTAAAGTACGGATGACCATGAAGATAAATGAGAATCTTAATAATAATTCATTCCTGTGTCCATCAGAAGTGACTGAGTTCAAAAATAATTACAAAGCTCCACATCATCACATCTCAAAACGATTCAAATTACCCTCCCACCAACTGTCACCCAGAGTCTACCTTGACAATATTGGCAGGAGTGGCCCATTTATTTATTTATTTTCACCCATCTCTGGCTAAGATTTTAAAAACCCAAGTTAGGCTATAAAAGGGTAGCAGTTTCTGTCACTTAGGACATTGTCTTCTCTTGAAACCAGTCACTTGCTACAAGGAAGAAACAGATGGTAATAGAAGTTAGTGACCTTATATCCTAATTCAACAATGACAAAAAATCTTCAGGATTCTTCTATGGCATTAAGAAACATTTTTATCTTACCGAGTTCATTCATTGCATGTCTATGCTCTTCATCAAATGAAAGTTTCATTAGAACACACACAGCAGGACAGATCTGATGTTCAACAGGAGCTGGCACTGAAAAATAAAGTTGACATAAACCATAATGCTTTCTTTTCTCAAAGTAGTGATGTTTATTATACCTAAAAAATACTGAGTTTGCAGATATACTTCTCATGCATGGTAGCTTAGTGAATCAACAAGTATTTGCTGAAGAGATGAATAACTACTATACACATGGAAAGGAAAATACAGGTAAAGGGCTTTCCTTGGTTCTGTAAAAATGTTTACCCCTCACCAGCCTTTCACCAAGTCTGCTGGACTAACTCCCATGTAGGTTTATGCTATAATTCAACTAATAACTTAAAAATTATACTGGTTATTTGAAATAATAAAAACATTTTGGTATAAAACTATTTATTTATAATTTATATTTTCAAAGCTGAAAGGCACATGGCTGTATAGAAATGTATAGAGAAACCTAGTGCAACTCTAGTAGAGAAAGTTTATTATATAGACACCAGATAGTAAATAAAAATTTAAAGGAAAAGTGTCTAAGAAAATGTACTTACACATTTAGTGCTATACATAAAGTTTCAAAACTGTTACTTGAAATAAAAATTGAAAAACCAAGTCTATTTTTCAGAAGTAATAGTATTTATTCTATTTAACTTGTCTGAGAACAGGTATTAAGAGCACACAATACAAGTCATTACATAATTGTGGACAGCCAAAGGAAACAATCCAGAAAGATAATGTTCTCCCAGTAAAGCAACTTATTAATTCTCCCTAGCCCTAGGACAAACAGAAAGGACATTTCTGCTATATTCTTACTGTTGAAAATTTTTTAATTTTAAATAAATTCACCTTTATACCTAACCCTAAGAGAAATCTACTAAATCTTTATAGATCAAGTTCTCATCATCAGTCTTTCTCCTGCTCCCCCAATCAAGATACTGACTCGATAGTCCTTTGCTGTGTGTATGTCTATGTGTGGGTTCTTACCAGGTGAAAGGAGGTCTTCCCTTATATACTTACTGCTTTTGGTTCTTCCTATAGGAATGAAGTAACTTATCTCCTCAAGGGTCCCAACTCCCATGATCCCTGCTCCTGGGGGAGAGGGTTTCTCCCTGAGAAAAGAGCTGGGTGGCTGATCACCCCAGCAGCTGGGGCCCCAAGGCCTGAAGACAGGCAGTGAAGTGGGAAGGACACTGGGCTGAGGGTCAGGGGGTCTGGCCTCTGGCCCTGGATCCCCCACCCACTACCTGTGAAGCCACAGGCAAGTCTTTTGGCCTCTCTGAACCTCAGTCTCTTCATCTGTAAAATGAAGATGATAATATCTTCTCTTCCTACTTCACAAGGCTGTTCTAAGGATCAAATAACAGATATAACACAGCTCTGCATCCACTGAGTAAAGCGATATGCAAATATAAGAGAATGGCTTGGTCACTCACAGCTGAAGGAACTTACGTAAAGTCACTTTCCTGAGCTTAATCTCAAGAGAAGGAGAACATAATCGCTCAAGTTCTTTCTAGATCAACTATGCTATGACTGTTTAAGTCTACTTTGATTTTCTGTTATTTTCTGGTTGTACTGTAGTGCACACAACATTTCCCTTTGCTAACTTTTTTTCCTAGGGAAATAGAGAAATTAAGCTTTAAACTATGTGAGCGGTGCAGGTGGCTAATATGAATTTCCCACTCTGATTCATAAAGACACCGTCCTAATTAAAAAACTTTTCATTTCAAAAACTTTTACATTTGCTTTGTCACATGCACCATATGGAACATACTTGGATTTTTGTCCTGGTCCATGCCTTGTTCATGGGCTTCTTGCCACTCCCAACAGGTTTCACAGTAAGCTCGTATCTGTTCCAAAAGATGAAGGACTCGGATTTCACGCCTGCCTCTCTTGTCATCAGGCTGTGAGTGAATGATGTTGTGGAGTGCTGCACTGGCCCTGGCCAGAGCCTCTTTACCGCCCCAGGAATTGCTCAACAACACAGAGTCTTTGTCATTGCCATGTAAAAGCTGGATGAGGAGAGGAAGACATCCAGACTGTCACATGGATATACAGCTGTCTTGGGAGCTAGACATAGCTAGCAAAGTTCACGACATATCATCCTTATCATGAGTACCAAGCATTGACAACAATGAATACACCATTTCCACCTGTGGGCCAAATGAGTTTAGAAACAAAATTATGACTTTAATAGCCAAAAGCCAACACCAATGAAGTGATGAATGGGATATTAGCTGTAACTCAAACAAAAACAGAAACAAAAACAAAAATCTCTTTCCAGGATGAAGTAATGAGCGTTATTTCAAAATCCATATTGCTATAATCATTATCACCATCTTCTTTATGAGTAAATATTAGTAGTGGTAGTATATAGTCATAAGGAGACAGTAGGTTCTTGCATACCTAAACTGCTATTATCTGGATCAGTGGGTGAAAATCTGTTATCATAATGAAAGACAATCAACTGATTTTTCTCTTTCTCACATCTCCCCCACCCACCACACACACACACACCTACCAACACATACAGAGCAAGAAATGTGGTTTATCTAAAATTCTTTACACAATTAAAAATTTTACTTTTTAAAATCTACAACCATAATCAGTAAAGAGAAAATGTTTTTTAGCAATTACTATTTACTAAATAAGTACTGGTTCTAAGCAATTGCTAACCGTCACCAGATTATAATATTGTTAAAATTATGATATCTCCCTTATACATGTAAAAGTATTTTGTCATAAAGGGATCATATAGGGATGATCCCTGATCATATAGAGATACAAAGTCAATATTCTTATTTAATTTTTTTTAAGCAGCTGGTAAGCATCATTACTCCCTTCCTGTAAATTCCAAGAATTTACTCAGAAGCAGATCAGAAACAGGAAATAGCACCCAGTCATCCTGTCCTGTGATCAACCGCATTTTTTAAAAGCAAGAGCTACTGTGTGAAAGTTGAGGCTATTATAGAAATGCATCATATCTATAAATTAGTGGTTCCAAACCAGGGGCAACTTTAGCCACCTTGAGACTCTTCTGGTAATGTCCTACTATTTGCAAGTGAGCTGTGTGACACAAGCAGGTTACCAGAGTTCTCTGAGGTCCAGCTGTCTCAGCTGCCAAACGGAGTAATTTACCTAATAGGGTTTTCTTTGTGAAGATTAACTAAAGTCACACATGTATACAGGACAGTAGCTGGCATTCAAAAATGTAGTAAGGTCTTAATATTATCATGCAAAAATCACTCCAAAAGGAAATGGTATTCAAGCTGCCAGTTTTCAAGCAATAGTACTCTTATATATTAAAGGTTTTCTTTACAGTAAAAACTACTCATGTTGGACAGACTGGGGTGGAATTCTAATTTAATTACCATCTTTTTGGCTTTAGTATTCTCACTTAAAAGAGGGGCAAGAATAATACATTCAAAGGGTTTTGGAAAAGATCAGAGATAGTTTACGTACAAGTCTTAGCAGTTACTGGCATATTAGTGATCCCAAGTAGTAACTATTGTGAGTTACTAAAAGGATTAAGTTTTATATTAATAATATCACTGCTACTCTAAAATTCATTTCTTATATCGACATTAGTTATGTAATGCTTTTCCTCAGAGCCATTATATTACTAAAGTAAAGAAAGAGTATGTAGAATATGCTATGAAAACAAGGAAGTATTTAGATGTAATGGAAAATATACTGTTTAAAAAATAGTCCCCGTGCTCCAAATGTAGTGCTTCAAAGGAGGCAGACACAGACTGCATGGGCAGACGCGAGGGCCCTGGGTCAGAAAACGCTCTGTAAAGAAGGAAAGCCCAAGAAGAGCTCTGCAGGCTGGCGAGGACCCTGAGGGTCACTGTGCAGCAGGGTGGGAAGTGGAGGGCTGCACCACTGCAGCCAGGGCAGCCAGGCAGAAAGTCATGGGGAGGGGAGAGCTCAGGGGGGCGAGCCAGCTGTGGGCTGCACCTCAGGATGCTTGCAGAGACCTGGCTGTCATTTCTTTAAGAGACTGCGATGATGGAAACAAAAGAATACTTAAGCCAAAATTAAAAGAAGCATGAAGAATGTTTTAGTAGAGCACTCAGAGTTCTAGCGACAAGACTCTATAATCCGTTACCTTGGTTCCCAGATGACTGGTCAGCCTTCAAGGAGCTTAATGTGTGCTACTAGAGCTCAAAACACTGGCTGTTTCATGATCTATTCGTGTACTTGACCCCTAGAAATTAAGCAAATTATAGACAGTATAATGTAGATTATAGATAAATATAGCTAGCTTCATGCTAAGATAGTCCAAATGAACTGTCTTTAGGGTAAATAGCTAAATATACCATTAAAGTGTGAACATTTATAACTGCTCAAAATGAGTATTTTTATCTATAAACTTGAGTAGAATTTAGAGAAAGTAGGAAGGAGGAAAGGAGGGGAAAAAAAAGGAGGAAAAAAAAAAACTGTTGTAAAAGACAAAGTACAATGTAGAAGAAACCAAACACTGAAGACATTCTAAGAGTAATATTCTTTCCCAAATCAAAAGGCATGAAACCATATTCAGCTAAATATACACTGGCTGGAAGAAAGCCCCATTGAGTGATGAAATGCTTCCCAAGGCCCACTAGACTTCACACTCCAGGATGTCTGGCTCTAGGTGAGTGACCACACCATCATGGTCATCTGGGTCATGAAGGTCTTTTTTGTGCACTTCTTCTGTGTATTCTTGCCACCTCTTCTTAGCATCTTCTGCTTGTTATGTCCATACCATTTCTGTCCTTTCTTGGTGCAATGCTAGTCTGTAGGAATATAAGTGAGTAAGACACCCCCACCCTCGCTGCATATGGAGCCTGGACAGGTTGCTCAACATGTAAACACACAGTGCCGTGACGAGCGCAGGTGTGCAGACAGGAGTGGCGGGCACTCAGCTCGGGATTGTAGAGTAAAGGGCTGTCTGACTGTGAACGACAGAGAGGTGTCTCCTTAAAAAAGAGGAGGGTCAGCCACACAGCAGCTCAGATGAGGCAGAGGCCCTAAGCACAGGTCACAAAGAATGTGTACGTGTGTGTGTGCCTGTGAGAGAGAGAGAGAGAGAGAGAGAGAGAGAGAGAGAGAGAGAGAGAGAGAGAGAGAGAGAGAGAGAGAGAGAGAGAGACAGAGAAACTGACTCACTTGGAGATTAAGAGCTTCTTCTGATTGCAATAAGGAGGATGGAGTTGAGGGACCAAGACTCAAGATAAAGAGAGCAGGTGGGAGACTTTTAAGGAAATTTTGGCAAAGGGCTGCTTTTGATCTACAGGAGGAAATGAATGACTCCTTATGCTGAAGCAAGCATACTGTCTTTAAGGATATCTAAATACTTTGACTGTTTCTGGTAGTGAGGATGTAACACAACCCATAAGGAGCCTTGTCTTCTAGAATTCACCACCTTGTGAACTACTCCTGTGGTTAAGTGTAGGCCAGATTTTGTGTAAGGCTTTTAGCGAACAGACTGCTATAGATATGATGAGAAGTCACTTTCAAGATAAGTTTACAAAAACTGTGGCTTCCATCCTGGACACCCTCTCTTGTTCTTCTCTGAGGGATTGCCAGATACTACACTATGAACTGCTCTTTGCAGAGGCCTTGGTGGCAAGAAATGATACCACTGGCCGACAGCCTGGACATCTCAGGCCTGCTAACAGTCATATGGTGAGTTTAGAAGCAGATCCTCCCCTCATCAAATCTTGAAATGACTGTGGCCCCAGCCAACATGGCGACTGCAGCCTATGAGAGACCCTGAACCAGAGGCACTCAGCTAAGCTGCACCAGGATTCCTGACCTACAAAGACAATAAATGGTTGCTGATTTAAGCTGCTAAATTTGTCAGGCAGCAATAGATAACTAACATATTGTTTGAAACAGAAGAGAAACAAGAGGTTACATTACAAAGCAAGGAAAAACCCATGTCTACGATGAAACATGTTCTGACATTCATTTCAGTGTAGACATCAATCACCTTTAAGCTTCAGACTTAGTATCTTTCTATATAGATTCTTGATTTTGGGACACTCTCCACTCTGCTCTCCCAAACTCTCTAGCTAGAAACCTAGATGGATTTATTATAAGGAGATTCCAAGAGAACATTCCCATACCCATACTACCTATAAGCCAGAACTTGAGTCTTGAGAATCTTTCCTGGGCCTTTTTATTATGATTAAGTCTGCACCAACATCCTTCAGAGGGACCAGAGAAGCAGTAACCTGTAAGAAATGGTTATCGTTGTTCGGTCGCTAAGCCAAGTCTGACTCTCTGTGACCCCATGGACTGCAGCATGCCAAGCTGTCCTTCACTATCTCCTGGAGTTTACTCAAACTCATGTCCTTTGAGTTGGTGATGCCATCCAACAATCTCATCCTCCTTTGCCCCCTTCTCCTCTTGCGCTCAATCTTTCCCAGCATCAGGGTCTTTTTCAATGATTTGCCTCTTTGCATCAGGTGGCCAAAGTATTGGAGCTTCTGGATCAGTTCTTCCAATGAATATTCAGGGTTGATTTCATTTACTATTGACTGGTTTGATCTCCCTGTAGTCCATGGGACTCTCAAGAGTCCTCTCCAACACCACAGTTCAAAAGCATCAATTCTTCACTGCTCAGCCTTCTTTACAGTCCAAATCTCTCATCTGTATATGACTACTAGAAAAACCATAGCTTTGACTATATGAACCTTTGTCAGCAAAGTGACGCCTCTGCTTTTTAATATGCTGTCTAGGTTGGTCATAGCTTTTCACCCAAGGAGCAAGTGTCTTTTAATTTCATGGCTGCAGTCACCATTCGCAGTGATTCTGGAACCCAAGAAAATAACATCTGCCACTGTTCCCACTTTTCCCATCGACTTGCCATGAAATGATAAGACAGGATGCCATGATCTTCATTCTTTGAATGTTGAATTTTAAGCCAGCCTTTTCACTCTCCTCTTTCACCCTCATCAAGTGGTTCTTTAGTTCCTCTTCACTTTCAGCCATTAGAGTGGTATCATCTGCATATCTGAGGTTGCTGATATTCCTTCCAACAATCCTGATTCCAGCTTGTGAGTCTCCTAGCTTGGCATTTCTCATGATGTACTCTGCATATGAGTTAAATAAGCAGGGTGACAATATACAGCCTTGATGTACTCCTTTCTAGATTTTTAACCAGTCTGTTGTTTCATGTCTGGTTCTAACTGTTGCTTCTGACCTGCATCTCCTTTTCAACACACATTAGAATCAAGCACTTCTCTATCTTCTGGTCCTCCTTTATCCACCTTTCAATATCCACTGCCATCAGAGGCACTCAAATGTGTGCCGAGGGGCCCAAGAAGGACTATGCCTGGCAGTTCAATCAGTACAGCTGGGACACAGTCAATTTCAACTACACTTGCTGGGTACAAATCCCTCTTCTATTATCTACTTGCTCACTTTAGGAAGGGACTCAAAAAACAGTATTTTTCTGAGAAAACAAAACAAAACAAAGTGACTCTAAGAAGTTCACCATAAAGGTAGCAACAGTCTCCAACTCTCTGTGAAACTGTGTAAGAGGGAGAAGAAGCAAAAGAAGCAAGCACCCTCCTCACCTTGCCTTTTTTCATACAGATGGTACACGGAAGTGGCCCAACAGTAGATGAGAAGTTTCTCTTTATTAAAGTACTATAGCTAATTCTACAACCCTTAGTGAATTAATAAAGGTAGACATTAAGTATAAATGCTGTGAATATCACAAAAAGATGTTATGTGCTTTCTGGTGGAAGACCACTATGCTACCTATGAAAGTCTCAGGCATAGAATGAGGGCCTGAGACCAAATCTGATCACATTGCTAGACCCAATACCAATTTACAGGGAATACAGAAGACAGAGAGATAGGTCAAACT
Organism: Muntiacus reevesi; assembly: GCF_963930625.1. NCBI lineage: Eukaryota > Metazoa > Chordata > Mammalia > Artiodactyla > Cervidae > Muntiacus > Muntiacus reevesi. The sequence goes on along the minus strand of NW_027077815.1, from coordinate 80,336 downwards.
TCACCATGCAGATGTTCCTAGCAAAATTCAGACTATGGAAAACTTGAGAAGACAAATAACTTTGGTTATTCAATAAATATACAGCAAAAATCTAAGAGACAAAGAAGAAATCTATAGATTAAAAGAAACTTCAAAGACACACTAACCAATCTCTGTGCATGAACTTTATCTGGCCCTTGTGTCAAATAAATTTAAAAATTATGACATTTACGAAGCAACTGCAAATTTGAAATCTGATGCTACCGAGGAACTACTGTTAGTTTCTTTGGGAGTGTAATAATGGCATAATAGTTATGTATTCTAGGTGTCCTCTGGCTGCAGGACTGCTTTAGCAATTCTGGGCCTTTTGTAGTTCCACAGAAATTTTAGTATTATTTGTTCTAGTTCTGTGAAAAATGTCATAGGCATCTTGACAGGAATTGCATTAAATCTGCAGAGTGCTTTGGGACTTCGGACAATACTACCAAGCTACAGTAATCAAAACAGCATGGCATTTGTACAGAAACATGACAGATAGACACACAGACCAAAAGAACAGGATAGAGAACCCAGAAGTAAACCCACATACCTACAGTCAGTTAATCCTTGACAAAGGAGATAAGAACACACAACGGAGAAGAGACGGTCTTTTCAGCCAGTGACACTAGGAAAGCTGGACAGCTACATGTAAATCAGTGAAGTCAGCACACACCCTCACACCATAAACAAACAAGCCCCCAAAATCCCTCAAATTGTTTTAAAGACATAAGTATAAGACATGATACCATAAAACTTCTGGAAGAAAACATAGGCAAAATAGTCTCATAGTCTCAAATTATAGCAATATTTTCTTAGATCAGTCTCCCAAGGGAAAACAAATAAAAGCAAAAATAAATAAATGGGACCTAGTCAAACTTAAAAGATTTTTTTCCAGTAAAGAAAACTATCAACAAAACAGAAACACAGCTTACAGACTGGGAGAAAATATTTGATTGACAGTCAATATCCAAAATGTACAAACAGCTCATACAACTCAGTATCAAAAAAATAAAAATAAAAAATAAAAGCAACAAAAATCAAAGGATGGACAGAAGACCTAAACAGACATTCCTTCAAAAGGCATACAGATAGCCAACAAATCACGAAAAGATGCTCAACATCACTGATCACTGAGAAATTCAAATTAAAAATGGCCACCATCAAAGCAAAAAGTCTGGAGAGCATGTGGAGAAAAGGAAATCCTTCTACACTGTTAGTGGGAATATAAATTGGTACAGCCACAATGAAAACCGGTATGGAGGTTTCTTAAAAAACTAAAAATAGAGTTACCACATGATCCAGCAATCTCACTCCTGGGCATAAATCCAAAAAAGATGAAAACTCTAATCTGAAAAGATAAATGCACCCAAATGTTCACAGCAACACTATTTATATTAACCAAGACATGGAAAGAACCCAAGTACCCATCAACAGATGATGGTTTTAAGAAGATACAATGGTTTAAGAAGTCACAAAAAAGAATGAAATACTGCCACTTGCAGCACCATGGATGGAGCTAGAGAATGCCATACTAAGTGAGGGAGTCAGACAAAGACAGACATTATATGAGATCACTTATATGTACAGTCTAAAAAATAATACAACTATATCTACACACAAAACAGAAATAGACTCACAGACACAGAAAACAAACTTACGGTTACCACAGATGACAGAGAAGGACAAATTAAAGGTATGGGATCAACAGATATAAATAATCCAAAAAATATGTATATGTTACTGAATCACTTTGCTGTAGAGCTAAAACTAACACAATAATGTAAATCAACTGTATTTTCAATTTAAAAGAAAGTATTCTTAGACACAGAAAACAAACTTATAGTTATTAAAGGGGAAATGGGAGGAGGGATAAATTAGGAGTATGGGATTAACAGATACATACACTTTGATATATATAAAATAAACAAGGATTTACTTTATAGTATGTGCATGTGTGCATGCTAAGTCGCTTCAGTCACATCCAACTCTTTGTGACCCTATGGACCATAGCCCACCAGGCTCCTCTGTCCGTGGGATTCTCTAAGCAACAACACTGAAGTGGGTTGCCATGCCCTCGAGATCTACCCAACCCAGGGATCAAACCCGCAGCTCTTTTGTCTCCTGCACTGGCAGGCAAGTTCTTTACCACTAGCACCACCTGGGAAGCCCTAGGGAATTTTATTCAATATCTTGTAATAACCTAAAACGGAAAAGAATTGGAAAAATACAATATAACTGAATCACTTTGCTGTATACCTGAAACTAACAATGTTAGGAATCAACTACATTTCAATTAAAAAAATGTTATATTCTGTAAATACACAGTGAAGTATTTAATATTTAAGCAAAAAATGATGATGTCTGGGATCTTTTCCAAAAATAAAATCAGAGGACAAAGTATATAGGGTACCTGCAGATTACTCTATTACTCTGTTTGCCTCTGTATATATTTGAAATTTTCCATAATAACAGGCTTAAAAACATATTATTGGCAGTGGAAAAGGTTCTCCTACCATTTCATCTCTTTCCCAGTCTTGTTTGAACTTCATCACTACTTACCGGTTGTCTCACTAGAGATCTGGTTCTAAACATTAAATGGAAAAGCTGAGATCGATTCATAAATGAATTACACATAAAGTTATATACTAAGCAAGTAGGGATCTAGCCCATATAATTTATTTCTAGCTTTCTCTTTTCATTTAACATTCAAGGGAGATTAATCACAGATCAAAAATCCCTCTTTCTAGAAGGGATGTTAGTTATCCCTTCCAACCTACATATATTCATTGCTATTATCTACTATTTATTTATCAGGGACTGTGGGGATATAAAAATGAATAAAACTGGAAAGAATCTTTGTCTTTCTGGAGCTTACAATTTAGTAGGGAGAACAGAAATAACCACATAAATAAATATAAAACTGCAAATGTGGTCTTCAAGGTGAGAAGAACAAGCGAGGACAGCCTGTAATGGGATGTGAACAGTTCAAGCCTCTTGAGAGAAATCACGCTAAAGTTCAGACACACACAAACTGCTGTTAACTGAGTGAAGTGGGATGAGAAGGCACAAGAGGGAACGGGCAGATGGTGTGCAGGCTGCAGCAGAGGAAGCCGTCAAGGGGAAGTCCTGAAGGGCCAGCGTGGCAGGCGTGCTGAGAGCAAAGGGTGACAGACCGCTGGCAAGTTTAGGCAGGAGCCAGGTTATACAGGTCGTAGTAAGGCTTGTCTTTTTCTGAGAATCAATGGATGCCAACAAAGGATTTTACCAAGAGGGTGATTTACTCGTGAAAGATCATTCTGGCAGAGTGGCTGTGGGCAGGAAACCAGGTGAGGTACAATGAACTTCCTTCCCCAAGGGCACTAGGGCAGGAGCTTGATGGATCATATTACTGTGATTCTGAGAAAGTCAAAGAGATTATTTTCAGTTTTGTTAGTGTCAACTGTTTTGTCTCTGGAGCAAATAACAAAAGAAATGAACAAACCCCAAGAGTCTGACAGGTAAAGGGATTTTGGCATAACTGGATCACAGTCTCACAGACACACCTCTTATCTACATTAAGATCTGGACGTAGCTGTAGCGTCATTAATGTGATTTTGGTTTTTGTCTTGTAAGTTTGTTATGATTTTATCGCACACTAAAGTCTTACATTTTTAAATGAAGCCTATGGTTCTTTTATGGTTTCCTACTCACTTCATGATTATAAAACCTCTATGCTCATTTCCTTAACTTTTAATATTTCTAACAGTTTTCATTTGGGGGACTTCCCTGGTGATTCAGTGATTAAGAATCTGCCTTCTAATGCAGGGGATGCGAGTTTGACCCCTGGTCTGGGAACTAAGATCCCACATACTGCAAGGCAACTAAGTCCGAGGGCCACGACTTCTGGGCCTGCACGGCGTAACAGAAGATCCCGCATGCCACGACTAAGACACAACATAGGTAAATAAGTAAACTGTTTTTTAAAGTTTTCATCTTTGACATTAAATCTAATATATTCAGAGTTAAATTCTGATATAAGAAATGAGATAAGAATTCAATTAAAAAAATAAATATTGAGCTTATTGGCTAGGTGAGGCTTTAAAGGATATAATAATTGAAATATGACCCCAAAGTATAAATAGTGGGTCTTAATCCTAAAGCAAAAAAAAAAAGATTTTTGTCAAGAAGACAGAACTTCTTTCTACATATGTGTAGGAACACATGATAATCCCAGAGAACTCCCTAAGTAGTAGACAAGGAACCCAAATGTACTATTGGAATATAATTTTTTTTGCCCTAATTCACCATCTGTAGAGTATTATCCAGTACAATGTGGACCAGTAATATTAAAATGAAGTATATTTTTGTTTAAATGTGGTAAATTTAAATATTTAAATTAAGTATGAGACATTTTAAGCTTTAAATTTTAATGAACTAATAGAACAAATAAATAGTATCATTAAAAGTAATCTATAGGCACTAAAGGAATATTTTATATCAACAGTAAGAAAATTTCCTTAAAATCAACTTAGTTGAAACTGTATTTTAAAAAATCATTCATTTAAAACATAAAATATTGCTTGAAAAAATGTGGAGAATACAGAACACTCCAAAGAAAAATACTCATTAGGATACATTCCAATCAAACTCTAATAGAAAACTGATGGCAGCACAACAAGATAATGTTCTACATTTTAAAAAATTGTCTTCCATAATTTTCCTAAAGATGATAATAGTAAATATGACTAGGGTATTTATTTACTTTTATTTTAATGGGCATTAGAATTGTTTATTTAAATGCTAGGTTTCTATAATCCTGGAATACAACTGAAGATGAAAATATTAACTCTTTATGATTTTTTTAAAAAACACAAAAATATCTTAGAATGCCACAGAGAAAGAGCAAATCTATTCAATGCAAGCAGTAATAACTAGGTCAAATCACATATGACCAAAATGCAGCTTAGTATTTATTTTTCAAAGAAACTCTACTCACATTAATCATTTTAGGCTAAAACAGAGACACATACTTTAGAGCTATAAAATATACTTGGAAATTTGAAAGCTTCATAGTTAAATATAATAAAGAAAAATGACATAGCATTTTAGTACTGAATTCTTCTGGAGATATCCATTTAGGAAGGAAACAGGTCATGTGAGAATCATCTCACTCAGTATTTCTTTTAAAATATTTAAATAGTTAACTAGAAAAGAAATTAATAAAATAATCTATTTACCTGACTGCTACCCGCAGTTGCCATGTTGATTTCTGCCACTCCTTGACCTTCATTCTGCCGTTCGGCTTCATGTGAGCCAGCTTCATGCTTGCTCTGAGATGACCTCTGTTAATATGGAGTTAACATCAATACATACAAAAACGGTGCATGCTTTCTCAGCCCACAGCTTTCCTTCTTTCTTGCTCTAAAGCTCTGAAGGCCTCAATGACACAGGTTCACAAAAGCACGGAGCTGCACTCCATAGCCTCCAGCGGGCTGTCAGCTGCCTGTCTCGGTCACAGCAAAGTGAAGTGTGTCCCTCGAACACTAGGGCTGCACAAGACAAAGGGTTTTCTGAGACCCACAGAAACACCATCCTCCACCAGCTGTGCTCACATCACTATCGGGGACATAACCCAACTAGAGCAAATAACTGTCTTTTCCGCAAGGTCACATGGTTCTGGTATTTAATAGAGCTGCAAATATAGCAGTTACTATAGCTTATAAATACCTTCTATGTAAGTATATTTATACTTACACACACATATATTTTTATATATATCTGCTAATAAAAGTAATATGAAACCAACAGATAAGCTCTTAGATTCTAATATGAATAAAACCAAAACCTTTTCTAATGTAACCACCATCTGTTAGGTAAAGTGAAAGGGCAAGATTATATCCAGTAAAAGCAGTAATTTCAAGACAGATTATATCTAGTACAAAGCAGTCACTTCGAAAACTATCACCACAGAATCAAAGAAAGAAAATAATCAAGTATCTTTTATAGAAACAATTACCAGTGTGCCTCCTCTAGGAACATTATAGGCAAAATTAAAAATTACACATTAAAAATTGTGACATAATAATGGAAAACTATGTTACAAAATGGCTTCCACTGGAATTTATTTAAACATAAAGCTTTCCTAGACCATTTAAAATGTGACTTTAAAATAATTTACATATACTATTTCCATCAATAAACAAGTGTAAGTTATACATAGGCAAAAGAGAAGTAGTCCCAATAATTCAGAAACAAGAAAAAACAGTACCTTGGGAAAGTGATACCATAAAATTCAACAAAATCATCTAAAGCAGAGAATACAAAGTCAGTGAAGAGAAAAAATGAATCAACGAGCACTAAATCTACAAAGATTTGACACTGACATCACTGAAGATGTCAATATAAAAGTAATTATTGAGTATGTGCTATGTCAGTTACTTGCAATAGGGCTGGAGAACACAGTACTGACAAACCCAGGCATCGTTCAACGCACTCTTCCAGATTTAGTCTAGTCAGGGATGCTATCAAATAATGAAAGAAACAACAGTAAAGTTAAACACTTCGACAAGCACTCTGAAAAAAGAGCACAAGTTGCTTATAAGGATATATAACAGAGGGACATCAGACATTGTGGGAGTCGGGGGAAGTGCTCTCTTAGGAAGTATTGTTTGGACTGAGATCTAAAATATAAACAGGAGTTCTAGGAAACGGGATATGGCAGAGGATGAAGGAAACAGAGACCACATGCAAAAATTTAGGGAAATAGAGACCATATGCAAAGGAGCTGTGATGGGAGAAACGTGGTTTGCTCTAGGATATCAAAGAATTACAGTGTGAAGAGTAGAACAGAGAGATGGTTAAAAAAAGGAACTTAATGATTTTGTTGAATTTTAGTGTGATTCTCAGATGGCACTCATGCCCCCACATAACCAATACTCTAAAGGAAAAAGGTGCATGTATTCTGATCGTTTAAACTCAAATTTTGTTTTTTTTTTTTTTTTTTTTTTTAATATTATTTTATTAGTTGGAGGCCAATCACTTTACAACATTTCAGTGGGTTTTGTCATACATTGACATGAATCAGCCATATAGTTACATGTATTCCCCATCCCGATCCCCCCTCCCACCTCCCTCCCCACCCGACTCCTCAGGGTCCTCCCAGTGCACCAGGCCCGAGCACCTGACTCATGTATCCCACCTGGGCTGGTGGTCCGTTTCACCATAGATAATATACATGCTGTTCTTTCAAAACATCCCACCCTCACGTTCTCCCCCAGAGTTCAAAAGTCTGTTCTGTATTTCTGTGTCTCTTTTTCTGTTTTGCATATAGGGTTATCGCCACCATCTATCTAAATTCCGTATATATGTGTTAGTATACTGTAATGTTCTTTATCTTTCTGACTTACTTCACTCTGTATAATGGGCTCCAGTTTCATCCATCTCATTAGAACTGATTCAAATGAATTCTTTTTAACGGCTGAGTAATATTCCATGGTGTATATGTACCACAGCTTCCTTATCCATTCATCTGCTGATGGGCATCTAGGTTGCTTCCATGTCCTGGCTATTATAAACAGTGCTGCGATGAACATTGGGGTGCACGTGTCTCTTTCAGATCTGGATTCCTCAGTGTGTATGCCCAGAAGTGGTATTGCTGGGTCATATGGCAGTTCTATTTCCAGTTTTTTAAGAAATCTCCACACTGTTTTCCATAGTGGCTGTACTAGTTTGCATTCCCACCAACAGTGTAAGAGGGTTCCCTTTTCTCCACACCCTCTCCAGCATTTATTGCTTGTAGACTTTTGGATAGCAGCCATCCTGACTGGCGTGTAATGGTACCTCATTGTGGTTTTGATTTGCATTTCTCTGATGATGAGTGATGTTGAGCATCTTTTCATGTGTTTGTTAGCCATCTGTATGTCTTCTTTGGAGAAATGTCTGTTTAGTTCTTTGGCCCATTTTTTGATTGGGTCGTTTATTTTTCTGGAATTGAGCTTCAGGAGTTGCTTGTATATTTTTGAGATTAATCCTTTGTCTGTTTCCTCATTTGTTATTATTTTCTCCCAATCTGAGGGCTGTCTTTTCACCTTACTTATAGTTTCCTTTGTTGTGCAAAAGCTTTTAATTTTCATTAAGTCCCATTTGTTTATTTTTGCTTTTATTTCCAATATTCTGGGAGGTGGGTCATAGAAGATCTTGCTGTGATTTATGTCGGAGAGTGTTTTGCCTATGTTCTCCTCTAGGAGTTTTATAGTTTCTGGTCTTACATTTAGATCTTTAATCCATTTTGAGTTTATTTTTGTGTATGGTGTTAGGAAGTGTTCTAGTTTCATTCTTTTACAAGTGGTTAACCAGTTTTCCCAGCACCACTTGTTAAAGAGATTGTCTTTTTTCCATTGTATATCCTTGCCTCCTTTGTCAAAGATAAGCTGAGAAATCCCTTGCATTCCTATACACTAACAATGAAAAAACAGAAAGAGAAATTAAGGAAACAATACCATTCACCATTGCAACAAAAAGAATAAAATACTTAGGAGTATATCTACCTAAAGAAACAAAAGACCTATACATAGAAAACTATAAAACACTGATGAAAGAAATCAAAGAGGACACAAACAGTTGGAGAAACATACCGTGTTCATGGATTGGAAGAATCAATATTGTCAAAATGGCTATTCTACCCAAAGCAATCTATAGATTCAATGCAATCCCTATCAAGCTACCAACGGTATTTTTCACAGAATTAGAACAAATAATTTCACAATTTGTATGGAAATACAAAAAACCTCGAATAGCCAAAGTAATCTTGAGAAAGAAGAATGGAACTGGAGGAATCAACCTGCCTGACTTCAGACTCTACTACAAAGCCACAGTCATCAAGACAGTATGGTACTGGCACAAAGACAGAAATATAGATCAATGGAACAGAATAGAAAGCCCAGAGATAAATCCACGAACCTATAAACTCAAATTTTGAATGGTCTAAGAAGATGGGAAACACAAGAGATCAACTTGCAGACTAAATATTAAAGTAAGTGGGAGATGACAGTCCTTTACACCCAGGGAAGCACTGATGCTTGGAGACAGAGGTCAACCTGAAGGACTGCACGACAGACTGGATACAGTGAGTGGAAGAAGAGATCTGGGGTCACAAACTACTCTTCTGTTTCTTAGCTCACACAGCTGAATAATGGTGGTACCATTCATGGAGACAGATAATACTAAAGGAGAAGGAGGATTTGGAGGATGTGGGGGTCACAAGGAGGACTTAGGAGGAGACCATCATTAGTTGTGCTTTGGTTACGTTGGATTTAAAATGCCTTTAAGACAATTCACCCACTTTAAGTGTACAACTCAATGACATTGAATAAACTTACCAAGAATCACTATATTTCAGTTTTAGACCATTTTCATCATTCTAAAAAGATCCTTCATGCTCATTTATAGGTAATCCCCATTCCCACTCACAGCTCCAAGTAACTATGACTCTGCTCTGTAAACTCGTCTTTTCTGTACGTTTATTGTAAATGGAATATACGGACTTACATGTCTAGCTACTTTTACTCAGTATAATGTTTTTGAGGTTCACCTCAGTTATAGTGTGTGTCAACAATTTGTTCCTTTTAATTGCCGAGTAGTATTACATTGTAACGGTATACATTTTATTTATTGATTTACCAGTTGATACACTTTTGCATTTTTCTACTTTTGGGCTACTGTGAATAATACTTCCATGAATATTCAAATTAAAGTCTCTGTGTGGACATATGTGCTCATTTCTCTTAGATAGCTAGAAGTGGAATTGCTGGGTCATATGGTAACTATACCTTTAATACTTTAGATAACTGCCAAACTTTTCCAAGTGGCTGAACCATTTTACATTCCCATCAGCAACATATGACAGCTTCTATTTATCCACATCCGTACCAATGCTTATTGTTTTCCTCATATTACAGCCATCCTAGTGAGTATAGAGTGATATAGCATTGTGGTTTTCACTTGACTTCCTTAACATCCAATGATGTCGAGCCTATTTTCATGTGCTTATTAGCCATTCCTATGAATTTTTCTGGTGAAATGTGTATTCAAATCTTTAGCCCATTTGTAAGTTGGGTTGTCTCTTTATTAATGAGTTATAAGAGTACTCTGCATGGGATTTTAAAAACTATTTCTCATTGGCTATTTTCTAGAGACTATTAAATCATGCCACAATTTTCCTTATAGCTCCCATCTTTTGGGGCCCCTCCCCCCCAAATGGTATACATTTGTCAGTAAATAACCTATAGAATACAAAAGAAAGTGGTAGGACTGGTTGCCTCATGTACCCTCTTGGAACTTCTGAGATTTGAATCAAGTGCAATAGTTATATCATCTGAGTTATATCCTGCATCTAGATCTTAAACCAGAATTGTTAGCAGGTAGGGCAAAGATAGTGTTATAAGATGCTTCATGGTGGAGAAATTATTTGGCAGACATCTTTTCTTCTCAGTACTGTATGTGAACTAATTTATGAGTATCTGATCCCCAGTTTTCTCCATTTTCTAGCTTCTCCTTCTGATAGTAATAAAGAAACAGCAAACAGTAAAATTAAAAACCTTTCTTTCTTAAATAAGACATGATACCTTCTTTTAGTTTATATTCACTGAATAAATGTAACGACTTAAGGCTATGAAAAATATGGCCATTTTTATAACAAAAAGAAACAAGAATAGACTAGGTTATGGTGGTAGACAGTTGGTCCCAAATCCAATGATATAAATGAAATCTTGAACAGATAAAAAAACACAAACAAGCCCCCAACCTGCAATAAACTTATAATTGTACTGATAATGAGAACTATTATTAACAAATGACAATTTTTCTTAGGAATTTCTAGAGGCCAGAATGTTGGTAACGTTTGGAAATGTACTGACAGTGAGTATATTATACCAGGCAAATGATGACTAAAAGAAGCCCCGTGCAGCAATACTAACAGCAAAGAAGGCTATTTAACACACATGAAAGAGTCAATCAAGTAGAAAAAATAAGTGTAAATATTGATTTAGAAATTAAAAGAAAAAACAACCCTGTTGATGCAGCCAAACAGTAAAAATCATAATACAAGAAAGATGGTGAATAAATGCTGACTATAACTAAAGAAGCTAGAAAAACAACAGCAAACACTCAAAGCAGAAAAAATATATATAAAAAGAAAATATAAATGCAGTGCTGCTCAATAAAAAACAAAAGTTGCCTCTCTAAAAACAGTTTTAAAAATAGAGTATAGTAATTTTGATCAAGGGGAAAAAAAAACAAAACACCACAGATAAACTACCCTGGAAACCCAAAGGGGCCATAATAACCAGAATGCCACATACAGCAATGCCAATGACATTGAAAAAGGAGTAAAGAGATAGTTTTGTTTTATTTTGGAAAGAAAAAAACAGTACTGAAGAGTTAATATTGCAAAAAGGACACAGTCTGTATATTACAAATATTTGGTTCATACTGACTTAAAACATCCAGATTAAACTACTTTTAGCAATATGACTATTACACTGAACTTGACTACTTAGCAAGTACATGTTTCTACATATTTCAAATTCAAATGTACTGAAGCCAAAGCTTCTAAGAGATTTAAAAAGCAAGGCATGCATGACCAGAGTCTTAAAAGACACTGTTTTCAAAATTATACTTTTTGACATTAGAATTAGTTGTCTTCTCTGTGTGTAAATGGGCTTGCACTAAGTTTCTGCCTCCAAACAGAACTGTTCATTATCCGGTCAGATTCTCAGGGCTGGCAGTAAGTGCTGTTGCTGTGGTTTACTTGCCAAGTCATGTCCGACTCTTTTGCAACCCCATGGACGGTAGTCCACCAGGTGTCTCTTTCTACTGGATTTACTAGGGAAGACTACTGGGGTGGGTTGCCATTTCGTTCTCCAGGGAATCTTCCCGACCCAGTGATAGAACCTGCGTCTCCTGGGCTGGCAGGCGGATTCTTTACCATCGAGCTACTTGGGAAGCATGCTGGTGATGAAAGGACACGTCAGATTTGTTTCGCATACAAAAGTTTTCTCTCACTCTAAAAGCTGTGCAGCTACTATAAAAACATTACAAAACTGGCCAAACTAAGAAAACAAGGAGGTATTAGCAGTGGTTACCTGCCTTTTCATATTATTTCTGAAAGACTGTTTGTGCATATTAAAAAATGGGATCAAAGTGTACATACTATTTTGTATCTCATAAACATTTTAAAATATCAACAAGCACTTCATCATGTTTTTAGTAATTATAGTTAGAAAAAAGCACTAGGTTGATATTTCATTCTTTGCATTCTCTTCTTTTTTCCTGTATGATCTGGAATGTGAGTCTCAATCTGGCTGCATATTAGAAACTTTGCATTGGTATATCCCCAAATACTGAGCCAATTTTTCCTAGCAACAATTCTGTATTGTTCAATGAGGACTTTTATTCAACACTTTTTGCTCTTATTGCAGAGAGACAGGTCATCCTGTAGTTGACTTAAGAAGAAATACTTTATTTTCTCTGAGCCTCCCACATGCTATTTTTCCTTATTCAGCAATAGTTCATTTAAGTTCCATGTAGGTTTTCTTTTTATTTACCCATAAACAAAGTGACAAGTGCCCAAATTCAGGGGCTATAAACAGATAGCTGAAGGGATGGTTTTTTATACCCCATCCTTCTGTGTAGTGATCAAAACCAAATTTCAGCTGAAGAGCTGACAAATATGGTTTTAACCCCCTTTTTAATCCTCATTTCCAGAAGTACCTAGTGTAACCAACTCTGGAAACTTTCAGGACTCCACAGTGTAAAATGAGTTGCTTTGTGACCTCCTACTGCTCACTCTGGGGTCAGCTCTCTACCATAATCTAGAAGAATTATTTGTTTATCTGCTTTGCAGTTCTCCAAATTTTATTGTCACCTTCCCTGGTATTTGTGCTTTTTCATTTTACCCTTTTACTGTCATTTTAATGAAGTTTGTAAAGTAAGCACAGATAAATGTATATGATCAACTTTTACTATGGATTACACAAGGAGATAGCTTATTTACAAACTGTTAGTAGCCAAATTATATGTAAACAGATAACTGAAGTAAGGTATCTATTTATGGCTCTATAAGCTTTAATTGCATAAAAGTTATGAAGAAATCATACTAGTATAGATTTTTGAAATCTATACTTAATTTAATGAAAAAGCTTATCAAGTGTCTCAATTCTCTAGAGCATCTATTTCAATGACGCCATGCTAATTATACATATTTTCTTTTCTTAGAACAACCACCTATCATTATAACTACAAACAAAAGAGACAATTCACTAACCTTCGGTTGCTTGGGACTGTAAAAGCTGTCGTATACGAAGTATGTCCTTTTCTATTTGTTGAATTCTGGTTATTCTTCGCTAAAATAAAATAAGTAACCAAGTTAGATCTATTTTTATTAAAAAAAAACATTAGTTTTTAATATTAATTTAACATTAACCATTCTATGGTTACCATTTAAAAGTAGGATTATATCAAATCATTCTTTTTTCTATGCCAAGTCATTCTTATGTGAGAATTAGATACATATACATATACATATTCATATACTGAGGACATCAGTGCATCAGTTCAACTTTTTAACATATCTAACTTTATAAAACAGATCCCTAAATTTAGGAAAACTGCACAAATGCAAGTTATGTATCTACTTGGACCATAAAGAAAGGTGAGGGCTGAAGAACTGATGCTTCTGAACTGTGGTGTTGGAGAAGACTCTTGAGAGTCCAGTGGACCGCAAGGAGATCCAACCAGCCCATCCTAAAGTCCTGAATATTCACTGGAAGGACTAATGCTGAAACTGAAGCTCCAATACTGTGGCCACCTGATGCGAAGAGCCAACTCACTGGAAAAGATCTTGATGCTGAGAAACATTGAAGGCAGAAGGAGAAGGGGACAACAGAGGATAAGATGGTTAGATGGTATCATGGATTTCAATGGACATGAGTTTGAGCAAACTCAGGGAGACAGTGAAGGACAGGAAAGCCTGGCAATGCTGCAGTTCACAGAGTAGCAAAGACCTGGACATGACTGAGCAACTGAACAACACATGATACATAACAGTGTGAAACTGGTATATAAAAGCTGTTCTCAAAAACTTTCAAAAAGAAAATTACATCTGAATTTAAACTTTTATATTAATTCAGATGTCAGTACAGTATAATGAGTTTATGTAAAGTATGGCATCCTGTAAAGAGAAAGAGCATCTGATTTTTTTTTAAGAAGCACCAGTACGTAAACAATAAGAACAATCTTCCCTAAAGTTATTCCTATTACAGGTCAGCAGTACCTTTCAGAGTTAGCTTTCCCAAATACTTCAGCTAAACATTACTCCAAACACTAAAGATCACAATGATGGTAGGAGTTATTGCTTCCCCCATATACTGAGATCTTCAAGTGAACACAAAGCAGTAACTACAGATCAAACAATGTGGAAGTGAAAAATGTGGGAAATGTTTTAAAAATAAGTACTGCCAATATTTTATCATCAACTGCCAGAATTCCATAGTTGACACTGTAACATTGGTATAAGAAACTCTATTGTAAGAGTAATTGTTTCAATGAGGAAAAAGTGTCAGAAAATAGATGGAGTGATTTGCAAACTTTTTATGATTATGCACCCATCAATGAAAGATTTTTGAGCATGTATACTTCAATAGATAATTAAAGTATTATAACGAATAGCTTTAAGTATATACAACTAAAAAGCTTACATACAAAACTTACCCTTGAATCATACATAGTTTTGTTTAAATACAATGTCCTTGTGATTTTATTGCCATAGTAGGAATCATTATTGTTGCTGTTTTTTGGAAAAGTTCAAAACAGATGTGCTCACCAAAAAAGAAAACTTCCTCTCTCAGTCCCTCAGTTGTATCACTACAACTATGCTAATTCTCTATCACAATTCTGAAAATAGTGAACTTAAGGTAAATAATCACACTCCTCTCTCACGCTAGTAAAGTAATGCTCAAAATTCTCCAAGCCAGGCTTCAGTAATACATAAACTGTGAACTTCCAGATGTTCCAGCTGGTTTCAGAAAAGGCAGAGGAACCAGAGATCAACCTGCCAACATCCGCTGGAACATCGAGAAAGCAAGAGAGTTCCAGAAAAACATCTATTTCTGCTTTATTGACTATGCCAAAGCCTCTGACCGTGTGGATCACAAAAAACTGTGGAAAATTCTGAAACAGATGGTCACACCAGGCCACCTGACCCACCTCTTGAGAAACCTATATGTAGGTCAGGAAACAACAGTTAGAACTGAACATGGAACAACAGACTGGCTCCAAATAGGAAAAGGAGTACATCAAGGCTGTATATTGTCACTGTGCTTATTTAACTTATATGAAGAGTACATCATGAGAAATGCTGGGCTTGAAGAATCACAAGCGGGAATCCAGATTGCTGGGAGAAATATCAATAACCTCAGACACGGAGATGACACCACCCTTACGGCAGAAAGTGAAGAACTAAAGAGCCTCTTGATGAAAGTGGAAGAGGAGAGTGAAAAAGTTGGCTTAAAGCTCAACATTCAGAAAACTAAGATCATGGCATCTGGTCCCATTACTTCATGGCAAATAGATGGGGAAACAGTGAAAACAGTGGCTGACTTTATTTTCCTGGGCTCCAAAATCACTGCAGATGGTGATTGCAGCCATGAAATTAAAAGACGCTCACTCCTTGGAAGGAAAGTTATGACCAACCTAGATAGCATATTAAAAAGCAGAGACATTACTTTGTCAACAAAGGTCCGTCTAGTCAAGCTTATGGTTTTTCCAGTGGTCGTGTATGGATGTGAGAGTTGAACTGTGAAGAAAGCTGAGCACCGAAGAATTGATGCTTTTGAACTGTGGTACTGGAGCAGACTCGAGAGTCCCTTGGACTGCAAGGAGATCCAACCAGTCCATCCTAAAGGAGATCAGTCCTGAATATTCATTGAAGGACTGATGCTGAAGCTGAAACTCCAATACTTTTGCCACCTCATGCGAAGAGTTGACTCACTGGAAAAGACCCTGATGTTGGGAGGAATTGGGGGCAGGAGGAGAAGGGGATGACAGAGGATGAGATGGCTGGATGGCATCACCGACTCGCTGGACATGAATGTGGGTAAACTCCGGGAGCTGGTGATGGACAGGAAGGCCTGGTGATCTGTGATTCATGGGGTCGCAAAGAGTTGGACATGACTGAGCGACTGAACTGAACTGAAGGTAAATAATATTTTCTATTTAAGACATTTTACCATGTCCAATTTTCACCATGAAAACATGCTGAAGAAGAAATACTTTTAGTAGCTCTCTAAAGATTCTGCAGAGATGAGTGATTACTTCTACATCAGACACCAAATACATCCTGGCATTACAGAAACAACAAAACTATCTACACTTATTAGTTTCATAATATTTCATTGTTTTCCTCTCTCTATATAACCAGCTCCCCCTCACCAATAAAGTCCCAAGTCAAAATTTTTAATATTTAGAGGGTGAAAACAGGAAAATATACCTAACATTCCTCTTCACAGAACTGTATTTCTGTATTGCTATTAGGTCACTAGACCCTGTAATCAAGTCTGCACCTTGATGACTGCTTCCACAATAACATTTGTGCTTTCGTTACTCAACATAAAATGGAAGAAGTCAGTAGCACTTCTTTCCATTCTCTGTATGACAATCTTGAATATTTATGAAATTAAATAAAATGCAACATGCTTAATTGTTCAGGCATATAGACATGGTATGACTTTTGAAAAACTGATATAAAAATTATTTAGTAATATAGTTTGATATATATATTGAAATACCATGTAGAATCAAACCCCATACTCGCCAGAGACA
This sequence comes from Muntiacus reevesi, assembly GCF_963930625.1. Lineage (NCBI taxonomy): Eukaryota > Metazoa > Chordata > Mammalia > Artiodactyla > Cervidae > Muntiacus > Muntiacus reevesi. Next base: position 63,464 of record NW_027077815.1, on the reverse strand, counting down.
CTCAGAGGGCTCAAACAAACTTTATGTGCACCAGGACCCAGAGACTCCACAGAGACGGAGACAGAACTGTGTTTGGGTGTCTCCTGTGAACATGTGGGTCAGCAGTGGACTGCTGCAGAGGCAGGGGCTCTGAGTACAGTAGACCTGAGTATGGCATAAGCTGTCTCAGAGGAGGTCACCATTAACCCAACATAGAGCTGCCAGAACTCACACAGGACTGGGGAAACAGACTCTGGGAGGGCACAAATAGAACCTCGTGTGCACTAGGACCCAGGAGAAAGGAGTAGTGACCCCACAAGAGACTGACCCAGACTTGCCCATGAGTGTCCAGGAGTCTCTGGCAGAGGCAGGGGTCGGCGGTGGCCTGCTGCAGGGTCAGGGGCACTGGATGTAGCAGTGCAGGCATGTGACCTTTTGAGCGAGGTCGCCATTATCTTCACTACCTCCACCATACTTTGGCCTCAGATAAATAACAGGGAGGGAACATAGCCCTGCCCTTCAACAGAGGATTGGATTAAAGGTTCACAGAGCATGGCCCCGCCAAACAGAACAAGACCCAGTTTCCCCCTCAGTCAGTCTCTCCCATCAGGAAGCTTCATAAGCCTCTTATCCTGATCCATCAGAGGGCAAACAGACTCAAAACCACAATCACAGAAAACTAACCAAACTGATCACATGGACCACAGCCTTGTCTAACTCAATCTAACTATGAGCATGCCTTGTAGGGTCAACCAAGATGGATGGGTCATGGTGGAGAGTTCTGACAAAACATGGCCCATTGGAGAAGGGAAAGGCAAACCACTTCACTATTCTTGCCTTGAGAACCCCAACAACAACATGAAAATGCAAAAAGACAGGGCACTGAAAGATGCACTCCCTGGGTTGGTAGGTGCCCACTATGCTCCTGGAAATAACTCCACAAAGACTGACGAGATGGAGCCAAGCAAAAACAACATTCAGTTGTGGATGTGATGGTGACGGAAGCAAAGTCCAATGCTGATAGAGCAATACTGCATAGGAATGCTAGGTCCATGAATCAAGGCAAACTGGAAGTGGTCAAACAGGAGATGGCAAGAGTGAACGTCAATATTTTAGGAATCAGCAAACTAAAATGGATTGGAATGGGTGAATTTAATTCAGATGACCATTATTACTACTGTGGGAAAGAATCCCTTAGAAGAAATGTCATAAGTCAACAAAAGCACTCGAAATGCTTGGGTGCAGTCTCAAAAATGACAGAATGATCTCTGTTCATTTCCAAGGCAAACCATTCAGTATCATGGTAATCCAAGCTTGTGCCCCGACCGGTAATGCTGAGGAAGCTGAAGTTGAACGGTTCTGTGAAGACCTACAAGACCTTCTAGAACTAACACCCAAAAAAAGATGTCCTTTTCATTACATGGGACTAGAATGCAAAGTAGGAAGTCAAGAAACACCTGGAGTAACAGGCAAACTTGGCCTTGGAGTACAGAATGAAGCAGGGCAAAGGCTAATAGAGTTTTGCCAAGAGAACACACTGGTCATAGCAAACACCCTCTTCCAGTAACACAAGAGAAGACTCTACACATGGTTTTCACCAGACGGTCCACACTGAAATCAGACTAATTATATTCTTTGCATCCAAAGATGGAGAAGCTCTATAGAGTCAGCAAAAACAAGACCGGAAGCTGACTGTGGCTTAGATCATGAACTCCTTATTGCCAAATTCAGACTTAAACTGAAGAAAGTAGGGGAAAACTACCAGACCAATCAGATATGACCTAAATCAAATCCCTTATGACGATGCAGTGGAAGTGAGAAATAGATTCAAGAGATTAGATCTGATAGACAAGACTGCCTGAGGAACTATGGACGGAGGTTCGTGACATTATACAGGAGACAGGGAGCAAGACCATCCCCAAGAAAAAGAAATGCAAAAAGGCAAAATGGTTGTCTGAGAAGGCCTTACAAATAGCTGTGAAGAGAAGTGAAAGGCAAAGGAGAAAAGGAAAGATACACTCATTTGAATGCAGAGTTCCAATGAATAGCAAGGAGAGATAAGAAAGCCTTCCTTAGTGACCAATGCAAAGAAATAGAGGAAAACAACAGAAAGGGAAAGATGAGATTTCGTCAAGAAAATTAGAGATACCAAGGGAATATTTCATGCAAAGATGGGCACAATAAAGGACAGAAATGGTATGGACCAACAGAGGCAGAATGTATTAAGAAGAGGTGGCAAGAATACACAGAAGAACTGTACAAAAAGATCTTCACAAACCAGATGATCAAAATGATATGATCACTCACCTAGAGCAGACATCCTGGAATGCGAAGTCAAGTGGGCCCTAGGAAGCATCATTACGAACAAAGCTAGTGGAGGTGATGGAATTCCAGTTAAGCTATTTCAAATCCTCAAAGACGATGCTATGCAAGTGTTGCACTCAATATGGTAGCAAATTTGGAAAACTCAGCAATGACTGCAGGACTGGAAAGGGTCAGTTTTCATTCCAATCCCAAAGAAAGGCAATGCTGAAGAATGCTCAAACTACCACACAATTGCACTCATCTCACATGCTAGCAAGGTAATGCTCAAAATTCTCCAAACCAGACTTCAACAGTATGTGAACCATGAACTTCCAGATGTTCAAACTGGATTTAGAAAAGGCAGAGGAACCAGAGATCAAATTGCCAACGCCTGCTGACTCATCAAAAAAGCAAGAGAGTTCCAGAAAAAACATTTATTTCTGCTTTATTGACTATGCCAAAGCCTTTGACTGTGTGGATCACAACAAACTGTGGAAAATTCTGAAAGAGACGGGAATACCAGACCACCTGATCTGCCTCTTGAGAACTCTGTATACAGGTCAGGAAGCAACAGTTAGAACTGGACATGGAACAACAGACTGGTTCCAAATAGGAAAAGGAGTACGTCAAGGCTGTATATTGTCACCCTGCTTATTTAACTAATGTGCAGTGTACATCATGAGAAATGCTGGGCTGGATGAAGCACAAGCTGGAATCAAGACTGCTGGGAGAAATATCAATAACCTCAGATATGCAGATGACACCACCCTTATGGCACAAAGTGAAGAAGAACTAAAAAGCCTGTTAATAAAAGTGAAAGAGGAGAGCGAGACAGTTGGCTTTAAACTCAACATCAAAATTAAGATCATGGCATCTGGTCCCATCACTTCATGGCAAATAGATGGGGGAAACAATGGAAACAGTGACAGACTTTATTTTTTGGGACTCCAAAATCACTGCAGATGGTGACTGCAGCCGTGAAAGGAAAGACGCTTGCTCCTTGGAAGAAAATTTATGACCCACCTAGACAGCACATTAAAAAGCAGGAACATCACTTTTCCAACAAAGGCCCGTCTAGTCAAAGCTATGGCTTTTCCAGTACTCATGCATGGATATGAGAGTAGGACTTAAAGAAAGCTGAGTGCCGAAGCATAGATGCTTTTGAACTGTGGTGTTGGAGAAGACTCTTGAGAGTCCCTTGGACTGCAAGGAGATCCAACCAGTCCATCCTAAAGGGAATCAGTCCTGAATATTCATTGGAAGGACTGACGCTGAAGATTCAACTCCAAGACTTTGGCCACCTGATGCGAAGAACGGACTCATTTAAAGACCCTGATGCTGGAAAGACTGAAGGCGGGAGGAGAAGGGGACGGCAGAGGATGAGATGGTTGGATGGCAACACTGACTTAATGGACATGAGCTTGAGTAAACTCCGGGAGCTGGTGATGGACAGGGAGGCCTGGTGTGCTGCAGTCCATGGGGTTGCAGAGTCCGACATAACTGAGCCACTGAACAGAAGTGAACTGAATAGTTCAGTATGAATTCAGGACAGCTCTCAAGAAATTAGGAATAGAAGGTAAATTCCTTAACGTGATAAATGGTATCAAAAACCTTAAGTAAACAGCATACTTAATCGTGAAATTTCAGAATTCTCTTTAAAGCCAAGGTGAGATGAAGAAGACCAATTATCATTGCTTTATTCAAAGATGTATTACATTTCTTATATAATACAAAGAGGGAAAAAAGGACTGGAAAAGACAAAACTGTCATTACTTGGAGACAATTTAACATCTAAATGAAAAAATCCAAGAAAATCTTAAACTACTGAGACAATCTAACAAAAGAGTTCAGGAAGACTCCTGGATACATCAAATTTAGTAATGTAAACTAGAGAAAATTCCATTCACAATAGCAACAAAAACTAAGATATCTAGGAATAAATGAAAAAAAAAAGATGTGTAAGAGGATCATGAAGAATATGGACTACAGAGAATGAGATGTTTGGATAGCATCACAGACTCACTGGACATGAATTTGAGCAAACTGTGGGAGAAAGTGAAGGACAGGGAAGTCTGGTATGCTGTAGACCATGAGGCTGTAAAGAGTTGGACATGACTTAACAATTGAACAACAAGGGTTTTATGAAGAATGTTATAAAGCTTTTCTGAAGGGCATAGAATAAGACCCAAATGAATGAGATACAAAACGAGTAACAGTACCTAATATTTACTTGGAATTTGCTAAACTCCAAGGGTTTTATGCATATTAACTCATTTAATCCTTACATTTTTTACAGGGAATCATTTTCTACATTTTACCAATGAGAAAACTGAGGCAGAGTTTAAACAAGATCACTGTGCTGATAAGTGACACGGAATTAGAATCCAGAGACCAATCTTTCAACCAAGATCCAATCTTCATACTGTAAAGATATAAATTCTCCTGAAATTAATTTATAAATTCAATGTATAACTAATCAAAAGTCAATAAGGTTTTTCCTTGAAGAAAATAAGCTGATACTAAATTTCAAATAAAAGAGTAATGAAACAGAATATAAACACATTTTTACAGACGTAAATAAGTAGGACTCATACTACAAGACTTAAGATTAATAAAATTATAGCAAATAAAACAAGTGTGGTATCCAGAGAAGCTAAAACAGACTAATGGAACAGAGTTCACAAATATTCAGCAAATACAACTTCTCAAATGCCAAAAACAGCATTACTAATCCATGGGGAAACAGAGATGCATCCAATAAATGTTAATGGAAAATTCTGTTAACAACATAAATATATATCTATCTGTGTGTATCTGTATGTCTGTATATATCACTAATTATATAATTATTGAATAGAAATTATACTGCATATAACATATACTATATACACACATTTAAAAATCATATGCATGAGTGTTTATATATATATATACATAAAATTAGATTCCTACCTCTGAAACTAAAAGATGATGCTATGAAAGTGCTGCACTCAATATGTCAGCAAATCTGGAAAACTCAGCAGTGGCCATCGGACTGGAAAAGGTCAGTTTTCATTCCAATCCCAAAGAAAGGCGATGCCAAAGAATGCTCAAACTACCTCACAATTGCACTCATCTCAAACGTTGGTAAAGTAATGCTCAAAATTCTCCAAGCCAGGCTTCAACAATACATAAACTGTGAACTTCCAGATGTTCAAGCTGGTTTTAGAAAAGGCAGAGGAACCAGAGATCAAATCGCCAACATCCGCTGGAACATCGAGAAAGCAAGAGAGTTCCAGAAAATCATCTATTTCTGCTTTATTGACTATGCCAAAGCCTCTGACTGTGTAGATCACCACAAACTGAGGAAAATTCTGAAAGAGATGGGAATACCAGACCACCTGACCTGCCTCTTGAGAAACCTGTATACAGGTCAGGAAACAACAGTTAGAACTGAACATGGAACAACAGACTGGTTCCAAATAGGAAAAGGAGTACGTCAAGGCTGTATATTGTCACCCTACTTATTTAACTAAAGTGCAGTGCTCGCTTTGGCAGCACATATGCTAAAATTAACTAATGTGCAGAGTACATCATGAGAAACGCTGGGCTGGATGAAGCACAAGCTGGAATCAAGACTGCCAGGAGAAATATCAATAACCTCAGATATGCAGATGACAGCACCCTTATGGCAGAAAGTGAAGAACTAAAGAGCCTCTTGATGAAAGTGAAAGAGGGCAGTGAAAAAGTTGGCTTAAAGCTTAACATTCAGAAAACTTAAGATCATGGCAACTGGTCCCATCACTTCATGGAAAATAGTTGGGGAAACAGTGGCTGAGTTTATTTTTTTGGGCTCCAAAATCACTGCAGATGGTGATTGCAGCCATGAAATTAAAAGACACTTACTCCTTAGAAGGAAAGTTATGACCAACCTAGACAGCATATTAAAAAGCAGAGACATTACTTTGCCAACAAACATCCGTCTAGTCAAGGCTATGGTTTTTCCAATGGTCATGTATGGATTGTTGGATTATAAAGAAAGTTGAGTGCCGAAGAATTGATGCTTTTGAACTGTGGTGTTCAAAAGAGAAGACTCTTTTTTTTTTTTTTATTCCCCATCCCGATCCCCTCTCCCACCTCCCTGGAGAAGACTCTTGAGAGTCCCTTGGACTGCAAGGAGATCCAACCAGTCCATCCTAAAGGAGAGCAGTCCTGTGTATTCATTGGAAGGACTGATATTGAAGCTGAAACTCCAATACTTTGGCCACCTGATGTGAAGAAATGAGTCATTTGAAATGACCCTGATGCTGGGAAAGATTGAGGGCGGGAGGAGAAGGGGATGACAGAGGATGAGATGGCTGGATGGCATCACCGACTCAATGGACATGGGTTTGGGTGGACTCCGGGAGTTGGTGATGGACAGGGAGGCCTGGCGTGCTGCGGTTCATGGGGTCGCAAAGAGTCGGACATCACTGAGCAACTGAACTGACTTACTGACCTCTAAAACATATATAATAGCAAATCTGAGATGAATTAACGATCTAATTGAAAAATAAAACATTAGACTTACTAGAAAAAAATAGGGTATATTTAAAGATAGGAAAAGATGTAAAAATAGGTCGAAGAAAGCACAAATACGACAATATAACTAATTTAGCATTACAATAAAAAATAATTTTTTGTTATCATTAAGCAAAAGTAGGTAACAGATTTGGCAGGGAACAGTTATGAAATACATCATGTATAACAGATGGGTATTAAGAGTATATTAAAATATCTCTCAAATATAAATGAATAAGACATCTAACAATATGAAAAAAACAGCAAAAAGAAAATCTTAAAAGTCTAATACATATATGAAAAGATATTCAACTTCAGTAGTACTCATGAAAGTATAAACTAAATGACAAGATAATGTTTCATATGCTCATTGATTGTTAATTATAAAGTTTGACTCACAATTTCTGAAGGAAAAAAAGAAAACAAGAGTCAAAGGAAACAGAATTCTCATATACTCCTGGGAGAAACGCAAACTGATAAAATCATTTTGAGGGCAATCTGGCCAACACTATTCAGAACACTCCTACCTTAGGACCAGCAATTATGCTTTCAGGTATGTGTACCAGAGCAGAGGTCAGCAAGTTAAGGCTTGCCAGTCATCTGTTTATGAATCATGTTTTACTGAAACACAGTCATGCTCATTTGCTCATATACTGTTGTCTATGGTTGCTTTCTTGCTACAAAGGCAGAGTTGAGTAGTTGCAACAGACCACATGGCTGACAAAGTCTAAGCTACTTACCATACAGCCCTCTAAGAAAAAGACTCTTGACCTAGAAAAACTTTTGTGCACGTTTATAGGATATGGATAAGTATGTTTATCAGAGTTGTTTCAACAGTGAGAAATTATAAATCACCTAAATATATGTCAAGCAGAAAACAGGTAAAGCTACACAGAACTATGTCATCCATGTATTTATAAAACATTACAGCAGCACAGAAGGATAAGTAACTTTCGTTCTACCAATCCCCAACTCCCAGAAAAAGCTCTTATGAATAAGCTGATGTACATTTATCCAACCTTTTCTTACACGCATAGAGGAGAGTAGGGAGCACCATACTATGAGCCCAAATTTGTGTTGAACAAATAAAGAAACAAATAAATAAATAACCAAACTGTTAATGGAGACAGGCAGAGACTAATTCAAATAGGCATGGGCAAGAGTGGATTTTGTTTCAATTTCCCCAAAACTGTTCCACAGTCATTTGTATGTGTTTTATTGGTCATCTGCATTTTCTTTTCAATAAACTGAATGATTACATCCTCTGCCCATATAAAAAGTTGTCTTTTTCTTCTTAGTTTGTAGAATTCTTACAGTACAGGGATATTAAACCTTTCCCCCTTGATGTGTCACAAATAGTTTCCGGTATTTTTTTTTTCCTGCAGGATGAATGCTTTAAAATTTTACAAAATAAATCCTGTCCCCTCCTATTGCTTTTGAGTTTCCATTCTTAATTAAGATCTCTCTTGTCCTATATTTTCTTCTATTAATTTTATTTTTTACATTTAGATATTTAACTCACCTGTAACTCTTCATGTACTAGATAGGGCTTCCTTGGTGGCTCAGTGGTAAAGAATCTGCCTGCCAATGAAGGAGATGTGGGTTCAATCCCTGGGTCAGGAAGATCCCCTGGAGAAGGAAATGGCGACCCATTCCAGTATTCTTGCCTGAGAAATCCCATGGACAGAGAAGGCTGACGGCCTACAGTTCACAGGGTCACGAAAGAATCGGACACGACTTAGTGACTAAAAAACAACCACCACCAGAAAGGTTCCCAGTTATCATCTATGTTCTCACTGAGTTATTTACCATTCCCCCTCCCCCAAACTTGCAACTTCTATCATTAAAAGATTCCAGATTTTCTTACATCTTTTTCTAGTCTCTATTCTGTTCTATTTGCCTATGTCTATTCCTGTGCTATTAATATCATACTGTGATTACTGCAACACCTTTACAGCAAATTTTACCAAATGGTAAGGTAAATCCTCACTCACTATAATTTTCTTAAATACTTTTGGAAATTCTTACTTTACAAACTTAAAAATCATTTTTCCGGGCTCTAAAAAAATTAAGATTATGACTAGAATCATATTATATTTCTATATCAACTTTTTAAAGAAAGACATTATTAGGATATTAAAATCTTCTCACCCAGGGATCTTATTTATTTTTAGCAACAGAGACATCAGTGGTTTAATGGAAGGGGGATCTTACACACCTGAAACAAAGTCCTGGAGTGATACCCTACCATGTGTGATGGATGGCAGGCAGGACACGCAGCAGGCTTCCCTCTTGGGTGGAAGGGGAGAGTGCCAGTTACACAGTGATGTCAGGCTGGCTCATCAGTTGCCAGGGAAAGCCACAGAGGGGGAATGCCCTTCACTGCCCCAGTGATCAGCACAGACAATAGCTGGGGCCAGGGGCAAGTGTGTGGGAAGGTCAGGCTTGTATGCAGGGTGCAGGGGAAGCAGGCATTCACAGGATGTACAGACAGCAAGAGTGGTCTGACTACTCACTTCACTCCTCCATACCCTGCAGGACCTTACAATCTTAGTTGGCCCCTCTTCTGTGATATCCCTGGCATCGCTGCAACCAGATAACACAAATACAATGCAGAGAGCCACACAGGCTTTTCTACTTCTAGGGCCCCATAGTGTGTCCTTTAGCAATTTTATATTTTTCTTCATGTGGTCTGTGTTTGGTATTTTAAAATTTCCTGTCATTATGAAGAGATCATTCTACCCAATTTCCATTTCCAAATGGTAGTCATTGCTAATAGAGAAACCCTAATGTATCTTAACTCCAGCCACCCTACTGAGTTCTCTCATTAGCTGAAAAACTTTTTGGCTCTTCACCATGGTTTTTCTAGGTAGACAACAATGTAGTTTACAAATGACAATTATTTGCTCTCTTCCCTTCTAGTTGGAAAATAGTGCAGTAGTTAAACAGTTTGTTTTCTTTCTACCTGAATTAGTGGAACCTCCAAACAAAGTTAAGTAATAGTGATGAGAGCAAGCGGCAAACCATGTTAATGACTGCAAAGGTAATAATCTAATTATTTCTCTATTTTCTCAATCTAATATAATGTTGGCTTCTGTTTCTGGTACATGATTGTTTTTAAAAAAAACTTTCACTCTATTTTTATTTTACTTGGAATTTTTATCCATCTTTTCCTTGCAAAGGAGGTAACACATTTTTTTCTCATGGCCTCAGGCCTTCTTGGAATTCACTTTCATGTTCGTTAGCTGACCATTCTAGTCTTACGTGCTGAGTCACTCAAGCAGAGTTATGAGGGAGAGAATTACTATGGACAATTATTTTCATTATTCCCATTACCTAATTATTAGTGTTTGTAAGAGTTGCATACTACTAATGTAATAATTTAATAACTACCCAAATGGTGGACACTGCAATCGTCTCTCTCTCTCTGTCTTACAGTGTTGTGATGAATAGCATAAAATCCATACTTATATTCTTGCTGCTTTAACTCGACATTCCTGGAGGACATATTCTGAGAGTCTTACAGAATTACTATGTCAGAGGGTACAAACATTTTAACTTTGACAGGTAGTGCTACAGAGTCCTTCAGGACTGTACCAGTTTATTCTTACAACAGGCAGACAACGATGCTTCATATTACAATCTCTCAAAATCTCACCAGTATTACATGACACTAAACTTTAAAGCTTTTGCCAGCCTGATAGGCAGAAAATTAACCAACCAAACAAGAAACCACCACCACAAACAAAAAACAACATTATTGTATGTTACTTTTCCCTGATAACTAGTGACGTTTAAGTATATTTTAACAATGATTTATTAACCACTTGTACTTTTGTGATGGGACTACTCATACTTTCTGATTATTTTCCTCTTTGGTTGTCTTGTTTTCAATTGATTTGTAGGTGCTCCCTGTATATTAGGGATAGTAACTCCTCATATGTACTGCAAATACTTCCATTTTTGCTTTGTGTACAATATCTCTTTAGCCCTAAGCTTAATATATTTCCAGAATAAATGAATGTTTGCTGTATTTATAAAATATGGACTAAAAATTCCTTAGAATATTAACTAGCAAAAGAACACTATATTCCAGAACAAAATTAAAATGAATACATCTGCACATATCTGGACAAAATGGCCAAGAAAGAACTCAAGTTAACCTGTTCTAGAGTAAGCTGTCTGGAATATACTTATTTATATTTATACATTAATACAGACATTTTCATATCAACATCTCATTTCTTAAGAACCTCTAAAAGCAAACACATTAACAGATATAGAAAAACATGTATACAGTATTCCATAAATTCACATTCTAAAAACGTAAATTCATATAAACCAGAGTAAAATTTCTCATAGTTTTTCTATCAACAAACAAAATCTGCCTGGTATTTTAAAATAATTTCATGAAAACACCAACTGTTACAAATACTAAATCTGTATTAATTGTATCATATAATTTAAAGTATCTTTGGAAATTCATTATATATTCTTGATTCCATACCACTTATATGGTGATAAATACCTTCTCCCAATATGTAACTTATCTTTTCACCTTTTTATTTTCTTCTTTTGGCCGTGCCATTTTGGCTTGCAGGATCTTAGTTCTCTGACCACAGACTGAACTCAGGGCCTGGCAGTAACAGCACTGAGTCCAAACAAATGGACAGACAGGGAATTCCCAAACATGCTTTTTCCCCTTTTCATTTTCTTTAAGGTACCTAATATAAGATAAATTCTTAATTTTAAAATAGTAGAATTTTACCAGTCTTTATAATTAGTCTAATGTCTTAAGAAATCCTTTCTTATGCCAATATTCTTTCTTTACATAGTTGAGGGTAGAAACATGAGAATGTTCTCCATTCAATTTGTTTCTCTTCCCAAGGTTCTTTTTATATGTTTCTCTCCTCGAATGAGACTTTCCTTTTTTCATTACACAAACACAGAAGTAAAAATCTCAAAGGATAACTGAAGTTAGCTAGCAACTAATAAGATGACCAGAATTGAATTCTTCTTCCCTCTTATAATTCCAAGGCATAGCAGAACAGTATCCGAGAATTGAAATATGAAGGCAGAATTATGTGAATACTGGTTATGCTTCCCAGCAGCCATAGTAAACTATTCTTATTTTGAACTAGTGCCAAAGTAAAGATAGACTTTAAAAAATCTTTAAGAATAAAACTTAACCAAAGTTAACAGAGCTGTAATTCATTAGATTCTTCATAGAAATCTACCTACTACTGTTTCATAGTTTAATAATAAATATGTTACCTGTGCTCGTTTTTCCATATCCTGGCAACTACCTAGTTGTTCTTCCATTGCAACTCTGATTTGCCTTGCCTCGTATTCCAACTGCCTTCTGGTCATATCTGTTTGTAAGGAAAACTAAAACCACAAGTAAAATGGAAATGTTAATATCTTGTGTTTATCAGTAAAAATAAAAAAGCATATAAGTATCCATAAAGAAAATGAATAAACAAATACATAAGTTATCATAAGAAAGTTATTTTTTACTCTAAGAAGTCCTAAAACTTGATGATCACTGCTAGGCTCAGCCTGGCTTTCTGATGTGAAGTGAAGAGTTGAAACACTTTTACTGCCCCACAGTCACAAATAGTTTTAATTAAATTGTACTAGCTCTTTAAAATATATATATTTATCCAGTTAAGGTAAGCCTATTTTCAGTTACCTTACAATTCTTCTGCCCTGAAGAAGCACTACTTTGAACTGTTAAAAATTAGAATATTAATGTGGACAAAATAGAAAAATCAAGGATCAGGTCCATCATCCTTAAGTTTATACCTCACTTCAGGATTCTTATGTACATGGAGACTAAATAGAGAGAACTTTCCCACATGTAAAATAAAGAAGACAGAATAAAGAAAAGCTTTTATATAAAAATAAATTGCAAGATAACACAAACTTTTTGGTAAAAATATAAATATGAACCAAAGTTGAAACAAACCAAAAAAAGTACTTCTTCATGGAGTGGGTGTTAGTGCATTCAAAACTTTATTAGCCCTCTTAACTACAATTCCAGATGTTGTGGTAACTGCTAGGTATAAAAAATGAAAAAAGGAGAAGGCAAAGAAACTTACAAAGACATGCTCCAAGGCTAAAAGAACAGCTGGACAAAATAATGAGTGACAGTTATAACAGACCACGAAGGGAATAAGGAAGTGCTGTAGATTCTTCATGCTCTGTAAGTCCAATAAAAAGCTGCATGTGGGCAATTCCCTGGAGGTCCAGGGGTTAGGACTCCACACACTCACTGTCAAGGGTGAAGGTCTGATCCCTGATCAGAAACTAAGATCCTACATACACACACACACACACACACACACACACACACACACACACACACACACACAGACAAAAGCTGCATGTGTATGTGTCTGACTCAGAATAGCATTCTGTAGGCCTAAGAATCCCAAAATGTGTTGTCAGGTTAAGTTAGAGAAGCTTTCACCCTTTCCCCTTGCAATATACAGACGACATATGCAGGATGCGTTCCTATAGGCATATCCACATTATGTGTTGCAACACAGTTGAAATAGTCTCCATGCTGTGAGTCATGTTATAACTACACTTATTTGTCCTCCACTTCCAAAAATCCCTTGCGCAAAAGGTTGAAGATGACACATTATATTACAATAACGTGGTTTATATTTGATGTTTTAAGCAATGCCTGGTAACCTGATAAGTATTTCTATATGAAAGCATTCTTAACCTGCCTTCCCAATATAAAATAAAAATTTTGTGAATTTAAAAATATTTATGAAATATAAGCAATTTACATTTGCTAATGTTGCCTAATGGTCTATAATGTCTTACATATCCTCTTAAATAAATGTGACTGACTATATGGTAAATTAATATGGGAATGAGCTGACAACTGATCTTTGTTTCAGGTATTAACCAATTGCTCTTGAACTGTTTCATACACAACTGCATGCAGACAGCTAGACTCTAAATACTGTACATTTTAATTACCAAAGTGAATGTTAAGCAAAACAGTGCTTTAATATTAAGAGCAACGATCCCTCCAAACCCTACTGAGTTCCTAATCCTCATACGTCCACACTCTCTATGAACTGTTCTTTCACTTGTGGTGTCTCCTTAGCTCCCAAAATGATGTTAACGACATTGTCAGGAAGGGAGATTCTTTCCCTCTCACAACCTGGATAAGTTTGTGCTCAGGAGGCTGACCACTGAAGTTTCTAGTTCTAGCTCCCGCCAGACAATGCCCACCCACGCAGGAATGTGATTAACTGCGTGTTCTGGAAAAGGTTTTTCCTTCATTGTTACTTCTTCTTTTATAATGTCCTCTCAAAACTATTAGAAAATGAAAAATCTAAGCTAAGAGTTGAAGATTAATTTTAACTGGCCTATTTCTAAAAAATTGTTTTAAAATTTATGGGTAACAGTTAAAATAAAGTCTTATTTAAAATTATTAATGTATTTCAGAAATGTTCTTATACGTGTCACCCCATGAATAGAACAGTTGACTTGGAGAGCTTGGGTGGGGAGGGAGAGGCTGACAGAATTAAGTTATTTTTTACATAGTTATATTAGCAAAACAAACAACTTTTAGTGCTTGCAAAAAGCTCTAACATCTGTGCCAACAGCTACTGTCATTTACAATAACTAGAATAGGACTCAGGTTATCTCAAAGATACTTTCACTGCAAAAACCATCTGGCACAAGTCCTGTAATATAGTTCAAAAAACAGACAGATGGTAGTAAACATTTCTACAGAGTATCTTTGGTAATTCAACACGTCAAATAATAAAACACCTAGTTGAATCCTGAATCTTTTAGTTTTATCATCTCTACATACAAAATTCATTGACTATATATTTATGTTGAAGTTGGATAAAACATATTACAGTTTACAAATAACTATATAGTTATAAACTTATATACACTTTCAGATATAAAAATAAGTTATTTTGTCAAGTTACTTACATTTTCAGTTAAAGGAAGGCTATCTGTTCTTTTAGTGAGATTCTGAAGTTGAGCATAATACCAGTCTTTTTCCTTTTCTTCTTTGTCAAGGTCAGCAAGAAGCAATGATCTGTTTTTCAAAAAAAAGTTAAGTTTACACAATGCTAATATGGAGCACATAACAGCAACTCTCATAAGCTATAACTGTAATGTTTTCTATTTAAAGTAATATAATAAATAAGTGAGAATTTGACTAATTTTAGATTTCTGAAGGTGGGACTTAGATTACAGTCATTAAAATTTGAATATTAAAAGTTTTAAACTTTTTCAGCTAAATAAGATGGCAACCATTCTTACTAGAATATTTACATTTCAACCAAATGCTTTCTTCACATTTAGAGTCTACGAATTTGATGTTGGTATACAGTTAAAAGTATAGATTTAATAAAACTCAAATATAAGAATAAAAAGTATAATAAAGGAGCAAAGAAAAGCAGTAATTATGCAAAAAATAAATTTAGAGTATAGGGAACTATTGCACGTAGCTTTCAGCTTCTTATTAGTCAAAATAAGAAATATATTATCACTGTGTGGTAACAGGAGGTTGTTCTGAGGGAGAGAGACATTTTCTTAGGCTTGGAATCTGAAGATGAACTTGTTACATAATTTCTGACAACCCAATCGATGATGTCCTCAATAACAACCTATATCAATATTCTATATCAATACTCCGTATCTGATCAATATAAACATAAATGCAAAATAAAGGGTTAAGAGGAAAAAATCAGTAGGTACAAGAAGTATATGATCTATGTCCTTTTTTGTGACTCCTTCCCTAAGCGACCACTATTATTCTCTTATATTTATTTCCAGAGACATTCTATAAAAATGAAAGAATATATGTGTACATATGTACATGTACATTTTAAAACATAAATAATAGCATATTATTATCTGTGCTATCTTACAACTTTTTACCACTTAAAAGTCTATCTTGGAGATCATTCTTGTACCAGAATATAAAAAGGTCCTATGTGGTTTTTTGCTAGCTGCAAAGATATTTATGAATCCATAAAAGAATAAATAATAACTGGTTCTATGTTAGAGGGCATTTAGGGTCTTTCTAATCTTTTGCTATTATAAACAGTGCTTCATTGAATATACTTATATATAACTTCATTGTACAAATATGCAAGCATGTGTAGATGACAAATTCCTAGGATATGTAAACTTTTAACTTACTGTCCTTACTAGATATTGTACCAATTTATGCTTCTGCCACCTTTGACAATATAAATGCTTCATCAAACCTTTTAGATTCTTTTACATTTCTAGGGTTTAAAAAATGGTATATCATTATGGACTTCCTTGTTTTCAGCCACACTGCACAGCTTGTGGGATCTTAGTTTCCAGACCATGGATGGAACCCCAGCTCATGGCATTAGAAGTGCGGAGTCCTAACCACTGGACCAAAAGGGAATTCCCTATCACTATGGGTTTGTTTGTTGTTGTTTTTTTTTTTCACTATGGTTTTAATTTGATTTCTTTTAGTATAGGTAAGTGTAAGCATTTTTCCAAGTTTAAAACCCATTTTTATTTCCTTTTCTGTGACTTTTTCTTATTTATAGGACCTCTTCTGTATTAAGAATGATAGTACTCTGTCAGTTATAAATATATTTTCTCAGTGACTCACTTGAATATGAGGATATTTTTTATTACAGCTTCTGGGCTTCACTCTTACCGAGTCATTCCCCACTCTGACTCTGTTATTAATACTTTAAAATTCTATTTGATTGTATTTTCTTGATGAATAAGTATGCATGTATGTGGAAGGTTCTACTCTTGCTAAACTTTCCATTCTTTACTGAGAAGCAACTTAAAAAATAAGAATAAGCCTTCACTTTTTGCTGCGGCAACCTCAGTAGTGGGGGAATTCATGGGAAGAAGCCAGCTCCTGGTTACGATGTGCCAACCTGGGGCAGAGGTGCTGACCAATGAGAAGCTGCCCTCTCCCTTCCATTTTTGACAACAGGAGCAGGAGAAAGCAGTGCAGAAATCCTGAACCCCTTCCACAGGCTGGGTATTACCACTAGCAAAAACATGAGATCTGATCCTATTTTTTTAATGATCCCTGGTGAGCACCTGCAGGACCCACCAGGACCAAGGCAAGGGAACAAGGGACAGAGGGAGATGCTATTTCTTCTGATTAATCTTCAATAAATTGGCCTATTTAATCAAGATCTGGTGCTAAAAGTGCTCAAATGAATAAGCTAATTTTAGTGATGGTACTGGAGTGAGAAAAACGTTAAGGAGAATAGGGCCAAGTTGTTGCTATCAAGTTTTAAGACTGAACTCTGGCAAAATACTCTTGGGAAGCCAAAGTCAAGAGCCAACATGGTAACAAGTGGCTAACTGATAGGAACTGATCTTATAACTCAAATCACTGTATTTAAGGCTCAAAACTGAAACAAGGCACAGACTCAGAAGCTGGTGGGTCTTTGTTGTTTAGCATATTGAAGGCGTATTTAGTGACTGTCAACAGTCTTCTTTAAAATGTAAATGTTAGCTAGGAAGTTAGACATAAACAAGGGGAGGCCTGGCTGAAAGGGATGCAAACTGATCTCTGACCTCCATCCCAGACACACCCATGAGAGCTCACAGATGCTACAAAATAACCACAGAGACTTTTCAACACATGGGCCCTGGGCACACAGTGGACAGAAAACCACCATAGGGACTTCTCCAAGTAACTTTAGGCAGTTAGGGGACCATTAAGGGCTCATGAATATTCTACATCTAATTATAAGATGGCATTAGGCGAAGACACATGGGAAGGCATAAACAACACAGCCTGCTGTTATATAACTTGAAACTGTCAATCGGCCTTGAATGTTTGACCATTTGCATTCCTCTCATTGATTGGTGGCGGGTACAAGCCCTACTCTGCACCAGGCATGTCCAAAAGGAGGAGACTGGACACATCAAAGAGGACCAAGAGGGATCCACAGGGAAGATGAGGAGGGCTCCTTTGGGAGTATCTTACTAATAAAAGGTCTGTCCGCTTGAGCTGAACTGAGCTGTAACTTGCCTGATGTTCTATACCTTTTGGTCCATTGCTCCAAATTTTTGCTGCAATGAGACAAGAACCAAGGAAGATAAATAAACTCATCTGACATAAATTTCATGTCTTCTTAGTCCTCTAGCTAACTCAGGATCATCTAGAAGAACATGGCACATGTATCAGGCATTTAAATATTTGTTAAAAAGTATTACTGGCTAATGTGACAATAACTATTTGGGTGTATCAGACAAGAGTACTAAGGAGTTTTTAAAAAATATCTAATTTCATCCTCACAACATCTTTTAACTGGAAAACTGAGGTTCAAAAAGGTCATGGAGCTTCCCTGGCTGCAGAGCGGTTAAGAATCCTCCTGCCAGCGCAGGGACTCAGGTCTGACCCCTGGTCCTGGAAGATCCCACATGCCCAGAGGGTAACTAAGCCCACGCGTCACAACCACTGAAGCCTGTGCTCCCTAGAGCCCGTGTGGCAGAACAAGACCCCATTCTCTGCAACTAGAGAAAGCACCTGTGCAGCAAGGAATACCCAACACAGTCAAAAACAAAAATAAATTAAGAAAAAAAAAAGGGTATGCATCTGGGCTTGAGTTCTGGCTTGAGTGTTTTCTAACACTTACGTCACTTAAACTTACTGTATCTATAGGTAATACAGAGAACAAGGAAAAAAAGATACAGAGATAGTTCTCTGACTTAAGGGATGTCTAGAAAGAAAGAACAGAAAAACAGAGGGGGTAAAATCATCAAAGAAATAACAGAATTTTCAAAAGTTGAAGAAAATAAATTTCCAGATCAAAAGGGCACAGTGAGTAGTATCCAGTATGATGAATCAAGAAAACACATATCAAGGTACTCTAAAAACTTCAGAAAAATGACTTCCTGCAAAGGAACGTGAATTAAGACTGATATGCAATTTCTCATCAGTGACACTGATTATAAAGAAGGAAAATGAGTTTGAGCCTAGACCTAGCCAAACTATCATTCAAGTACAAGAGCAAAACACAGATTTTGTCCCATAAACAAGGGCTAAATCTACCTTCAAACAACGGTGGGAGCCAGGAGGACACAGGGTATTGACAACTACATACACACACACTCTTTGTGAATAAAATTAGGCCTTTATCACATAAAGCAAAGTAAGTTCTTAGGAAAACTGGCATGCTCACATGCCTCTTGACAGAGTTCAAAGGGGACAAAGCGATGGAAGAATGTACACTCCAATTAGCTTCTGGTTTTTCAGGACACTGTTTCCTAGACTCTCAGAAAGAGTCCTGGTTCAAGATATGAAACAGAGATTCACTGAAACTCAAGAGATTAAAGAAAGCTTAACACTATTTCTGGCCCATGATTATTGTTATTTTTAGAGATGTACACATCTAAAACCAGAGAGAAAGTAGTAAAAGGTCTTTTGACTCTCAATGAGATATGCTGGGTATTTTCCATATGTTAATATCCATTGTTCATAACTCCACAAGGTAGAACCATATTCCTATTTTACAGAAGGAAATGACACAAAAATTTAAAGACTTGACCAAGATCCCAGAGAATTTATACATTTGGACATTTATGCAAATTAACATTTATACATTTGAGTATTTCTTGAAAGTCTAATAGAACTTTTAGGAATATCAATATAATATGGTATTAATCATGCAAAAGGAATTTATAATCTCATAGGACGTACAAAAATACTTGACCAAGTGCTTGGTAACTATATATTCTGATACTTGTAGTGTGATGATTTTAACTTCAAGAAGAAAAGAATTAACACACTAGCTCTTAGAAAGGAGAACTGATTCTCTATCAGGCAACATTTTTTTAAGAAACCAAAACTGATAAACTGCTTCATTTGTGACTCCTTGAAATAGGTCTTTAATAATGGAAACCAGTCACCTTATACTGAATCTGGTAGTCATTTAATTCATTTGAAAAGATAGCCAAAAAGTCAATCAAAACGCATTACATATTTTAGCCACTGTGATTATGCATACTATTCGTACATTATTCACTGTACAGAGCATCTGAGCACTGGAGTCCCAAGAAGCTGCCTCCTTCACGTTTTCAGGTGTAAGGTAAGGACGCCCAGTAATTCATCACTCTGAGACAATGAATGGAAAATGCTCTCTAAGTGCTGCTTGTGATCCTCCAACACACGCTTCATAACTCCTATTCTGTATTGCCACAAAACGACAAAATCTAGCAAAAATTGGAGCATAAAAGTTTACTACTTAATGAAGAAATGTTACCTCTCTTTTTCAAGTTCTTCTAAATAACCGGTATTTTCTCTGCTTCCATTTACAAACCCTCTTCATGGAAATGAACCCATAGGAACGGGACTGCACTCTCCTGAGCGACTAGATACAGATCCTTCTCGGCTTCCGTAAGAATGGAGGGACATTTTTGGACCGTAGTTTCACTCCAGGGAAATTACTGCTATCTAAGTTAAGTTCTAAATAAAATACAGACAAGTTTTTATAAAACAACTGCTTTAAGTGATCTAAAATATTGCTAATGTATTATATTATCTTTTAATAATGAAACCTTAGGTTCACATTTAGCCCTCAAATTTTAAACCATTTTATAATTGAAATACATTATATATATATCACATAAAGTATGCAGGAGTACTAAATTATTGCAGTTATTGAGCAGCAGATCTATACAGGGACAGAAGAAATCCTTATCTCAAATGCTGATGACCAGAAAAATTCACTGACTACTGGTTCTAAAACAGAAACGTCCTGAAAAAAAAAAAAAAAAAAAAAACACCAGGTCAAAGCACTTATAAAAGGGTACATTTGTGGTGGTGACCATCTTGCAATATACACAAATATTGGGTCATTAAAAAATAAAAAGTGTTCACCTTTTGGTTTAGAGGCCTGCAACTATAGATTTCTATCAGAGAAAGCCACAAATGTATATGAGTGAATGAACAATTATTTATGAACAGAATAGCTAAACTTTCCCTCCAAGATAGCTTGAGTCAGTCTGGTGGGGAAAAAGTATGTTAAAGAAAAATTAGACAGAATGTGCTTTCTTAGATTCCTACTAAGTAATAATATATTTGAGGATCCAAAAGTAATTTCTCTGCCCATCTTCAATTACAATTAAAACTTACTGATTTGACATTTGAATTTTTAAGTGATAAAACAAGAAAGACATTCTTTTAAAATTCTATTTAAAATGGCTTAAAATCAGTGTTGTGTGTATATAAGTGCAAAGATAAAGCACTTCTATTCTGAATGGAACAAAGAAGGGCACTGACTCCTGGCAAAAGAGCAATGCGTTTTAGAAAGAGCTGAAAATTGTCAAGAAAGGTATCTAAAATAGTTTATTTAAAGGCAGTTAAATGTTATAACTGAAAAAATGACAAGCAAATAGACTTTTTACGTATTTGTACTTTAAAAATTACATCCTAATGCATGAGGCTAAGAAAATCCAACACCAACATTCTAATCAAGAGAAGCTGTATTTGGACACACACACCTAAAGCTGACAACTGGAGCTTAAAAAAATTACTTTAAAACACTTTTTAAAAATTTACCTTTAAGACGCTCTAATAAATCAATCTGTCCAGAAGAAGCCATAGCTTCATCTTCAATACTTCCTTGTAGTTGTTTAAGTACTTCCTGTAAAAAAGAACACAGTATCTCAATATGACGAAATTCTAAATGACTTTTTGAAGATATGATTTTAACTTTCTTGGCATTTAGGTCTGCTGGGGGAAAAAAGTTATTTCAGATCTATCTGAAAACATATAAAATGCAAAGTACTTTACATATATTACCTATTACTAATTATAAATAATAAATTACAGCCCAACAACAACAGTGATACTTTGTGGTGATGGTGATTACAAATAGTCTCCATACAGTATACACGGAATAGTTAAGATATTTGTAACTTCTGAAATAACATAACAAGGTGGATTACTCTCATTTTTCAGACAGACCAACTGAGACTCAAAAGATTTGCTGAAGACAGAAAAACTAAGCTTGTACCAACATGGCCATGAAAGACAGCAAATTAACACATTTAACACCCCAATAAATACCAAGCAGTTATATACTAAATTTATATACATTCTACTACATTGATTTATACTCAGCAGTTAAGTGACTGTATGCTGTCTCCTGACTTTTGGTCCATTGCTTCCTTTCCCATCTAAAGCCTTCTCTCAACAAATTTTTGTCAGAGGAGGTCAAAAACTTTCACTTTCTACTAGTTTTTCTGTATATTCCTTAACAATAATTTATACATATTTTTACATTTTACATATTCTGAGGCATCCCACTCTAGTTCACAGCAAAATCTTTGCTGGCCAAGTAGGATTCCAAATGCAAAACAATGTATTTGAACAGTTACAATCCTATAGCTATGGGCAGTGTTCCTCTATGTGAAAAAGGATCCATAAATAGATTGAAAAGAAAATCTGTCAAAAAGAGTAAATATAGTAAAGACTATGTCAGTGGTTTACCTTGATAGTGACATTAGAAGCATTAAGAAAAGAATTCCTATGTTAACAATAAGAAATAGCCTGTGACCTTAATGATCTGACCTTCAAATAAAGACCATGTTGGAAGTTAAAAGGCTTAGATAAGTAGATGTGGGAACGTGGAGGTGACTGTTATTTATAGTCAGAAATTGTGTCAGTGTATCACAACTGTGGGATAGGAAATAAATTTGCACAGGGATGTCTTTCTTGAATGAATGTAGATTACTATAAACATCAGGACACAATTCTCTTCCACAAAGTTTGAGAATTACCACTGAAAACTACCTGCAGTTTTCAGGATCCTGGGTCTCCTTCCATCCACTGCAGCTTGTAATTCAAAGATCTTTTAATCTTATCCTATTTCTTACAATTCGCAGGCTCACAATTCAACAGCTACCTTTCTCAAGGAACTATCAGTGGTATGCATTCTAGGCTTAATATCTCTTATTAGCCATCTCTTCTCTATTTTTATGTCATTATCCTGACTATTGACCCCACCAAAACTACTAAAATAATCTCCTAAATGGTCCTACCTTGCATAGAACTAACAGATTAATAAGACTTTTAAAGCACAGCTCTGATCAGGTCTTTCTTTATAGATGATCCTTCTCTACAGCCTATCATCAAGGTGTTAACAGTGAGTATTCTATAGAAGTTGGGATTACAAGCAATTTTTGGTTTTGGTTTCCTCATTTTAAAACAACAGATATTATCAAAACAAATACTGTTTTCAGAAAAAGTACAAGCATTTAAGAATTCAAAAGCAACAATTAAAAGAAATCCCTGTATATGTCATAGGACATATACTTAATTTTTGAAAATTAATGGCACATTATTGGTTTTTAAAAAACATATTAAAAAGAAGGAAAAATTAAAATAACACCAACAACAGAAATGAAAAGGCGATGTACAACAATAAAGGATTAAATAAATTTATGGCATTAGCCGAACAACGGCATATTATACATCTGTGAAAATACTATAAAATACTTAATGACATGAAATGATAGCTATATTAAATTAAAAAGCATGCTGCAAAATATGATCCCATTGAATGCATGCTTGCATAAAATGCAGAGAGAAAAATATACACATTATCAAAGGTTACCAACATTAAAAAAATGTTTTTAAATGGGTGAGCTTGATCTCTTTCTGTCTGTATTTCCTAAATTTTAAAGAGAGTGAATATACATAACTTGTAAGTTTTAAGTTTCTGTGCATATGGCTAGAAGTCTATTGATAAAAGCAATTACCATAAAGTAAATAAAATTATGGAAATTTATAAAGTTTAGAAAATTAAAATTTCAAAGCATCTATCTTGGAAAAGCTACTTATTCCAATGTGTTCTCCTAAATTATTCTTGTAAATTCTGAGTTATGAATCTCAAAAATACGCAGTTAATTTATAGATCCAGTTACTTTGTCTCAAGATGACACCACCCAGCATGACTACATTACTATTTTCTTGTGAACAGTTTGTGTCTATTCCATAATAAAAATTAAGCTCATTTCTTTTCTGTTTTACTGAGACAGAACATACATGTGAAAAGCACGCCAATCTTAAATTTCTTATATAATCCAAGTATCCATGTAATTGCCACCCAGGGAAGACACAAAACATTTCCAGTATCACAGAAGGTTCCCTTTTGCCCCTTATCAATCAGTATTCATTCTCCAGAAGTAATCAGTACTCTGATTTTTGTTATCAGTTAGTTGGCCTCCTTGTGAATTGCATATAAATGAAATTATACAGTATACAGCCTTTTGTGTCTCGTGGTTTTTGCTCATCAAAATCTCTATGACACTCATCCATGCTGTTGTATGTATCAGTTATTTAATACTGTGTAGTTGTCCACTGTATGAATAGATCTCCACTGATACATCCCTTATCCTTTTGATGGGCATTTGGGTTGTTGCCAGTTTGGAGGCTATTGTGAAGAATGCTACTATGTACGTTCTTGCACTTATCTCCAGGTGGACACACGTACTCACTTCTCTTGAATATATATCTGGAGGTTTAAACCCTGAGTCACAGTGATTAAAAGAAACTGCTGAGTGGTTTTTCAAAGTGTTTGTGCCATTTTATACTCCTACCAGCAAGGTTTAAGTTTGAGTCTTCTTAATTATAGGTTCCAATTCTCTGTTGAGATTTTCTGACTCTTTATCCACTTAATCCATCATTTTTATCAAAACATTTAAAATAATTATGTTAAAATCCTTGACTGTTACTTGCTTACAACATGTGGATCATCTTGGGATTTGCTTCTATTAACTATTTGTTCTGTTGGTTATCAGTCATTTTCCTATTTCTTTGTATTTCTTGTAACTTTTAACCGTATGCCAGTCATTATACATACAAGAGCAGGAAAGACTTGAGATTAGAGTTTCCCTTACAGAGTTTGCCCTTTCCACCACTGGGGTCTGATTTCCTTCAACCAATAACTGAAAATGGGTTGCAGATGCAGTTTAAGTGAAATTCATATGAGATTCCCTAATAGCTCAGTTGGTGAAGAATCTGCCTGCAATGTGGGAGACCTGGGTTCGATCCCTGGGTTGGGAAGATCCCCTGGAGAAGGGAAAGGTTACCCACTCCAGTATTCTGGCCTGGAGAATTCCATGGACTGGATAGTCCATGGGGTTGCAAAGGGTTGGACATGACTGAACGACTTTCGCTTTCGCATCTGATTTGGTTTGCTGAGTTCTCTGAATGTATCTCTTCTCTTACACTGAGGCTGAGACCTGCTTTAGCAGGACACTGCCTCTTAATGATCTGCTTCCTAGCCCTCCCGGGCATCTTCCCCCCAACAAGACTCAGCTAACACCCCATGCATTTGGAGAGAATGTGAGACACTAGTCATACACTTGGAGCCCTGCTAAATGTCAATGCTTTGCACATGTCCACGTCTTTGCCCAACGGTTTCCTTCCTCCAGTGGAGTCTCAATGCCTGTGCCAATGATTAATTATCGGTGTGTTACAGAATCAGTAAATACCCCTGGGGAAGAAAATTACTGGTGATCTCAGCTCATCTAGAAAGGACTCTTTCCTCTTAGGAATTTTAGTTAGTATAGTTCTTGATGATTTCACAGTTCTCCAATGTCCTTAAAAGAATGGTTTTTGTTTTTATCCAGTGTTTTCTAATTGCTGCGGTAGGGCTGATCAATTGCTTGGGGTTGCATACTTAATACAGCCTAAAAAGAAGTCCTTAATTTCAAAGAGGTTTTTAAAAGATGCAGCACAACTACAAAGCAATTCCAAACAAAATATTTCAAAAAATGTTTTGAGAAATGACAGTTTTTAAAATAAATATGTAATTTTAAAGGAGAGAATATTCTTTTGTATTTATAAATTCTGGAAGTTTGGTTTTAAAAAATTAATCATATAATCAAACTTTATTTTTAAAAAGTTAAGATTTTAGAAACATGAGAGAATTAATTATTACAGACAAATATACTGTGGTCATTTAAGTGAATAGAAAATATGAATGAGTAACTGTGTCATTTCAAGGGAGTTTTCAACTTGATCCACTTCTGTTTTCCTCACTATGTCACAGTTACTGATATTTTTTATTACTAGATAAAAGTATACTTGGTAATTAAATCTTCAAAATAAATTATGAACTGTGCCAATTTGAATTTTTACTTCTCATTTTTTTCTTACACTCTGAAAATACAAGATACTCTCCATATACATGGTTTTATAGTTAAAACAATTTATAAATACTTCATTTTGCTAAAATACAAGAGATATAAATGGTTGGTTAATATTTTACCTAGATATATTTTTCTACACCATGCCATCTTTCAATTTAAATGCTTCATACTTCACCATATTTTGGAGAAGAAAATGGCAACCAATGCAGTCCTCCTGCCTGAAGAATTCCATGGACAGAGGAGCGGGACAGGTGCAGTCCATGGAGTCACAGAGAGTCGGATACGACCGTGCAACTAACTTAATTTTTCACCATATTTATCATGCTGCGATGCTCAGCATTTTAAAGTAAATCACATTGACTTCCTGCCCTGGAGTAAGAAGTATACTATATAATTTCCCTTAAGTTTAGCTATAATTGCTGCATTCTTATTCTAAATCCCACAAAATCTGCAGTTTATTTTAATCACAGAAGCATCAAGTATATCCATAAATGTAGAGAATAATGTAATGAACTCCTATGTATCCTCATGTTAGTTCAAACATTATCAACTCATGGGCTTCTTTCATCTATGCTTATAACCACTTCGTCCATTCCCCCTCAACCCAAATTTATTTGAAAAACAAATCTCAGTCATCATACTGTTTCTTCTCTAAAAAAATTCTACATGTATATTTAAAAAGGGATTCTTCCTAAACACAACCACAATGCCATCATTAGAACTACAAAATAAACATTTTCTTAATATTCTCAAATACAGTCAATGCTCACATTTCCTTAACTGCTGTACACATATTTCCCTGACTGTCACACACACACAGAATATTTTTATACTATCAATGACATGTAATCAATAACAAAGCAGTATTCTCTTTTGCCACTAGATGGCACTACTGTATAAATTTCAGAAATCCTGAAATAATGTAGTTGAAAGAGACACACCTTGCCATCCACAGGGTGGACACATTACACAGGAACGATCAGCAAACATAATACAAGATCATATGATGTATTACAAAGTCTAAAAAGTTATTTTTTTGAAAAATAACCATTGTTTCGGATTAACTTTAATCCAATGTTCCAATTAACTTTAATCCAATGATTAACTTTAATTCCAATGTTTCCAAGTGTCTTCATTCACACATCAGTATTTTAAGACAAAATAAACAGAGCATGGTTTCCTGTTAGTACTATAAAGCTGCTGCTGCTTCTTTTTTTTCAAAAAGCTTCTTGAAAGGAGATACATAAATAACTTCAGTATAAGGGCATAACTGCTATGATACCATACACTAAATCCTGAGGAAATATGTGGATGGCTTTGCAAGGATGTCTGTAAAAACACTCACTGAGCAGTAATCAATTCATGGTTGAATTCAGACATATCTTAAATACTAATATTCATGATGTATATTCATGACCTCATTCCTAAGAGGCCAACCTGGTATTCCATTGCAGAAATTTAAGGATCTGCCTTATAGTGTTACTCTGAGAGACATTCCACATTTCAGCATTTCCATCCATGGAGATAGATCTAAAGGTATGTTAAAATGTTTCACCAAAATGAAGTTTCAATTTGCTCAAGTAGTTTATAAAAATAAAAAACTTGAAAAAGGGACTCAGAATTCTGCACAAGAGACATTCAGATAGGTGTGCTAGGAAGAATTCTCTACAAAATATACTTCTGAAGCAGATAAACCATTAGTCTTGCTGGGGAATTTAAATTTTGTATCTTTAAACTTTTAAAACCACGTGTCATGAACAATAATTTTAGATACATTATGCTGATCAGTGTTAAAATATCAAGCTACGCTTTTTTAACCTAGTAGGTAATTGATTCACAGCTGTTTTCATGGTTTGCAGTGAGAAAAAAAAAATGCTTCTTTATAGTCTATAGAAAAAAATATTTCTTTATGAAGGATCTGAGATCGGTATCTTGGAGATCTGTCATTGCTACTGCCACAGAAATAGGCAACACAGTAGAAAAGATTTATGCATAGAAGAGAAAGAGAGAGAGAAAAAGAAAGAAAGGTTCAAATGAGTAAAAGGCTAAACTGCTTTGATAGTGAATAAAAAGGCAAAAGAGGAGCAGCTCAATAGTTCAGTAATACACAGAAGCTTGAAGAATAAGAGAGACCTCAAAATGCATGGAAAAAGAAATAGAAGAGAATAATAAATGAATAAGGAATAAGAGTAGTAAGCAGACAGGAAGAAGAGGGTCAGAAACCCAGATGGTAAAATGGCCAAGGCGCAGAAAAAACACGTAGCAAGAAGGATTTTTTTAAAAGAGAAGGAGGTAACAGTTTTGTTGATGACCTCCAGTTCTATTAAATTCAGTGAGAGGAAAATCTGCCTAACTGGAAATTAAAACAGTTAAAGTTTTGACTGCAATTATTTTGAAATAAGAACATATTTTCCCAGTGAACACTGAATATTTTATAACTTTTCATGGAGGTTATCACAGCTTTGCAATGCTATACAGCAAACCAATTTCAGGGCTTGAGTGTCGTGGACATCTTCTGTTAGTGCAATGACTACTTTTTCAAATAAAGCAATTTAATTCCAGAAGGGCACCCGAAAGTCTGTAGCTCAGCTTATGGCAAAACCCGAAATAGAATCAGGTACTAATCTTCACTTCGGGACTCTTCTCATTAGGTCACCCCAAATTTCTTGACGATCTATCACTGCAGCACTTAAGTGATGACAAGATCTGAGGGGGTTGGGGATGATGACTATGCTTTGTTTTAATCCTTAAGATAAATTTGGCAGCTGTGAGGCTAGTTTCTGTGAATTACATAGAATGCTCAGCCTCACTATAGTGATGGTAAAGTTGGTCTCTCATTTTTAAGCTTAAAAATAACTAAGGACTAACTACTTAGTCACTGTGGTTTTATAATCATTTTCTTTATATGATTTGCTGGATGAGTTAAAAACATCTGGACTGAAAATATCAATGTTAACTTTTGCAAGAAAGAGTTTACAGATTACTGCTTAACTTAAAAAATACACTTCTAAGTAAGTGAAGTGTCTAACCCAAAGTTTACAGGAAGAAACATGGAATAAAAATGGATAAACTACAATTTAAAGTCACAGTCTTGATACCTTCATATTAGATGCCTCAGTTTCCAGTTTTGTAAGATGATTGAAATTATCTTCTAGCTCTTGTCAAAGATTTGAGTTCTCCATCTTCAGGGCCTCAACTTGCTTTAACAACTGATCATAGGAAGCTGCAGCCATCCTTGGCTACCCCTGGACCTGTAAGGTTAAAAAGGATTTTGAAATTCACTACTGAAAAAATAGAGTGGCTGCTTGTTACAAAGAAAGGGATAAAGAAATAAAACCTCAGAGACATTTAACAAGAACTGTGTTAATGTAGCAGTTTCAGTACCAAAACAACACTGTGTGAGTGGCAGGGCCTTTCTGAGAAGCCGAAATACCGGGGTTTAATGAAAGACAAATAAGAGTTAACATAGAAGAGAACGTCAGTAGTGTTTGAAAAACACCTGCCTTTTCACAGGTGGGTAAGATTTCTATCAAGTTAGAATTTTTTTGAGGTTTCAGAGATATTTTAAATGGTCTTACAGACAAGATTTGGGAAATGCAGTTATTGATAAGAAATATATTGGTCATATTAATTTATTTCTGGATTTTGCCCAACAGTCACATAATTTTATAGCCCAAATAGATTAATGAGATTAGGTATTGCAGTCTACCACTTTTCATTTGATAAAAGGCTAGTCTTAAACATTATCCATGGGGAAATATGAAGTTCCAAAAAGGCCTCATTAAAAAGGCGGTCATTAAACAAAACAGACACAAGGGAGAGGATTGGATTGAGACTGCAACTCTTTTGGAAAGAAAGATGATAAAAACTGCTAATATAAATTATATTACATTTATCCAAAAGGATGAATACAATAGGCCATGTTATGGCATACGTATCACAGGACCCACTGTGCTCACATTGAGGCTGAAAGACACTTGAAGAAAACAGATGATTTTAGGAGTAGAGACTGTCAAAGAGAAGCGAAGCACAGCCTTGCTATTAATTACATTACCATGAAAGAAAAGGGGAGAAAAGAAAGATACAGATGATAGTCAGGTAATAAGAGGTCCTTGGCCTGAAGAATTAGAGAATGTTAGAAATTATGTTCAGACTACCGAAGTTCCAAAGACCCAGATCCTCTTTGTAGTTTAATTTCTATGGAATAAAATTCTACCTATCTCTTAAGAGTTAAAAAGTATAACAGAGTCTGTACTCAAGCAATACTTAATAGATCTGGACATAAAAAAATTGTTTCTGCAGTAAAAATCCACTATACGAAATAAGGCAGACAAATTACAACACTGGCTAGTCATGACAATATTGTAGTTCAGCAACTGGAAGGGAAACCCTAACAAGGGAAATCAAGTGACACAGGTCTCCGTCTGTTCTCCAACAGCTAGGGACAATAAATCTGGAAGGAAACAAGAGTCCTGGGTGGTGGGGATCACCCTCAAAAACCTTCATGACTGAAAAGAGTGAGCGCTAGACTAGTATTTGGGGATCCGGGTCTCAGTTTCAGTCTTGGTCGTGCCTTCACCTTTGCCCCTGAATTTTAACTCATTTCACCATTCGTAAAATGGACATTTACTACCTTTTCTAATATAATTTACAGGGATATTGTTAGAATTGAGAAACAAAAGGATGGTCTAAAAATAAAAGTCCTGTGTAAGTTATATCATGAAAATACACTTACTATGTAACTTCCTTAGTAAGACCTAAAGTTAATCTACTGTTAAAAGCCTTAGTCCTCTGACCAATCGACAAGAGGTGAAGAAGTAATTCACTCTTTTGAAAAAGGACTGAGAAGGTACATGAGAAACAAAGGAGAAATTCATAGGTGGGATCACTTATCTGTTTTGTGTGCATGCATGCTCAGTTGGGTTTGACTCTTTGCAACTCCATGGACTGCAGCCGATCAGGCTCCTCTGTCCATGGGATGATCCAGGCAAAAATACTGGTGTGGGTTGTCATTTCCTCCTCCAGGGCATCTTCCTGACCCAGGGATTGAACCCCAGTCTCCTGTGCTGGCAAGCGGTTTCTCTACTACTGAGCCACCTGGGAAGCCCTATCTATTTTATACCATACCACTAAGAAGCAGCTCTACCTACAAAGAGGCAGTACATTAAAAATCATGTGACAAAGGTGGGAATCTGACAGCATTTAGTAACATAAGACCTAAAATTCCTCACTCCAAATAAAATCCTAACAGGCAATTTTCCACTAAAATAGTATAAATAAGAGAAAAAGTAATAATACAGGGAAAGAGAAAATTACTGGAATTATGTTTAGACACAGAGGCTATAACCACATACAATCACAAAAAGAGCCAGATGGACAAAATGAGCAAGAGACTACTAAAAGTGCTTTTTACTGGAACAAAAAAGAATTCAACCCTTTAGGTGGACAATTAAAACATACCATTATTTTTTTTCTCTCTCCCTCCAGAATCAAAACATTTAAGTCATTTCTGCTTTAGAAAACAGGATGTTCTCATATAATTTTATGAGAAAAATACGATGTTTCGAGGTAATACTTTGCCTTATGTCCTTTTAATATGTTGCCGCCATACCTAAGTCAAAATTGCTTAATGCAAAATTTAAAAAATCATAAATTTGTTTTAGAAAGCCTTTTAAACAATCACAAGAATTTCATACCAAATATATCGTAAATGCAACTCACCCAGCATCATTTAAAAAAAAAAAAAAAAAAAAACCTCAAAATTTATCTGATGAAATGGGAAAAATCTTTGAATCTTTAAAACATGCTTCTCAGTAAGCGAAAGGGTTAGCTGCTCAGTCCTGTCCAACTCTTTGAGAGCCATGGATTGGAGCACGCCAGGCTCCTCTGTCGACGGAATTCTCTAGGCAAGCATACTGGAGAAGGGAGTCAATCTCTTTTTCAATGGATGTTCCTGATCCAGGGACAGAACTCAGGTCTCCAGCATTGGATTCTTTCTGAGTCACCAGGGAGACAGGGTGTGCACTAAAAGGATTCTCACCCCTTAAGAGCAGGGTAGGGGAGAAGAGAGTTTTATAAAAGGACTGTTATCTAGACTTTTATCCAAATGGTCACTAGAAACAAATCTACAAGGACCCTAAGATATTAACGCAAGGAGGCAGAAAAGTTTAGGTAGGTAAGGGATACACAATTAGAATTAAATCTGAAAGATTCTTTATTATAAATTAAGAAGTTTGGGATTTTAAAAAAATTAGTTAAACTGCTTTTATTCATTTGGTTTAATGAATTTTAAAAAAGATGTATTTGTCAGTACTATCAGATGGTAATGAAAAAAAAAAAAAAAGAAAATATCAATGCAAAAAGAAACCAAAAGAATCATAGAAGACTACTTTGCTCAAGTCTATGTAAGCAAACTTGAAAACCAAATGAAATAGATAATTTACTAGAAAGTGTACTTTTGATACAAACTACTTTGATAAAAACTAACCGCAAGAGATGGAAAATCTAAAATTTACAACAAAAGTCACTGTTGTAAAACTGATATCACCCAACACATTATTAGAGCTACATAGAAGAAAAATATTATCATGCCGAAGGTGATGAAAAGACGCCTTAAAAACTCAATGCCCATTCTTATTGAAAATACTGGATATAAAAGCACACTTTTTAAACACAATATATTTCAGACCCACAATAAGCCAGCACCACCCGATGAGGAAATACTAGATATACTATATTACTAAAGTCAGGGAAAGCCCCATTTTTACCACTGTTACTCATTTTTATCAGTCAACACAGAGAATGAAATTAGAAAGGAATACTACTGGTAGGGGTACAATTAAATAACTAGAATATCCAAAAGAACCAACTAAATATTACTACAACAAGATAATCTAGTAGTTTAGTCAAGTACAAAACATAAAGAAATCTTTCCTTTATATGTACAAAGAGAAACCAGATAAACGATAAAATGAAAGAAAAGATCTTATCTATAATTTTAAAAAAACAGGCATAAACTGAATAAAGAGTTCAAAACATGTATGAGAAAAACTATGGAACACTTCTGAGAGACACAAAGGTAGATTTCAACAAATGGAAAGACATATCTTGTTTCTGTACTAAAGATTCAGTAGCATAATGATGTCCTTTCTCCCTGAGTTAATTTTACATGGTCCCCAAATAAATACTATATAAATTTTTTTTTTATTTTGTTTGCTACAGCTAGACAACTGGAAAGAAAAAACAAGCAAAAAAAAGGGAAAATATGAAGGGAAGAGCAAGAGTATTCCTATGACATATTAAATAATTGCTGCAAAGCCATTATAAGTAAAAGAGTACGAAGTCAAATGTACTGTATCAGTAAGCTAATTTCTTAGCTCTTATCATTATACTATGGATATATAAGATGTTAACATTAGGAGAAACTAACTGAAGGGTACATAGGAACTCTCTTATTTTTCTCTTTTATAAGTACAAAGTCATTTAAAAATAAAAAGACTTTAAAAAGCTAGGATACTGGCAGATCAACCAAGGGAACACATTTTTTTAAATTCCAGAAGTATATGAAAAGTTAGTCATAGTAAAGGTAGCATCTCAAAGACATGTAAGAAGATGAACTTGAAATAAGCGGCAAGCATATGACCCAGCAATCCCACTTCTGGGCATACACACCGAGGAAACCAGATCTGAAAGAGACACGTGCACCCCAATGTTCATCGCAGCACTGTTTATAATAGCCAGGACATGGAAGCAACCTAGATGCCCATCAGCAGACGAACGGATAAGGAAGCTGTGGTCCATATACACCATGGAATATTACTCAGCCATTAAAAAGAATTCATTTGAATCAGTTCTAATGAGATGGATGAAATTGGAGCCCATTATACAGAATGAAGTAAGACAGAGAGATAAAGAACATTGCAGCATACTAACACATATATATGGAATTTAGAAAGATGGTAATGATAACCCTATACGCAAAACAGAAAAAGAGACACAGATGTACAGAACAGACTTTTGGACTCTGTGGGAGAAGGCGAGGGTGGGATGTTTCGAGAGAACAGCATCGACACATGTATATTATCTATGGTGAAAGAGATCACCAGCCCAGGTTGCATGCATGAGACAAGTGCTCGGGGCTGGTGCACTGGGAAGACCCAGAGGGATCGGGTGGAGAGGGAGGTGGGAGGGGGGATCGAGATGGGGAACACATGTGTATCCATGGCCGATTCATGTCAATGTATGACAAAACCCACTACAATACTGTAAAGTAATTAGCCTCCAACTAATAAAAATAAATGAAAAATAAATAAATAAATAAGTGGCAAGGGCAGCAGGGCAGCCATGAGGAAGCATAAGACGGCACCTATCTCTCAAACTGCACATTAGGGTAAGTTATAGAAGAAACAGGGGTTCAAGTGCTAACAACATCACATGGCATTTAAATTACAGAAGAGAGTTGTGTTTGTAATTAAAAATACTTAAATGGAACATACCCTCTTCCAAGGAGGCTATTATAGAGCAACGAACATTTTAATTTCAACTTATTTGTGAAAGGGTAAGGCACATGGAAGGCTTGTTGGACCTCTGAAATGATTATGTCTATTACTACAATAGGGTTAATAAATCAAGTTCTTAGGTTATATCAAACAAATGGGACAGGTTTTTACTGGGAAAAAAGCATAACTACTTTTAATTAAACAGGATACATCCATGAAGTGGAATATTACACTGGCATTAAAAATGAGGTTGATGTACAAACAAACAAAAAGAAGAGAGAAAACAAGAGAGTATAGATCACTACGTCTCATACTGTTCATCCTGTTTTAGTAAAAAATAAAAGGGTTGTAAAAAGATAAAAATGTCATTGAGAAAAAGTACACTGACTGCCTCTGGAAAGGTCTCAGCTCTGCTGAGAAGATGCCTTCCTTTTCATTGTGTACGTTTTTGTAAAGTTTGAAGATCAGAGCAAAAGGTTAGTTTCTTTAAAAGATTGAATATTAGAGACAGACAAGATCCCAAATATATAAAGTGAACACAGTTTAAAGGTGGGGGGAATTGACTCAAGAAAGAAATAGATAATCTTAATAGTTCTACAACTACTGAAAGCTAGAGGAGTTTAAATGTTTCCCCTTTCCTCTGTCCAACACACACAAAAATACCAGATTCAAATGGCTTTATAAACACCTTCTACCAAACATTTGAGAAATGCATCATTCCAACCTTAACAAAATTAAATTATGTCATAGAAGATAATTAGATACAATTGTATTATGTAATTCATGTGGCATTAAGTGAAAATGCAGAATTATCAAATTATTAATACACAAATATTTATAACTAGATAACATATATTATAAATATTTTGTTAAATTATGATAGTTGTATAATTTATATAATCTAATAATTATATAAATTTATTAAATTACAGTGATCATAATAATTATGAATTAAAGTTAAATACATACTGTATTTGTAATATGATACTATCTAGCCAACTAGCCTTGTCTTTTTTTAAATGAACTATGTATGTGCACAGAGAAGACTGAAAGATCACTAAAATGTCAAGGGTCTTCCCTGGGTGTAGAAATGATAAAAATCGTGATTTTTCTAAATTTTATAACACTTCTACCAACTAACACACATTATTTCTGTATTTTTTCCTCCAAAAGTTAAGTACCTCTAGTTTGGACACAATTTGAAATCATCACATTTGAAGGAGAAGAAAAGTAAGGGAGCCAAAGGCAGATTCAGGTACATATATAAATTGTGGGGGAGCCTTTCTTAATACAAATTAATTCAAAATTGCTAGTGCTACTGCAAAAGGGCACAGGAACTCCAATTAAAGATTACTATTCACATACATAGAAAACTGAGGCTCAGAGAAATTTCAAGGTTAATTCAGGTCCACCCACAGTGAAGTGGCAAGCCAGTGTTGGTCAAATCCTCATGAGCAGATCATGCTAGACCACCTACCTAGATATACGTACAGTAGGTGCTCTGTATCCTTGGGTTCTCCATTCAACCACTGTGGATTCAACCAGCCACGGGTCAAAAATATACAGAAAAGATCTGGGGAAAGTTCCAAAAGACAAAACTTGCATTTGCCAAGCAGCCTGGCAACTACTTACATAGCACTTACAAGGTTATTATAACAAACCTAGAGACGACTTAAAGTATAATGGGAGGGATATATGTAGACTATATGTAAATACTATACTGTTTTATATTAATAAAAGGGACTTGAGCATCTCTGGGTTTTGATATCCTCCAAGGTCTCAGAACCAACCACTCACAGTTACTAAACGATGACTGTGTTATCTCCCAGAGCAGCTTGTTTCTCCTTCAGAGTCTCATGATTCCTAAAAAGTTACGTGTTCAGTTTGCATTCCCACCAACAGTGTAAGAGGGTTCCCTTTCCTCCACACTCTCTCCAGCACTTGTTGCCTGCAGACTCTTGGATAGCACCCATTCTGACTAGCGTGACATGGTACCTCATTGTGGTTTTGATTTGCATTTCTCTGATAATGAGTGATGTTGAGCATCTTTTCATGTGTCTGTTAGCCATCTGTATGTCTTCTTTGGAGAAATGTCTGTTTAGTTCTTTGGCCCATTTATTGATTGGGTCTTTTATTGTTCTGGAACTGAGCTGCAGGAGTTGCTTGTATGTTTTTGAGATTAATTCTTTGCGAGTTGCTTTGTTTGCTATTATTTTCTCTCATTCTGAAGGCTGTCTTTTCACTGTTGGTGGGAATGCAAACTAGTACAGCCACCGTGGAGAACAGTGTGGAGATTCCTTAAAAAACTGGAAATAGAACTGCCATACGACCGAGCAATCCCACTGCTAGGGATACACACCAAGGAAACCAGAATTGAAGGAGACATATGTACTCCAATGTTCATCGCAGCACTGTTTACAATAGCCAGGACATGGAAGCAACCTAGATGTCCATCGGCAGACGAACGGATAAGAAAGCTGTGGTACACATATACAGTGGAATGTTACTCAGCGATTAAAAAGAATGCATTTGAATCAGTTCTAATGAGGTGGATGAAACTGGAGCCTATTTATACAGAGTGAAGATAGAAAAACACCAATACAGTGTACTAACGCATATACATGGAATTTAGAAAGACGGTAACGATGACCCTATCTATATGCGAGACAGCCAAAGAGACACATGTGTGAAGAACAGACTTTTGGACTCTGGGGGAGAAGGCGAGGGTGGGATGATTTGAGAGAATAGCATTGAAACATGTATATTATCATATGTGAAACAGATCACCCGGACAGGCTTGATGCATGAGGCACGGTGCTCAGGGCTGGTGCACTGGGATGACCCAGAGGGATGGGATGGGGAGGGAGGTGGGAGGGGGGTTCAGGATGGGGGACACATGTACACCCATGACTGATTCATGTCAATGTGCTGCAAAACACACTACAACACTGTAAAGTAATTAGCTTCCAATTGAAATAAATTAATTAATTACCAAAAGAAGTTACGTGTTCAGTTATTATCATCCTAGCACCTAGCGCTGCTCAATAAGCATTTATTGAGTGAATACATTTTTTAAATAATCAGAATAAGTGAAAACAAAAAATCTCAAACAGCTTAGACAGTATCAATAAATTCTCTTGACCCACAACTTTTTATCAATGAGTAACCACAGCTTTCTCTGGAAGATATCTAGAACAAAATCTCTTTAAATGCAAGAGGCATTTCCACATTTTTATGTTCAGTTAGTTATATAACTAAAACTAAAGATAAACAGTTTCGGGTTGTCTTATGGAGTATGGCTAATCTATCAGGCGTCACTATCAAGGTAATCCTTGAAGGTAGGCATATAAGTAAAGGTAAAAGAAATTTAAAAACTGGAATGACTCAAAAATTAACTCTGTCAGAGTTAATTCTGCTTCACTGCTCTTATATGATATTAAAGACGTCAAACATGTATTCCCTGGTGTTACGGTAGTGAATACGCTATATTACATGGTAAGAAGGACTTGGCAGATGTAACTAAAGTTATTAATTAGCAGACTTTAAAAAAAAGGAGACAAGATTCACTGTCACTCGTTTGGCACTTTCTCTGCATGCCATATGGTAGCCTGCAACCCTAAAGAAGGAACACACTCTAAAGAATGAGCTTACATGGGGAAGATGAGCCCCAGAGCACTGTGACCCTTGCCCTAAAGCTCAGAACAATGGCAAAGTTTGTTTTGGCTCTGTTTGGCTGACATTTATCCAATGCTGGCATTGAAAATATCTGCTTTAGTTAAGACCAGTATGGATGCAATAAAGAACCATGTAGTGACATGAGAAAAAAGATCTTCATAACCCACATAATCACGATGGTGTGATCACTCACCTAGAGCCAGACATCTTGGAGTCCGAAGTCAAATGGGCCTGAGGAAGTCTCACTATGAACAAAGCTAGTGGAGGTGATGGAATTCCAGTTGAGCTGTTCCAAATCCTAAGAGATGATGCTTGCTGTCAAAGTGCAGCACTCAGTATGCCAGCAAATTTGGAAAACTCAGCAGTGGCCACAGGACTGGAAAAGGTCAGTTTTCATTCCAACCCCAAAGAAAGGCAATGCCAAAGAATGCTCAAACGACCACACAATTGCACTCATCTCACACGCTAGTAAAGTAATGCTCAAAATTCTCCAAGCCAGGCTTCAGCAATACGTGAACCGTGAACTTCCAGATGTTCAAGCTGGTTTTAGAAAAGGCAGAGGAACCAGAGATCAAATTGCCAACATCTGCTGGATCACCGAAAAAGCAAGAGAGACCCAGAAAAACATCTATTTCTGCTTTGTTGACTTGCCAAAGCCTCTGACTGTGTGGATCACAACAAACAGGAAAATTCTGAAAGAGACGGGAATACCAGACCACCTGACCTGCCTGTTGAGAAACCTGTATGCAGGTCAGGAAGCAACAGTTAGAACTGGACATGGAAAAAACCAAAAAACAACAAACAAACAAAAAATGAACTGGACATGGAACAACAGACTGGTTCCAAATAGGAAAAGGAGTATGTCAAAGCTGTACATTGTCACCCTGCTTATTTAACTTATGTGCAGAGTACATCATGAGAAATGCTGGGCTGGAGGAAGCACAAGCTGGAATCAAGACTGCCGGGAGAAATATCAATAACCTCAGATATGCAGATGATACCACCCTTATGACAGAAAGTGAAGAAGAACTAAAGAGTCTCTTGATGAAAGTGAAATAGAGGAGAGTGAAAAAGCTGGCTTAAAGCTCAACATTCAGAAAACGAAGATCATGGCATCCGGTCCCATCACATCATGACAAACAGATGAGGAAACAGTGGCTGACTTTATTTTTCTGGGCTCCAAAGTCACTGCAGATGGTGATGGCAGCCATGAAATTGAAAGACGCTCACTCCTTGGGAGGAAAGTTATGACCAACCTATACAGCATATTAAAAAGCAGAGACATTACTTTGTCAACAAAGGTCCGTCTAGTCAAGGCTATGGTTTTTCCAGTGGTCATGTACGGATGTGAGAGTTGGACTATAAAGCAAGCTGGGCACCGAAGAATTGATGCTTTTGAACTGTGGTACTGGAGGAGACTCGAGAGTCCCTTGGACTGCAAGGAGATCCAACCAGTCCATCCTAAAGGAGATCAGTCCTGGGTGTTCATTGGAAGGACTGATGCTGAAGCTGAAACTCCAATACTTTGGCCACCTGATGTGAAGAGCTGACTCATTTGAAAAGACCCTGATGTTGGGAAAGACTGAGGGCAGGAGGAGAAGGGGACGATGGAGGATGAGATGGTTGGATGGCATCACCAACTCGATGGACATGGGTTTGGATGGACTCTGGGATTTGGGGATGGACAGGAAGGCCTGGTGTGCTGCAGTTCATGGGGTCGCACAGAGTCAGACACGACCGAGTGACTGAACTGAGCTGAACTGAGAGACATGAGAAAGTTACCTTGTAACTTGTAAGGAATAACTCTTACAACCACAGTCAAACTCCTATGATTCAAGTAGGCCAATTCCAGAGCACTATGGTCCTGGACATTTTGACATGGACTTTCCTTGAGAATGGAGGTCACTTCCGTCTTGTTTGTATGTGGCTTTTGGATTAAAATCTTTGCTTGCTCAGCAATACACATCAGTGCCTAGTACTGTGCTGGTTGTATAGTACACTCTCAATAAAGGAGGGGGAGGGTGGCCCTGAGTGGGCCCAATGTAATCACATGAACCCGTAAATGCGGGGCTTCCCTGGTGGCTCAGTAGTAAAGAACTCGCCTGCCAATGTAGGAGATG
The DNA here is from genome assembly GCF_963930625.1 of Muntiacus reevesi. Taxonomy (NCBI): domain Eukaryota; kingdom Metazoa; phylum Chordata; class Mammalia; order Artiodactyla; family Cervidae; genus Muntiacus; species Muntiacus reevesi. The sequence goes on along the minus strand of NW_027077815.1, from coordinate 23,179 downwards.
CAGGTTTGATCCCTGTGTGGGGAAGATGCCCTGGAGAAGGAAATGGCAAGCCACTTCAGTAGCCTTGCCTGGGAAATCCCACAGACAGAGGAGCCTGATGGGCTACAGTCTATGGGGTTGCAAAGTCAAACACAACTTATCGACTAAACAACAATTCTCAGGCTTCGAAATTAAATTAGAATACATTTCAAATCCCTTACCTCTGCTTACAAGACTGTATAACCTACCTCCTGCTTCCATTCCCACCCTCTTCCCCCACCTCCCCCGTTCTTTCCTCTCTCTAATGCCTTTGCACTGTCTGTCTTTCAGTTCGAGAACTCTGCTCCCAAATCTTCAAATGACTGCTCCACTGTTATCATTCAGCTTTGGCATAAATGTCACATCTTCAAAGAGATCTTCCATCGCCATCAAATCAACACTGGAACTGTCCTTAAACCTTCTATCATATACACTGTTTTCTCCTCAAAACATTTAACATCTAAAAGGCTCTAGGCATCTATCTGTTTATTTAATTTTGTCTCCCTCATTATCATTCCCAAACTAGAACATAAATTTCATGAGGATAGGGACCTGGATTCTCATGCACTGCTGTTGCCTTCACACCTACAACAGTGTTTGGGGCACAGCAGACATCCAATAATACTGCTGAATGTATGAATGTAGATGATACAAAGAGGAGTAAGATATCAACTTACAAATGTGCACAAGAAAAGTTTTAATACGAGGTAACATCTGTACCAAAGGATGAGAGATTTGATAATTTCTGGCTAGGCAATCAAGAATGAGTTCAGAGAGAAAGTAGCAAGAGAAGTAGCCTTTAAAGATATTTAGGAATTTTAGGGCAGTTTTACATTTTGTCTGGTAGGCTAAAAACTTTAGACATCTTCTTATAGGCAATGAAAAATACAGACATTTCAAATAAGGAAGGATACATGATTATGGCAAGATTTACAAAAGTTAATAGAACCAGTTGATATTTCTTACTTTAGAGAAGAAATGACCAAGCATTATATGCACATACTACTAATTTATAGTTAAAACTAATGACGAAAGACTTTTTCAATTGAAAAACATAACAACAGGAAAAAAAAACACAAAATTTTACACTCTATAATAAACTTAATTGTTTTAATTAGTCTTATTTTGACAATTTTGACAGCATACTTACTAATTTATGTTTTTAATAAGACAAAGAACTAAAAAATCACCTCTGACAATCATTTTACCAAATTAAAAAATATTCAAACATCTCCTCGTTAGTAAAGGAAACGTTTTTTCTAAATTCTTAATGTGCTCTAATCTGATAAAATTCCACTTTCTGGTCATCCAATGTTTTAAGCAATCTTTCGTCTGGGGAAAAAAAAATCAAATTTTGATTAATTTTTTTAAATAAATGTTTAAAGCAGAATTTTATGTCTCCCCATGTGTCTTTTTAAAATCATGTCTTGTTGTCTTGTTTAATGTTTTCAGCTTTGATCTTTACTAAAAACCTAAAACAGCTATAACACTGCTCCCAAAGGTACAATTTACAATACAAACTTAGAAACCCTCCTCCATAAAGATGAGATGTCAACACTAAAGAGTTCAGGGACTTAAATTACCAAAACAGCACCAAATGTTTATGGTATCACTGTGAATTCAAGAAAAAGGAGCACACAGAATGAGTTTTTAAAAAATAGCCTTTTTTCCAAAACACAATTAAAACTACCATCACCTTAACATTTAAAATACTTAGATCACTTGGCCAATCATTTTATCAGTTTATAGCACACAAAAGAGCCCTGGAAATACATTTGATTTGATAAGAAAAAGTCCAATTTTTAAGTTGACATTAAAGACAAAATCTACTGTATATGCAAGAATAAATTTATGGCGTAACAATGATGTTTATTTATTAGAACCTCAAACCAAATACTTGGGTCAAGACTTTTATTCTTACACGGTATCCTCAAGTTCTTACCTTGGATGAGAAAACAATGACCTTTTCAATACCCGATATACTGAAGATAGCATTGCCTAATTCTATACTACCATTTCCTGCTTTTTTTAATGTCGTCCCTCCCTCCTGCTTTATGCTGAATTTTAGCATGTAAGGCAATGTATAGCCTATAAAATTATTTCATTTCTGAGTATCTGAAGATAAATGTTTTCTATTACAGGGTAAACAATCCAAATTTATTCTTAAGTAAAATGACAAAACCAAATCTACCTGGCATTACTGGATTGTGTCAATCAAATCAGAAACCTCTGGGTCACTTGCACTACTCAGAGTAGATCTAATACACAGATTCATTTTAGGGATTGAGAGAATGAATCACAGTAAGAGTTCAACACGAACACTTAACACTATAAAAGTGAAAGAGAGAAAGGAAAATCAAGGCAAACTAACAAATTTAATTCCTTCTTTCAATATAGATAAATATTTTTAAAACTGAAACTTATATTTACTTCATAAATCTTTAAAAAAACTTTCTTTGCCAAGTCCCGTAAGATCGGTAGAATTGTAGTGCTTCTACACTGCTTCTCTTCTATTAAAATAGAAAAAGCAGCACTGTTTCTATCAAAGATCAATACCCTAACGTGGGCATGGAGTCCAACTACTCCTGTCTTTGCAAGAAAACCACTGACTAACCTCTCTCTCTCCCGTATAGTCAGTTTCTCCTCTTCTACTGAACCACTATCATGAACAAATGTGCTCTATTATTACACATCTTAAGAAATTCCTCAGGACTTCCCGATAGCTCAGATGGTAAAGAATCTGACTGCAATGCAGGAGACCTGGGTTCGATCTCTGGGCCAGGAAATTCCTCTCCTGACCTCAGCTCCCCTTCACCTCCCCCGCCCCACCAATTAGATATGACCATTTCTTTGTTCTACTCACAGCAAAACTTCTTCATCTAGTGGCCTTCATTTCCTATCTCTATTTTCTCACCTTTAATTTACTCTTTAACCCACCCTAATCCTAAACAATCTCCTGAAACTCAATTGTCAAGGTCACTAATGACTACCCAGCGGCCTAATTCCATTGCCTCATCTTAGTACAGTAACCTCTTCAGGAACATTAGACCAAGCAGACCACTCTCTTCTACTTGAAGTAGATGTCTTCTCTTGTCCTCTACTTGTTCTTCTGGCTTTCCTCCTCCCTCTGATTTCCTCTATTGGTTTGTTTTGTCTCTTCAGGCGTCTTCTAAAACATGAGTGCCTGAGGACTTGTACCAGGACTGCTTTCTCTCCTGTTTTCTCACCTACTCCCAAGGCTTTAACGTCAATAACCTCAGACATGCAGATGACACCACCCTTATGGCAGAAAGTAAGGAAGAACTAAAGAGCCTCTTGATGAAAGTGAAAAAGTTGGCTTAAAGCTCAACATTCAGAAAACTAAGATCATGGCATCTGGTCCCATCACTTCATGGCAAATAGATGGGGGAGCAGTGGAAACAGTGGCTGACTTTATTTTTGGGGGCTCCAAAATCACTGCAGATGGTGATTGCAGCCACGAAATTAAAAGACACTTGCGCCTTGGAAGGAAAGTTATGGCCAACCTAGACAGCCTATTAAAAAGAAGACATTATTTTGCCAACAAAGGTCCGCGTAGTCAAGGCTATGGTTTCTCCAGTGGTCATGTATGGATGTGAGAGTCGGACTATAAAGCAAGCTGAGCGCCGAAAAATTGATGCTTTTGAACTGTGGTGTTGGAGAAGACTCCTGAAGAGCCCCTTGGACTGCAAGGAGATCCAACCAGGTCATCCTAAAGGAGATCAGCCCTGGCTGTTCATTGGCAGGACTGATGCTGAAGCTGAAACTCCAGTACTTTGGCCACCTCATGCAAAGAGTTGACTCATTGGAAAAGACCCTGATGCTGGGAGGGATTGGGGGCAGGGGGAGAAGGGGAAGACAGAGGATGGGATGGTTGGATGGCATCACTGACTCGATGGACATGGGTTTGGGTGGACTCCAGGAGTTGGCGATGGACAGGGAGGCCTGGCGTGCTGCAGTTCATGGGGTCGCAAAGAGTCGGACACGACTGAGTGACTGAACTGAGCTGAATGATGTTATTAAATCTCGAATTTAAATCCTAACCCTCTTCTGTGAATATCCAACTATCTATCTGATATTTCACTTGGATACATTTAAAATAAACAGATACCTGATTCACAAATTTCCTGGCCCTCTCCCTATGAGACTTAAATCTTCAAATACCTACTCCTCTGAAGATTTCTGTCACAAAGAATACAGGGACAATTTTTTTTTTCTTCTCTTACAGGGGCAGCCTTGCTCTTCCACACTATTACAGCAGCCTGAGTATGTATGTGCTAAGTCACTTCAGTCGCGTCTGACTCTTTCCACCCTATGGACAGTAACCCACCAGGCTCCTCTGTCCATTGGATTCTCCAGGCAAGAATGCTGGAGTGGGTTGCCATGTCCTCCACCAGGGGATCTTCCCAACCCAGGGATTGAACCTACGTATCTTACATATCCTCCCCTGGCAGGTGGGTTCTTTACCACTCACACCACCTTATTTTGTGAAGAGTATAGTCAGAATTCATTATTTTCTGAATAAAAACACCCTATATACAGTGAGGGTTCTGAATGACACCTGGATCCAATGGCTAGATTAAAGCAGTAACATCAATAGATAAGGCAGGCAAGATCTCAGCACCATATTAAAGCTCGAGGATGTATTCTACAATTTCTAAGAGGAAGCCAGAATACTAATTCTTTAGATATTCCCAGATTACGTGAATGTTGTTCTTATCAGGCATCAAATACAACAAAAAATAAATCACTGTGAAAACGTTGGCAATCAAACAGGCATTTTCCTGAGCAATGCATAATAGAAAAGTATGCAGCACCCGAAAAGCATTACTTTTTTGAATAAATTCACCTTGAGATTACCAAAAGCACCAGCTGTAAGATCGCTGATCCAATGCTTATTTAAATGGGGAGTGGCACCAGAGCCACTTTCAAAGACTATCCTTAAAAATCTTTAAATTCTGATATGCAAGCTTTAGCACAGTGTTCACCTATGCTGAACAGAGCTGACCTGAGTGACCAGTGGCTTCCCAGTGGCTCAGCGGTGAAGAATCCACCTGCCAATGCAGGAGACGCAGGAGACTCGAATTCGGTCCCTGGGTCAGAAGATCCCCTGGAAGAGGACATGGCAACCCACTCCAGTATTCTTGCCTGGAGAATCCCAAGAGCAAAGGAGCCTGCTGGGCTACTGTTCACAGGGTCACAAAGAATTGAACATGACTAAGCACACATGAGTGACCAATAAAACATTGCAGAAGCGTGTGACTTCTGAGGCTACGTCACTGTAAGACACTGTGGCTTCTACCCTGGTCCCTTGGATTGCTTACTGTGGAGCCAGCCTCTGGGTTATCAGGACACTCAGGCCACTCAGGTAACCTTATGGAAAGGTCAACCTTTGGGTCCCAGGATGGCCTTTCCATAAGGTTACCTGAGTGTCCTTACAATGACTACCAACTTGCCAGCCAGATGAGTGAGTGAATGACCCCGGAAGCCGATCCTCTAGCCCTACTCAGCACTTCTTGCTCATGTAGACAGAGAATAAGCAAAATACACAGATTCTTTCACCTTACTGTAATCCATAACAGAAATTCCTCCTAACCACCCCCTTGAATAACTAGCAAATGAGCCATCCTTGTCAGAATTTCCCCAATTATCTTAACCACGGGACCACTTCTGTTAAAGCCCAAACCAGTAGGATTTTGAAACTGAAGGACTGGCTAATCAGACTGAAGCAGAAAGCTGTTTATCCTCTTCCAGTATCTGCTTTGTAACTTTTCAAGTAAAAAAAACTGTTCTGGAGCTTGAATGAGAGTTATCATTATGATTTAAAATGCATGTTCTAGAATGCTACCTTGTGATGAAGACACAAATTAGAGTTTACCACAGTAGTGTATATATTTGCCCACCTAACAAGCTGAATTTGCAAAACTTGGGTTTCTGTAGACTACAGTGTGAAAAGCTAATCAAGAAACTGGTCACAGTGATTACACTGTTACCTGTGTTAATCACACAGTGATTGCTTCTGTGGAGGGGACATGTGTAACTAAGAGACAGGGATGAAAAGTCAAAGTGTGAGTCATTCAGTTGTGTCTGATTCTGTGACCCCCATGGACTATAGCCCACCAGACTCCTCTGTGCAGGAAATTCTCCAGACAAGAATACTGGAGTGGGTTGCCATTCCTTTTCCAGGGTGTCTTCCCAACCCAGGAACTGAAGCAGGGTCTCCTGCATTGCAGGCAGGTTCTTTTCCGTCTAAGCCACCAGGGAAGAGACAGGGACAGCATATTTATTTTCATTTCGTTTTTTCTTGCAGGTTTTGATATGTATACTGCACGCCGGTAATATCTGCTCAAGAATATAAATCTTTAAGTCTCTTCCTGACAAAAGTACATTTTTTAACGTTTAAAATAAGAGAAACCTAAAACAACTTCACTACTTATTCAAAATCATGCTCATTACTTTTTAAATTCAACCAAGTAAGACATTATCTCAGTATCTTATTAGTGCCTACATTTGAAGCAAGTTATATGTTACAATGCTAGAAACACCCAAGATGATACGGCAAGAAACAATCAGGCTTTGATAACATAAAAGCAGAATATGATTTTTTAAAACCACGTGTGTAGATCAGCCTTAGAAAACAATAAAATGAAAACTGGTGTTGTTATATCAATCCCAGACAAACTAGACCTTCATGCAAAAAGCACTTTCAGAATAAAAGTGGAATACTTCGTAACACTAAGTCACTAAGCAGATATAACTATTACACATTTCTATCCAAATACTAGGCTTCCCTGATGGCTCAGCAGGGGAAGAATCTGCTGGCAACGCATGAGACACAGGAGATGTGGGTTCAATCCCTGGGTCGAGAAGATCCCCTGGAGAAGGAAATGGCAACCCACTCCAGTATTCTTGCCTAAAAAATCCCAAGGACAGGGGAGTTCGGAGGGCTACAGTCTAAAGGGTTGCAAAGCGTCAGACATGACTGAGCAACCAAGCACAGTGTATATATATATATGTTCATCTACTAGCAATGTCTCAAATAAATAAAGCAAAAGCTGAGAGAATACAAGGGGAAATATCTACAGTGGTAAACGGGATATTTTAATACACTCTTGTCTGTGTAATTGATACAAGCAAAGAAAAGGTCACTTATGACCCTGAAGATTTGAAATACGGGATTAACCAGCAAGATCCAATGTAAATATATTAGAACACCACATTCAATAGCTATAGGGAAAAAATAATATACTGGGGCCACAGTGCAGATCTCAAATGTTAAAGGTCTGAAATCACAGACCTTTGAAACACTGAGATTGTTCTCTGATGACATTGCTATGTTGTTAAGAGTTCTCTGATGACATATCTTATGTTGTTAGAAATAAAAGACATTTGAAAACAACTAGAAAATCTCCATGTGTTCAGAAATCGAGAAATATAATACATTCAACTTATCCAAGTGTTAAAGTAGATACCAGTGAAAATTAGAAACCATTTTAAAGTGAATTATAAAAGTACTATATATTAAAATTTGAGTAATGTTGCTAGCTGAAACAGTACTTAGAGGGAAATGCTCAGCCTTAAATGCATATATTTAAAAGGGAGAAATGCTGAAAAGTAGTGATCTACAAGAAGTTAGCAAAAGAACAAAAAAGTAAATCCCAAACAGTAGAAGGAAGGAAATAAAGAGCGGAAATCAATGCAATAGAGAACAAATATGTAATAAAAAGAAAAGGAATCAGCAAGATTCAAAATTTGGTTCCTTTGAATGACTACTAAATTCCCAGGGAGACTGAATGAGGAAAAACAGAAGGTAGTTTTAGCCTATAACAGATACAATAAGATAATTCTTTACTGCAACCATTAAACGGATACTAATATTTATTATAAATAATTTTATGCTAGTAAATTTAAAAAGTTTAGATGAAAAGGACAACTTCTTAGGGGGAAAACTACCAAAATAATCAACAGAAAATCTGAGAAGGTTAAAAATTAAAAATCAAAGGAGTAATTAAAAATTTTTCCACAAAGAAAATTACCAGCCCAGATGGCTTCTCGGCCAGATTCTCACAGAAATTTAATGGAACAATTCAGTCCTACTTAAACTTTTTCAGAATAGAAAATGAGGGTCAGCTCATTTTATAAGGCTAGTATGAGATAACCGCTGATTTCAATTCCTGACAAGGACAATATAGGCCACCTCACTGATACAAAACTATTAACAGAATATCAAACTGAATCCAGAAATACATAAAAAGAGTAATACTGTAAAACCAAATTAGGTTTACCTCAGAAATCAGGTTAGGTTTAAGATTTTAAATAATATGTAATTCAATATATTAACATAGTGAAGGAGAAAAGTCATACAGTAATGAAAAGCTGCAACAACAACAAAAAAAGCATTAAGTTCAAATATACAGAACAAAACACAAAATTCTTAGTAAACCGGTACATAAGGGAACGTCTTTAAACATGACGAAGGGTTTCACAGAAACAAAACAAAACGAACTTGAGCAAACAGGCCTGGAGGGAAATGCTGAAAGCTTCCTCTTGGAGACCGGGAACCAGAAGGGCAGGAGCTCTGGGGTGGCGGCAGCGCTGTGCGTCTTGACCTGAGCAATAAGTTCATGTGTGTTTGTGTGTTTGCAGTAACATGTAAAGTTCTCCATGGTGCTTTTATATACACCTTGAAATATATATTAAAGATAAAAAAGAAAGAAATATTTGGAAATAAAAGGCTAACCTAGCCTATCACTCAAGCTTGGCAACTCCGTAGGTCCTCACCTCCCCACCACCACCCAGTTACCGTTACTTTCAAACCAGTTAACATTTATTGGGCTTACAAGACACGGTACAATGTGGCAACATGTATCATGAACCTTAACAATGTCTAAGATGAAACCTTATTCCATTACATTACTCCAGTGCCAATCATTCCATTCTAAGGAAAAAGACAAAGAGAAAAAAATCCATGTGTTAAGACATTCACTGCCCACATGATGATAAAATAGAAAACCTAAACTAAATAACCAACTCCAGGAAACAATTAAGAAAAATAATTTTTACAATGGGATTATACAGTCAATAAAAATAAGATTTATCAAATATTCCAAGAAATGAATATAACCTAATTTTTAAAAAATTAGACATATACACATGTTTACACTGTAACAGGGGGAAAAAGTCATAGGCACAAAGAAGAAAGTGAAAGACAGAGGGAAGAAGAGAGGGACAGAGGGTACTGAAAGCGGGAGGGAAGGGTTGGGAGAGACGAAAACTGAACTGGTTTTCTTCATATGCTGAGCTTATGAATGTCATCTGTACTTCTGTATTTCCTGAATTTTCTTTAATGACTACAGAAAACTTTAGTAATGGGGTACATAAGAGCTGAAGAAAATAATCACAAACCTAAGTAAAGTATCCTAAATATTTTAAAAAGTTCCTTCAAAGGGTAACTTTAAAATTTCAACTTTTATCTCAGTACCATTTTATTCAGATAAATTATTTAACATTTAAATTGTGTTAAGTCTATCATATGCTAGTTACTTAGCACAGAGAGAACTTCTAATCATAATTAGTACTTAAAATAATATAACTTAAGAATAATAATTAGATTTCCAAACATATATCAACTCCAATTTTCTAGCTAGAAAGTGAAAAGTGAAAGTGAAGCCCCTCAGCTGTGTCCAGCTCTTTGCGACCCCATGGACTGTAGCCTACGAGGCTCCTTCATCCACAGAATTTTCCAGGCACGAGTACTGGAGAGAGTTGCTGTTTCCTTCTCCAGAGGATCTTCCCCACCCAGGGATCAAAGCCGGGTCTCCTGCATTGCAAGAAGATGCTTTTACCATCTGAGCCACCAGGGAAGTTCCCTTGAGGCTTCCCTGTGGCTCAGCTGATAAAGAATCCGCCTGCAATGTGGGAGACCTGGTACAGTCCATGGGGTCACAAAGGTCAGACACGACTGAGTGACTTTCTAGCTAGCTGCTGCTGCTGCTAAGTCGCTTCAGTCGTGTCCAACTCTGTGCAACCCCATAGACGGCAGCCCACCAGGCTCCCCCATCCCTGGGATTCTCCAGGCAAGAACACTGGAGTGGGTTACCATTTCCTTCTCCAAAGCACAAAAGTGAAAAGTGAGAGAGCAGTCGCTCAGTCGTGTCTGACTCTTCACGACCCCATGGACTGCAGCCCACCAGGCTCCTCCATCCATGGGATTTTCCAGGCAAGAGTAATGGAGTGGGGTGCCATTGCCTTCTCCAGACTTTCTAGCTAATAAAATCAAGTCTTTAAATGACCTTCAGAACTCCCCTTGGTCTACCCTGCCCACACATACCCTCTGACCTGCCCTGCCACACACCCCCCACCCCCGCTTCAGCCACGGCCTCCCACATGCTGCTCTTCCAACATGCCAAGGACATTTCCACGTTAGAAGCTGCTGCTTGCTCTACCCGAACATTTCCTTCCAGATAGTTCCATGGCTTAATCCACTTCACTCAGAAAAGGGCTTCTCAAAAAGCCTTTTCTCACCAAACTACCTGAAGTGTTACAGTATCCTGTTACTTTTTAATCCCCTGAATCTATCTTATTCTGCTTCAAACCCTGTGAGCTACCTGACGTGTGTGTGCAACTGAGTGTGCACACATGAATAATGTCTATGCCCCTCGCTGATATTTAAGCTCAGGAAGCACAGCTCTACTTTGTTTACCATTGTGTCACATGACTGCCAATAGCAGGCTTTCAAAAATACTTGTTGAAAGAACAAAAGATGGTAACTGGTTTTAGTTTTGCTGAGAAAATAATGATGGAACACTACTAGAATTCAGTAAAGCTTTCAAATGAATTCATTCTCAATCACAAGAGCATTACACACATACTTTGGTGGTAGGAGTACAACGTTCACAATTCAGGGTTCAGTAACAGGAAGGAATGGGGACTTCTTATGATTCCCTGCCCCTTTCCATATCCTTCCTTCCTCTCATTCATCCATAAATGGTTACTGTGTACCACTAAGTCAGAGAGTATTCTACACATTAAGAACACACAGACAATTAAGGCAAGTTAATGCATGAGACATATGAGCATAATAACCATAGAACATGGCATGCAACAGAGTTCTGTGAAGTTGTAACATAACAGAGGAAGTAATCCACTTTTAGGGGCAGGTGTTCAGGGAAGTTTCAACAGTGATGACATTCAACAAACACTTGCAAAACCAAATAACAAAAGATATGCTTCATTTTACTTTACATATGAAATGAGAGTATTAAGTCTGAAAGTGTTACAGTAATTTGCTACCATGAGATAAGCTCGCTTGAGAGCGATACCAAAACAAGAGGAATGCCAGAGCAGGACCAGAGAAACTAAGCCAAGTCCTTGATGATTTCAGACTGGATGAAGCCCCAGATGAAGTTCAAGGTCAAGACCTAATCATGCCCTTTAGTGTGTAGCCAGTCTGAATTTGGTTTTTTGTCACTTGCAATATAAGTATACAGAGGAATCTCAGCGAATTCTTTGAAAAAAACCAAAGCATTTGTTTTTTCAGTGTACAGGGGCACTATTGGTATTCTGGAAGGGACAATTCTTGTTTTGCTGGCAAACATCACAGGACACTTGGTATATCTCGTCTCTACCAGACCCACAGATTTCCAAACACCACTCATCTTCAAGAAGAACCACAGGTCTATTCCCTGTTAGTTGCTACCTGTATCCATTCCTCACAGTGCACGCGTAAATGTTCTTAACAACAACCTTAAAAGAACTGGGATATACCACTCAAATATACTAATTTTATATAGTAATCCATTTTAATTAGTCATTCATGACTATCTAAATGACTGATTCAGTCCTAAGTACAGCTTATACCCGCTCTTGAGATAAGCAGTGCTTTAAGAATGCCACTACTATCTGAAAATTCTCATTCATTTAAGCTTACTTCTCCATACAATATTATCAATATATGTCACTGACAATGTTGGTTATCTTCCCTGTAGCCATTCATCTAATTTCTTCCTAGACTGAAATGCTAGATATTGGTTTTTCTAGTCCCCTTGCAACTAGGGCATAAGTAATAAGGCCAAAATGAAATCTGATACAGGCTTTCTGTAAAAGGTTTACTTGCTTCATCAAGAGATGAGAGGGCAAACTTCCTCCCGTCTTTGGTGGTTGTGTCAGAATGTGATGCCTGGAGCAGAAAGAGAAACATGCAACTATGAAAGGATAAACCTGAGCACAAAGGTCGCCACACTACAGATAAAGATGGAAAGCACTTGGATTCAATCTAGAGGGGAAGCCAGTCTGAGCAGGAACCCAAATGGGAGGGCAGTTTAGAGGAAACGGAAACACAGAACCTCTGTGCTGACTGAGGACTGAGGACTGAGCAAAGCCAAGCTTATGCACAAACTGCCCTTTAAACTAATCCTACCTATGCCTTTGCCAATTACCTGAGCTAATACACTTCTTCTGTTTTTAAATCCTATTTGCATCCTAACTGATACAGGAAACAGCTATGTTTAGGGGAAACAGCAAAATCGAGACACTGCAGGGAATGTAAAGAAACTTTCAGACATAAGAGAATCAGGAACTATAAAGCCAAGAAACAAGAAATCAGATCATTTCATTCCTATGGAGTATATTTCAGAAGCGGTCTAAGAAAACCTGGATGATTGAGATAAGGCCGTTAGCTTTGGTAATTAGATCATCAAGATGACTTTTTAAAAACCAATTTCGATGCTGCGATGGTAAGGGAAGTCAGAGTGCAAAGGAAAGAATAATTTACACTTTTAAGAACTCCATAATGCACCAAACCCTTGGAAAGACATGTAACGTGTGTTAAACTCCGTCGATTACAACTCTGTGAGGTAAGTATAACATTCTGTGGTGTCCTTAGTCACTCAGTCTTGTCCGACTCTTTGTGACCCCATGGACTATAGCCCACCAAGCTCCTCTGTCCATGCTGACTCTCCAACAAGAATACTGCATTGGGTTGCCATGTCTTCCTCGTATAACATTCTACTTTACAGACAAAGAACACAGCCTGAGTAGTAAGTTGCCCACAGCCACACAGACAGTAACTGGTTTCAGTAGACTTCAAAATCAGATCTTTGAAGCTTAAAAGTAAATGTCCTTCCTACTATACCCCTTCATGGATCACAGACTCGTCGTGGTGAAGGGGCTTGTGTAACTCAGTGAAGCCATGGGCCATGCCGTGCAGGGCCAGCCAAGACAGACGGGTCCTGGTGAAGAGTTCCGACAAAACGTGGCCCACTGGAGGAGGGAACGGCAAACCACTCCAGCAGTCCTGCTGCGAGAACCCCACGAACAGCATGAGGCAGAAAAATAAGACACCGAAGATGAGCACCACAATCAAAAGGTGTCCAATATGCTCCTGGGGAAGAGTGGAGGGCAGTCGTTAGTTCCAGAAAAAATGAAGTGGCTGGACCAAAGCGGATATGACGCTCAGTTGTGTGGATGTGTCTGATGGTTAAAGTCAAGTCCGACGCTGTAAAGAGCTATTGCTCTTTTTTTGCATGGGAACCTGGAACGGCAGGTCCGTGAATCAAGGCAAATCAGATGTGGTGAAGCAGATGGCAAGAATGAACATCTTAGGAATCACTGAACTAATATGGATGAGAATGGGCGAATTTAATTCAGATGACTGTTATATCTACTACTGTGGGCTAGAATCCCTTAGGAGAAAGGAAGTAGCCCTTAATAGTCAACAAGAGTTCTAAATGCAGTACTTGGGTGCAACCTCAGGAAAAAAAAAATAATCTAAGTTCATTTCCAAGGCAAACTGTTCAATATCAGTGTTACCTTAAGTCTCTGCCCCAACCACTAATGCCAAAGAAGCTGAAGCTGAACAGTTCTATGAAGTAGAACTGCTGTAGTTCTCGAACTACACCTTCTAGAACAAACACCAAAAAAAAAAAAAAAAAAAAAAAGATGTCCTTTTCATCACAGGGGATTGGAATACAAAATAGGAAGCCAAGAGACACCCAGAATAATAGGCAAGTTTTGCCTTGGAGGGCAAAAGCAGGGCAAAGGCTAACAGAGTTTTGTCAAAAGAACACGCTGGTCATAGCAAACACCCTTTTCCAACAACCAAGAGACAGCTATACACACGGACATCACCAGATGGTCAATACCAAAATCAGATTATGTTCTTTGCAGCTGAAGATGGAAAAGCTCTACACAGACAGCAAAAAGAAGACCTGGAGCTGTCTGTGGCTCAGGTCGTGAGCTCCTAATAGCAAAATTCAGGTTTAAAGTGAAGAACGTAGGGAAAACGACTAGGTCATTTAGATACGACCTAAATTAAATCCCTTATGATTATACAGTGGAGGTGACAAATGGATTCGAGATGAGATCTGGTAGAGAAAGTGTCTACCAGATTCGTAAAACTGAAAGAGGTTCATATATGAGTTTATTGAAAGAGATTCATATGTTTTATATGAGTTTATATACGAGGTTCATCACTGGAAAGAGGTTCGTAACATTGTATAGGAGGCAGTGACCAAACTAGTCCAAGAAAAAGAAATGCAAGAAGCTTAAGTGATTGTCTGAGGAGACATTAGAAAGAGCTGAGGAAAGGAGAGAAGTGAAAGGCAAGGGAGAAAGGGAAAGATATACTCAACTGAGTGCAGAGATCCAGAGAATACCAAGAAGAGATAAGAAACCCTTCTTAAGTGAACAATGCAAAGAAAACAACACAATGGGAAAGACTAGAGATCTCTTCAAGAAAACTGGAGGCATCAAGGGAACATTTCATGCAAGGATGGACACCATAAAGGACAGAAATGGTACGCACCTAATAGAAGGAGAAGATATCAAGAAGAGGTGGCACGAATACACAGAGAACAGTACACCAGTCACTGTGGTCACTCACCCAGAGTCAGACATCCTGGAGCGTGAAGTCAAGGGGGCCTTAGGGAACATTACTACCAACAAAGCTAGTGGAGGTGACGGAATCCCAGTTGAGCTATTTGAAATTCTAAAGGATGATGCTGTTAAAGTGTTGCACTCAATATGTCAACAAATTTGGAAAACTCAGTAGTGGCTACAAGACTGAAAAAGGTCACAGTTTTCATTCCAATCCCAAAGAAAGGTAATGTCAAAGAATGTTCAAACTACCATACAACGGCACTCATTTCACATGCTAACAAGGTTACGCTCAAAATCCTTCAAGCTAGGCTTCAAAAGAATGTGAACCTAGAACTTTCAGATGTACAAGCTAGGTTTTGAAAATGCAGAGGAACCAGGGAGCAAACTGCCAACATTTGTTCGATTATAGAGAAAGCAACAGAATTCCAGAAAAACGTCTGCTTCTGCTTCATTGACTGCGATAAAGCCTTTGAATGTGTGGATCGTAACAAACTGTGGAAAATTCTTAAAGAAACACCAGTACCAGACCACCTTACCTGCCTCCTGAGAAACCTGTATGCAGGTCAAGAAGCAAGTTAGAATCGGACATTGAACAACTGACTGGGAAAGAGTTATAATAAAGCTGTATCTTGTCACCCTGCTTATTTAACTTCTATGCAGAGTACATCATGAGAAACACTGGGTTGGATGAAGCACAAGCTGGAATCAAGACTGCTGGGAGAAATATCAATAACCTCAGATATGAAGATGATATCACTCTAAGGGCAGAAAGTGAAGAGAAACTAACGAGCCTTTTGATAAGGGTTAAAGAAGAGCATGACAAAGTTGGCTTGAAACTCAGCATTCAGAAAACTAAGATCATGGCATCTGGTCCCATCACTTCATGGGAAATAGATGGGGAAACAGTGGAAACAGTGTCAGGCCTTTATTTTTGGGGGCTCCAAAATCACTGTGGATGGTGACTGCAGCCATGGAATTAAAAGATGCTTGCTCCTTGGAAGAAATGCTATGACAAACCTCAACAACATACTAAAAAGCAGAGACATCACTTTGCCGACAAAGGTCCGTCGAGTCGAGGCTATGGTTTTTCCAGTGGTCATGTATGGATGTGAGAGTTGGACCATAAAGACTGAGTGTCAAAGAATTGAGAATTGTGGTGCTGGGGAAGGCTCTTAAGCGTCCTGGGACTGCAAGAAGATCAACCAATCCTAAAGGAAATCAACCCTGAATATTCACTGGAAGCACTGATGCTGAAGCTGAAGCGCCAATACTTTGGCCACCTGATGCGAAAAGCCAACTCACTGGAAAAGACCCTGATGCTAGGAAAGACTGAAGGCAAAAGGAGAAGGAGGTGGTAGAGGATGAGATGGCTAGGTAGTGTCACCGACTCAATGAACATAAATTTGAGCAAACCCCAGGAGGTAATGGAGGACAGAGGAGCCTGCCATGCTGCAGTTCTTGGTGTTGCAAAGAGTTGGACACAACTGAGCGACTGAACAACAACTACACCAGGCTCCTAGGATTAAACAATAAAAATACAGTGGCACAGCAGGCTCAAAATTCAGACTGGCTTCTGTGAGCTGCACGGCACACAGCACGGTGTTTGGCAGCCCTGGCAAAGGTATATTTAAGCATGCATGGAGGCTAGAGAGGGCAAAACTTAAAAAGGAGTGATCATGGATAATTACTGAGAAAGAAAGATAAAGAGGGATGATCATGGACACATCTGGAGAAGGTTGCTCTTGAAGAAAAGGAAGGACAATTCCTTCTTTTCAGAGAAGAGTAAATAAAGAAATGATATCAGGATAGAAAAGATTATACCTCAGATGCTTGAGATTTTTCTCAGGAAAGGAAAAGATCAAGTTATTTGCTATAAACACTTTCATGAAGTAAGACAAAAAAAACCCTCACAATTGACATTATAGATCTGGAGGATAACAGAACACTAACTGGTATGAAAACAATCCAAAATCCTCACACAACTGTCTCTTGTATCCTTCAGGGATCAAGATAGTGATTAGGCCTGTTCAGAACTGGGCACTAGAAAGATAAATTGACATAAAGTTAAGTATTCTAAGGTATCAATGATGGGCTGGTAAAAACTGATGACCATGGGATCCTGGTGACTAGGGGAGGCAAATGAAAAGAGCAGTAGGCTAAAGAATTGAATGAATAGACACAAAGACGGGAGGGTTCCTAAAGACAGGAAGAGGGGAAGAAAGAGAGAGAGAAATCGGGTTCCATAAGTGTGGAAGAGTGCTTGTTTGTGGTCAGACAGGTCTTGACACAATGCCTCAGGCAATGAGCTACTGCCTAGGGCTGAGCACTACCCCGTCAGCTAAAAGCACAGAATTGAGAGACAAGTGCCTGTAAAAACACGCAGTCCTCGGGTGCAGGAAACAAACAGGCTTACCTGGTGGCGCTAATGGTAAAGAACCCACCTGCCAACGCAGGAGACAGAAGAGATGTGGCTCTGATCCCTAGGTCGGGAAGGTCCTGTGGAGGAGGAAATGGCAACCTGCTCCAATATTCGTGCCTGGAGAAGTCCCATGGACAGAGGAGTCTGGCTGTCCTGTGGAAACTGCAAGGAGATGGACGTGACTGAAGCGACTTAGCATAGCACAGCAACAAACAAGTGAATGAATCTGCCCGTACAGGAATCAAACACTTAAAATATCTCCTCTCCTTTTAAAATGAACAATTCTATCTCCAAATTTAAGAAATTCATCAAGAGGCTAAAAGTCTACAATAAAGGTTAAGGCAGATGTGTGTCAGGAGGTAGAACAAAAAGTTAAATCTGTCAGGCCAATTGTAACCCACCTGTTAAAAGACTTTTAGCATAAATTTCCAATAAGGCAACAACAGTTTGTGCTTTAGAAACTCTGGAGAGCACCTAGCATGGCTTCAAAAAAAGGATATCACTCAATTTAATTTTAAAAGCTCCACCCATTGCAATCTCAGTGGACACACTACCATTTATACTCATAGCTTCATTTTTCACCATTCTGCTGCTCTTGACACATTATCCAATTACAGGAAAAAATTGGGAAAAATCAGACATGGCAACCTCCACTACCACATCCCTCCTTCAGTTTGCACTTTTTACACCATTAATTCTGACTACTCTTGCCCTAGTAATAAATGAAGAAGAAATGACACTGGCACAATCTAAATTTTGCAGAAAATATCAAGTACAAGAAAGATTGCCAAGTAGTACTAATAACAATTGAGAACCCAAGAAATTTGAGAAGTTTCAAGTTTAAAAAGCGTTTTCTCCATTTCAGTCCTTTCCAAAAAAAACAAAGGGCTTGGACAACACAGGATTGTGAAGCTTCAACGGACGATTTAGCCTAACAGTGAATAAAAGAATCACTAAAATCGCTTATCCTTTCTTGGGCTATTACATTTCTTACCCTCACAAAGCCTTCTTTTAAAACCAGGACCAATTCTCAATTCTTTCCCTGGATCTAGTATACATATGTCCCTCCGTCCGCCCCCCCCCTCCAAAAAAAGTTTAGAGACCGAAGACTCGCTGTAGTCAGAAAAGGATTAATTTAGATAAAGAATCACTTGCCGTCACTGGCACCATTCCTCAAAACCATCAAAGTCTCCTGGGGGCTGGATCCCCCCGACAAGATGAACAAAATCCACTGGCGTCTGGATAGCAAGCTTTTCTTTGTAAGTCTATAAGCCTGGGAAAGCTTTCCAGACAGTTAAAACGACTTCTCAAGGAAGCAAAAGGTCGAGACCAGGAAGATGGGGAGGTGACTTGCCCCAAGAGGAGACACCGAAGCTTGCAGCTTCACCCACCTGCCAGACGCTCGCCCCGCGGACAGAAGCACGGACGCAGCCCGGGCGCTTCCTCTCCTGCCGGACACAGCCCCTGCCGCCGCCGGAGCTCCGGACCCGACAGCACAGGGCGGTAGCGAAGTAGGCAAAGCGGCGACCGCACTCGAGCAGACGGGGGTGTACGTAGGGGGCGCCGGGGGGCTCGGGAAGGCAGCTCTGTGCTTGACCTTCCTCACCGGTGGCCAACGGCGCTCCCTGGGAACAGCATCCCGCCTCGGCCCGCTGCAGCGGACGGGCTTCCTGCGCGGCCACAACCCGCCCCCGCGCTACTCGGCCGCCGCCATCTTGTCGGAGGCGGGAAAGACCGCACTGCGCAGGCGCGCGCCGACGCTGCCGGCTCCCCGCCATAACGCGCAGGCGCGGGAGGCGCTTCCCACCCCACCCCCCACCCCCACCCGCCGAGGCCGTCTTCCGCAAAGCCGTCTGCTCCCTCGCACGGGTGCTGCCAGGCTTAGTGGCCAGCCACAAACTGCACCGCAGCCGAGTTAATAGACCCTTCTGCGCACCTCACAGTCAGTCATTGTGTAAAACCCTATCTGTGTGCCAGGTCCCGGGACAGGCGCTGGTGAAAGATTAGTAAAACGCGGCTTCAGCGCTAACTGCCACTGCTGCTAAATCGCTTCAGTAGTGTCCGACTCTGTGCCACCCCATAGATGGCAGGTCACCAGGCTCCCCGGTCCCTGGGATTCTCCAGGCAAGAACACTGGAGTGGGTTGCCATTTCCTTCTCCAATGCATGAAACTGAAAGTGAACTCGCTCAGCCCTGTTCGACTCTTAGCAACCCCATGCAATGCAGCCCACCAGGTTCCTCCGTCCATGGGATTTTCCAGATGAGAGTATTGGAGTGGGGTGCCATCACCTTCTCCGTCCAGTGCTAAAGGTGTTCCTAATCTAGTGAAAAAGGACGGGGATGAACGAGTGATTTCCACAAATCTTGCTTGTTACCTGCACGCCACCTTCGCTCTCTTGCCCCTTTGATTTTAATAACTGAAAACATACCTCTTCCAGGAAGTCCTTACTCTCACACAATTTGGTTAGTTCTTTTCTAATACCTCGCCTTACCTCTTTAAGCTTTATTTCATTCATTGTAAATTCAACAAGTAATATTTGAGTTTCATTTATATTCTAGATATGGTTCTAGGTTATAGCAATAAGAAATATAAACTCATTGGACTTCTATTTTAGGGGAGAGTATAAAACAAACAAACAAAAAAAACAAACTTCAAACAATCAACGAAATAACATTTGATAGTGGTGAGGGATGGGAAGAGGAAAATACCACCAAAGTTAATGTTGGGTGAGGGGTGGTAATTAGCAATCTCTCTCCAGAGATGACACTTGATCTGAGGCCTGACTGACCACGGGGGCCAGAAGCTGTGAGAATCATCCAGACAGAGCGTTCTAGACAGAAGAACAGCAAATGCAGCACACCTCTCATTCTTGAGGTGGGAGTGAGACCAGCACATAAAGGACAGAAAGACTAGGTGATGTGGACACCTGGGGAGGATATGTGGGGGGGGGCGGGGGGAGGACAGGGGCAGTTTAGGTGGGACATTGAGGCCATGGTAAGAAACTGGATTTTTACCCGATGGCAGCCCCTCCATCTTGCTGACACTGCCAGAACTACTCCTCAAACACTTCTAGCTCCTGACTGCCTCGCTGGACATGCTGATTCCACTGTCTTGAAGACACTTGCTCTTGTTCTTTACACATCTAGCTTCTCATCTTTCAGGTTTCAGTTTAAATGTCACCTCAGAAAGGCCATCCTTCCTAAACTAAGTATCCCACCTGCCCTTTCATTAGTCTCCATCATTGCACCTGATCATTTCTTTATGGGCACCGAACATATTTTTCAATTATATATTCATTGCTTCTTCACCATTCAGTTCACTAAACTGAACTCCACCAGGGAGGGAAGATGTTTCACTTACTAGTGAATACTCCATGCCTAGCACCATGCCTGGCATGAATGATCACTCAATATGTGTTTGCTGTTTTTAGGAATGTCGAGTTTGTCAGCACTTAAGTAGTCAGTGGTATACTACATTGTTTTACACTGGTTTTTAAAAATAAATGCAAGTCATTTCCTGTTTATATACCCTCTGCTAGACTATAAATAAGAACTTTGGCAGAGAGAGAGAGGAAGAGAATGAGATGAAGAGTAGGTGAGGGGTAGTGGGCAAAGATTGTATTTTGCATATATTTGCAGGGCTGGGAGGTGGAAGGCTTCGATTTAGTGAAGCACCTGTTACATGTGTCCTGCGTTTGGCTTAATGGTCACTACAGCCTTGCTAGGTAGTTATCCTTAGTTTTATACATAGCAAACTTGAGAGAGATTAAGTAACTTGCCTAAGGTCCTACATTAAGAGACAGTGCCAACCATAAAGTTCATGCCCTTCCCTTCGAGAGAAACTGGATTTTGAGATGGGTTTGTTTGGTGATTTGATTCTGTGTCATTAGCAGGCTTTTATTAGCCATTTCAGCCACTGTCATTTAAGAATCCCAATCATCCTGCTGTTCTTGTATAGGATCTCAACAGAGGGCCTGATGTGAAATTGCTGTGATTTTTTTTTCTCTTTTGCACTATGGCAGAGTTCATTTTACCATTCCCTCTTCATGTCTTTTTAAAATTTGTATTTCCTTTTATTAATAATGTGTACACATTTGATCAAAGGAAAAGAGGAGATACAGAAAAATGGGTGCATTTCCTAAATGCTAGCTACATCCCCTTGATTAGGCTTGTTATTTTATGACTCTTTCATCTAGGTCCCAAGTAAACCTTTAGACATCAAAGACAGTTCTCTGGCAAAGAGTGACAGCCTCATCACAACAATCACTTATCCCACTTGCTCATCAAAATTATACACCAACATTTCCCTCCAAACGGGATAGCAGGGGGAAACTATGAGAAAGGATAGGGCCGCTATCCTGTATCCAGGGCCATTCAGCCTTTATATGAAGGCATTCAGTTTTTTTAATATCATTAACTCATGATAGCATACACCTGTCAATTAAACCCAGTTAGTCCATAAGCAAACCAAATAGTAGGTGGGAATACATACTTAACAAGATTCTTCGATCTTCTACCCCCACTGTAGTAGGACTCCTTCTTGGAATAAATTCTGGAATCAAGGCAATGTCTTTGGTTTTTGTGGGATGCTCTCCTCAAGGTTACCATCTGTTGTTGGTTGAATATTCTCCCACTCCTCAAATGATATGTTGAATTCCTAACCTCAAATACTCAACAATATGAACTTATTTGGGAATAGGATCATTGCCGATGTAATTAAGTTCAAATGAGGCCATACTGGAGTAGGTGGACCCCTAATCCAATAACTAGTGTCCTTCTAAGAAGTCAGCCAAATGGAGGAAGAGACACACGGGGAGAAGGCTGTTTGATGGCAAAGGCAAAGATTGGTGTCGTGCACCTGCAGCCAAGGAACACCAAAGACTGCTGGCCAGCCACCAATACTGAGGAAGAGGCAAGTGAGGATTTCTCTACAGATTTCAGGGGAAACACAGTCGTGTCAACAACTTGATATCAAATGTAGAGGCTCCAAAACTGTGAGACAGTAAATATCCATTGTTTTAAGCTACCCAGTTCATGGCAATTTGTTATAGCGGCCTTAAAGTCTAAAACACCCCACTCTGTCTTCGTGTGTGTGTTTGTGTGTCTGTGTGTGTGTGTGTGTGTGTGTGTGTGTGTGTGTGTGTGTGTGTGTGTTTGTGTGTATGTGTGTGTGTACGTGAATTAAAGGAATATGACTGTCAGGGCTTGAAGCAGAGGAAAGAGATGGGGATGGGCTGCCCACTCCAGTATTCTTTCTGGCAAAACCCCATGGGCAAAGGAGCGTGATGGGCAATAGCCCATGGGGTACCAAAGAGTCTGAGATGTCTGCTAAGTGATGACTTAGCAGGCACACATGCATCCAAATTATCATTTAAGCCTGTGGCGCTGAAATGCAGCTAGTGATGCATTACTGGAGTGGTTTGCCATGCCCTCCTCCAAGGGATCTTCCAACCCTGGGATCAAACCCAGGTCTCTTGCATTACAGGTGGATTCTTTACCATTTGAGCCACCAAGGAAGCACTCAGTTCAGTTCAATTCACTTGCTCAGTCATGTCCGAATCTTTGCTACCCCATGGACTGCAGCATGCTTGTCCATCAACAAGTGCTGGAGTTTTCTCAAACTCATGACCACTGAGTCCGTGATGCCATCCAACCATCTCATCCTCTGTTATCCCCTTCTCTTCCTGCCTTCAACCTTTGCCAGCACCAGGGTCGTTTCATATTAGTCAGCTCTTCAGATCAGGTGGCCAAAGTATTGGAGTTTGAGCTTCAAAATCAGCTCTTCCAATGAATATTCAGGACTGATTTCCTTTAGGATGGACTGGTTGGATCTCCTTGCCGTCCAAG